>NC_081570.1:80460533-80550390 GCF_022355385.1 Mustela nigripes | reverse complement strand
TCAGGTGGAGACATTTAAACAAGTTTGGGCGTAATGTGGGAATTCTGAAAACTTTGTTTAAATGGGATTCTCATTGCCATACAATCGCTTGCCTTCTGGACCAAGTCTGTCAACCAAGATGCATTTAGAGCGAACCTGCTGTATGCAAGTTTTCATTCTGGTCCCTGTGGGAGTCTCAAGGACCTTGAACCCAAAGTCGGGCCCCTTGGGGAGTTTTTGGTAAGGTTGTGCAGGGAATGCTTAAGCCTGTAGGAGGAGTGGTTGGTGAGAATGGCTTCACTCCTCCTGCCGTACTCCGGACCTCCTTCTCTTCTTATCTTATACGTGTTCCCTGGACCTACACCTCCACCCAAAACAACATCCACCTCTTTGTAAGCTGTCAATGCCCAGCCTTTTCTCCAACCCGACTTTCTGGTGTTGGTTCCTGGGCCGCAAAGGAATGTGGCCTCCCTCCCAGCAATCCTCTCCTCACGGGGCTGTCAGGGTGGCCTGCTTGACACATGCATCCGACATGCACAGGTGGACTGGCCTCTGCAGGAGCCTGCACGCTCATTACCCTCCTCACCCGAGGCACAAGCAATGGGAATGTAACTTGTTTCTTCAAATAAAATAGTACGTCAAACACTGGCTAGGAGAAGCAGATGAGGAGTGATTTTATTGCTAGACATGTACTTTATAGGCATACACGGATAACATTTGCTTGTAGAAAGCCAAGCATTCTGAACAACGAGGCTGCCTTGAAAAGCACCAACATCTCATGTTCACGGTCAAGGCTGCATTAGTTGTTTTCCATCAGTCTCTCGGTATCCAATCTATTCCTGCACTGATTTCTGTCACTGGAGGTTGAGGAAGGTTGATTCATGGAGATAAGTGATAAAACTAGCAACAGCTTGTTTTTACTGTTTATTTTCACACAGCATGCCTTACGATCTCAAGATACTCAGAATTGAACAGATCCAAGATCTTGAACGTGGAGTAGGAAGAAATATTGAATCTAATGTTGAATCATTAATTGTATCTAACTTCTTCCACTGATTACATTAAATGTAAAAGGTTACATCAAAAGTAGTCCAAATTTAGGACAGGTGCTCAGGCAGCATTTTTCTGACTGCACAGGTAAGGAAGTATGGAGAGAGACTGAAGGTGATGGCCTAGGCTTTTCAGCCTCCATTTGGCTACTTGGTTTACGCCAGCAATGCCTTTGTAGTTACCGGTGTAAAAGGGTAGGCACAGATCTTAATTTTCAGAAATCACAGAGCCACAGTCTTTCTACTCACTGACACCTTTATTGAATATTCAATATCATGACTCAAATTCACAGAAAAGCTTAACTCTTCTGAGTGTATCAAAGAGCATTTGCCTGGTGGCATGAATTAATGCATTGGTGGTCTCTAGTGTGTAAACATTTTTACAGAGCACATGTGATTTTATATATTTGTATATTTGTGTGTGTATATATATATTTTAAGTTTTTATTTATTTTATTTCAGAGAGAGAACATGTGAATGGGGGCAGGGGGCAGAGGGGGAGAGAGAATCACAAGCAGACTCTGGGCTGAACATGGAGCCTGACAAGGGGCTTGATCCCAGGACCCTGAGATCATGACCTGAGCCGAAATCCAGAATCAGATGCTCAACAGACTGAGGCACCCAGGTGCCCTGATTACATTGATGTAAAATTACTGTTGCTTTTTAATGATTTAAGGCACATAGTTTTGGGTAGCTTAAAAAATATTTTTAAATAGAAAATCCACAGATACAGTCCACAGCTCAAAAGGTAAAAAAGAATATTTAGTGACGAGCTCCCTCTACCTGATTCCCAACCAGTGTTTTTCTTCACTGTTGTTTCTTGAATCCTACCAGAGATATTGTGTGTGTTTGGGTGGGCCGGGCGCATGTGTGTCTGCACATGTGTCTTAGCTTGGGCTGCCTCAGAAACAGACCCTGATACAAGGATTTAAATACAGCCGTTTCTCTGGGGGGAGTTCCTGCAACCTTCCTGGAGGGGCTAGGGAAGGGATGCTGGAAAGGGAGGGCAGCCAACAAGAAGATCAAATAAATTGCTCCATGAACAACCCTAGCTTAGGTCCACTGGGGGACTCTGGGAGCCGGCACAGGACATGCAGCTCAGTGTCATTTCTCCCGAGGGGAAATGAAGCTGGAGTTTTACAACCAACGACATTGTTTGAGGGCCGTGGGGGTGTGGGCAACCATCTACGTGGCCGGGCGCAGCAGAATCAGGCCGTCAGAGAAAGAGCTCAAGGAAATGCCAGGGCTGGTCGTGTAGAGTGTGCAGGTGTGCGCTGAAATGTTAAGGAGTGGGAGGTATGGGCAAGGCACGAACATTCTTCTAAAACCATTCGAGTGAGCTCTGAACCAGGCATTTGCAGTAGTTCTGTGGCTTAGCTCTGGGAAGGCCTAGTCTGAAGGTCATTGGCATTCCCTGGCACTGTGAACAAAGCCTTCGGGGGTCTGGCTCCTGTAAACTACTTCTGGTTCCTTGCCCACCTCAGTCTCTGTCAAGTGTCCAACAGTAATATAAATGATCTGGGCTGGAGGACCCCCCGGCATCCCGGGCAGACCCCATGTCCCTGCCCTTGTCCAGAATGCTCTTTGGACCTGGGGGCAGCTTCTTCCCTTCCTCTTCCCTGCCTCATGCTTCTTGTTCTTCCAGATTCAGGGGTCTGGAAGAATCACCTTATCTTTCAGGGTAGTGGAAGCCTCACCAAGATGATGTAAAGAGTGTCTAGCCAGCCAGGTGTGTGACAGAGACTACACCCTCAGGAGGGATTATCCGCCTGTCTGTCCATCTTCCCATCTGTCTAATGGCTTTGGGGAGCCTTCTGCTTCGCCCCCAGGCTAGACCGATTTTCTGCTCTGCTCACCATCCTAGCACCCTGGGCTCACCTATGGGAGCATTCTCTTGTCTGTTTCCAGCTGTGGTGGGAGCTTCTGCTAGGCAGGAAGCAGCCTTTGCTCATCACCGAACCCCCACTGCTGCAGACTGTCAGGCACACAGTACGGTTCATAAATGCTTTGGAATAGAATTGAACTGAGGGTGCTACACAGTGACCCATTTTGCATTATTTGTGGCAATTCTGAAGAAAGAGAAATGGCTGCATGGAGCGTGGGCCATGAAGGCTTGTCAGATAGGCCTTGAATGAGACACACAAGCGTAGATTGTTGCCACATTCTTACAGGGAACTTGGACCTGTTCTTTCCTTGTATACAAGATTGTTTCCTGCTCTTTTCTTTTTGTTTAATCAACAGTCAGTCACTCAGTCCATAAATATTTTCTGAGTCCCTACTATTCCAGGGCACGGGGACACAGCCATGCACATGTCAGAGGGAGAATGTGTCTCAAGTAGCTTGCATTTCCTTGGTAGGGGTAGAATGGTATAGAATGGGCCCTATATATGGTATTGTTTTGAATTTTGACTTCCACATGGTCATTGATATCATAAATAACTATAATTGATTCTTGAATGTTGATCTTACAACCTAGCTAACCTAAGAGGGTTTTTTTTTTTTTTTTTTTTTTTTAGACTCCTCAGAATTTTCTACATTAGTCATTGTTATCTGAAATTGAAGATAGGTCTATTCCTTTCTGATCTGAATGCTATCGTGGGTGGATTAACAACTGTGAGAATCGTTCAGGCAAACAATGCATTTAATCCAAAAAATTCTGTTTTCTCACTCCTAGATTATTTCCCCACATCCACTGGGTGTTCAGGGAACAGAGGCTCACTCTTATGTTAGATCAAGGAAGTATTATTAATAAAAACATCTGGAAGTAATAAGATAATGTATTATGCAGCCAAAGACAGAGGATTTGGGGACTTTTTGCCTCATGCCTCCTCCATGAGCGAGGGTCACGGAAGGGTGACTCTGGGTACTGTTTGTTCCCTTAGGTGAGGGCCACCCAGGCCTCGAGGCAGGCTTTCTCAAAGCCCACCCAGGAGAGATAAGCAACCTCTCTTCCAGGACAGGCCGAGATTATGACCTCCTGAAGGTGGGCCAGGAGCAGGCACTGACTCCTGGTCTGAGGAGAGGGTCAGCGGAGGCCTTCAGAAATCTGAGGAGGTTCTCTTCTCACCTGGAGTCCAGATGACTTTCCAGGGGTGTACATGAGGCACCACTGTTTTTTCTGCCTCTGAGCAAAGATACGGGTCCCACAGGGTCCTGCCTGGTGTGGATTTAGGTGTGGCTGGAGAGAAGGAAAACAAGATCGTGCTCTGGTTCTCAGCAGTAACAAATCTGGGCAGAGCAAGGAGAGCTGTGTCCTTGATGCCACCAGGAAACCGAAGCCAGGTGTGGACGTTCTCGGACCCCAGAATCGTCCATGGAGATGTATGCGCCATGCTGTATGAGCAAAGGGATTCTGTACAGTGAAATCTCTGTTGGGGTTTTGTAATCACAGTGCTGTTTACTTCTCTGATAAAGTGCTGGACATTTCCTGGCTGGAATGTACTTAATTACTCTAGGGGCCGCACTTAATCAACACATTTGTTCAAAGGGGATGTGTTTGAGGAGGCTAGAACAAGGTGAACCCAGCTCTTCCCAGCAGATGCTGGGCTGTGAAGACATTCATTTAATCTGGAATGGTAAGATATTTTCATCCAGTTTCTGGAAACAAGAGATGAACTTTTTTTTTTTTTTTTTTTAAGCTGAGGCTATCCTAAAAATGGTAAATTGGAAGAAAAATTAAAGGCAAAATTTAGCTAATAGAGAGTACTAAATTCTTATTGTTTCTGTGGTCTAGACCATGCCAACTGCAAAGAGCAAACCAGCTCTTAGAGCAATGTTATAATAACACTTTTAACGCTGTAGAAGTGGCCCTGCTCAGGGGAGTAGTCAAAGGAGTTTCATCTCTGACATCCAGATCCTGACAGCATGAGAATTTTCAAATGAAGTCGGTGCTTCATCTCCATCAGGTGCAAGACTCACCTCCTTATACTCCATGTGGATTCCAATTTCTTCTAGGCCTCTGCTCATCTGCTGTCCATAGCACACTAACTCCTCTCGCTGCTCTCCCCAATACCGGCCCTTGGATGTCAAGTGGAGACTGTAGTCTCTAGGCCAACCTCTCTAAGTTAGCAGAAAGTAGGACAAGACATGGGCTCTCCAGAAGGCTAGGATAAGTAGGCGGTCTTCTCTCCATCATAGGCTCTTCCTTAGTCTTGCCTGACATGCCCAGGATTCCTGGGCTCTCTTCTCCCTGCCCTACAAGTCCCTCATCCATCCGGAAGTATACCTGGCCCTGACTCTCAACTTGGGAACTTCTTTCATCTCTTGTCTTCCGATTTCTCAGTTTCACTGAGCCCTACTAGGAACCAATTGTGCGTGGCTGCCTATAATGCCATCAACAGAGCTTCTGAAGCGAGACACCACTGCAGCTTCCCTCTGAAGCTGAACTTTAGCCGTCACAAATGACCCAGATCTGCCAGTATCTCCCTTTGGATCTCAGGACAAAGAGCCGTGGCTTGTGGAAGGTTTGATTAGCACTGATCCCTTAGCACTGCTTTGTGTGGGCCTTGCCTTCTATGCCCTCTCTTGTTAGGACAGTCTCTGAGGAAGGATGGAGTTTCCATCTTGAAGTGCAAAAGGGCATTTCCAGGTGAGCTGGTTATAGTAGTAGGTATCTAATGTGAAAAAAATCTCATGTTCAGTGGGGGATCTGAAGGTGCATTGCTTTCTTTTATTGGGGCTTATGAAACTCCTTCACTCATAAAAGTTGTCCATGGTTATTATTTTTTTTAAATTTCAAAAATCCTGAAGAAGGACTTAACTTGAATCTCTCTAGAAAGATTACCTCAGACAAAACTAATGAAAATGTGCCCATATGCTGTCTTGGCTTCTGAAAGAGAGAATTCTCTCCTCGATGTCTCCTCCAAACCCTTACTGCTTTGCTTGACGCTCTCATTCAGTACGATTTTGAATCCAGTGGCTAGCAACCACATGAGTTCATTTATTTGGTTCAGTGATTCTAGAATGACTTTTCTCTTAAACTTTGTGCTTTATATCTCATTGGAGAAAGAGATTTTTTTGTTGTTGTTGTTCACATGCTCATTTATTCCTTTATTTGCGCAACAAACATTTACTGGTTTTCTTCTGTGCAAATGACATAGTGCCAGGTACCATGAATAATAGATCAGTACCCCTGCCATCAAGAGGCTCACCATCTATTGCTGGAGCCAGATAAAGGCACAGCTACGATATGTGACAGGTTATAGGTGCTGGAAGGAAGTGAGCAGTGGGGGCTACGAGAGAAGCGCCTGATTCAAAAGCATTATATTCTGGGTTCAGTGGTACTAAAATGGAGTTTTGACAAGTGAGTAGGAGTTGGCACTAAAGATTAGAGTGGAGGAGGGCTTTAAGGCAAAGTTTGTGCCAAGACAGAAAGACAATTGAGAGCATGGTAGGCTAAGGAGTATTATGGGTTTAGCCCAGCTGGAGTGACAGGATAGATTATGGGGAGTGATAGAAAATCAATTGAGGAAGTGTATTAGAAACATGTTTCCAGAGAAAAAGATCAAAAGGATAGATATCTATATCTATCTATCTATCTATCTATCATCTATCTATCTATCTATCTATCTATCCATCTGTAGGTGTATATATATCGGTGTATGTGTATATATGTATATATCTCTGTGTGTCTGTGTGTCTGTCTATCTATCTATCTATCTAAAGAGATTTAGGATATGAAATTGGCTCATGTGATTATGAGGCTGGCCAGTCCCAAGACTTTTTGAGTGAGCTGGCATGACCCAGGATGGCTAATGGTTTACTTTCAGTCCAAGTTCAAAGGCCTGAGAACCCGGAGAACTAGTGGTCTGGTCTATGTCCAAAGGCGGGCAGGCTCAAGACCCAGAAAGAGCTGATATTTCAGTTCATGATTGAAGACAGGAAAAAAAGCTGATGTCCTATTCTAAAAACAGGCAGGAAAGAATTCTTTCTTACCTGGCAGAGGATCAGTCTTTTTGTTTTGTTCAGGACGTCAGCCAAATAAATGAGGCCCATCCATACTAAGGAGGGCAAATTTTTTTACCAATTTAAATTATCAATTTAACCTTATTGAAAAACACCCTCATAGAAATACCCGGAATAATGTCTGACCAAGTACCTGGGTACTCTATGGCCTAGTCAAGTTGACACATAAAATTAATCATAGAAACATAGGCATGAACCAATGAGAGACCATTTCGAAGACTGTGAAATAGTGGAGTCAACTTACACTACCTTCTCAAAGAGAAGCAGGTTTTCTTAGCTGCCAGTTCGAGGGGTGGTAGATTGAGAAAGTATTTCTTACCCCCTTTTAAAATCTAAATATTTTCTTAAAATTGCAATAATGGATATCACTTGCTGTGCACCTACTATGTGCTGGCTGCTCACCAAACATCTCAATTCTCCTGCTAATCCTACTCCCCACTCAGTTTAGTGTTAAGGGACAGGATATCAGTGCCATCTACTTACGGGAAAACCAAGGCTCAATGTATACTGATGTATACTCATGTATACTCATCAGTGCTTACAGTACTTTAACACACTAGGTATTCAATAAAGATTTGTCGCATGATGTTAAGCTTCTTGTTAAAGACCAGTTAGTGGTGAATTTAAATTTCAAAACCCAATCATCTGACCCCAGAACCGATGGACTTGAGGAAAAACTAATGAGCACAGGCAAGGAAGAAAATATGTGACTTGGGACAGTCAGACCTCTGACATTTTATCTGATTCTTCTGTGAGGTAGGCCAACATGACCAAGCTTGAAAAAAATTCCAATAATTCCAACAAAGTTTGTCAGCCTCTAGTACAGCTCCTTGTAAATGATCTTGAGCAATTAAACCACACATTCTAGCAAATAATGGCTCTAATTCTAGTTGACTCAGAAATTCAACAGCTCTATTCCTGGCATGGCTTTGAGCATAATTTTCTCCCTGTTATTAATTCATAATCAGAATGCTTTGGTCATAACTGGGAAGGTGGTGACAATATATGTTTTTAGAGCTATCTGGTTGTCCTTGGACTAACAGTGTTCAGTTGGTAGAGGGTGAAGGAGGGAGAGGAGGTTTGGTTATTGATTTCACAGAACTTAATGTTGTTCAGCCTCAGTGAGATGTTTTTCAAGGGGCTAAGATTCTCCCTAGTAATTTATTAGCTATATTTGGAAGCATGTTAAGTCTTGGAGTTCACATGATGCTGTCGATGTTCCATAGCAGTGATTCATGGCATAGAAAGGAACCTTAGTCACTTTTCCGAGGGTCTTCCCAACTTTCAACCCAAGGGCGACTTTGCACCAAGAACACTGGACTTGAGCATCCCTGACTGTCTCCCTTCCCTTCCACCTGTTCTATTCCCTTCCAAGGCTATGAGGAGTCTGTTTTTCATCATCAAAGAAAATACGTGGATTCATTTTAAAAGGAAATTTTGCTATTTCATTTGAGCTTGCCAAACACTTGATAAGGAAATAGCAAAAAGGACAATTCAATTATTTTAGGCAATTGGCGAACAGTCAGAAAGGAGGAAAGGTGGGAGTAGTTCGAGAAAGAATATTAACAAGGCAGAAACCCAGGGAAAGTCCCTGTTGTCTAAAACCAACATGAGTCATGTTAAACAAGAAAGGTTAATGGTTGCTCCAGGCAGGGATGGGTTGGGAGGTAGCCTTGAAACTGGAAAGGGAAGCCAGAGTCTTTGTTTGGGGTCCTATCTCTCTAGCTTATCATGTCTGGCTCTTCTGACCACTGCTATCACTTCCACATTCTGCTGTATTATCATCACCTTTCCCTTGGGTTACTGCAAAAGCCTACTTCCTGATCTCTCCCCTTTCCACAAGCCATGCTCTTCCCCCATAAACCCCCTTCCAGTCACACTGTGCCATTGCTCTTTCTCTAAAGCATTAGGCTCTCTGTGTCCCAGGGCATTTGTACTTGCTATTTCCTCTGCCTGGGAGCTCTTCCCCCAAATAATTCCATAGCATGCCCCCTCATCTCCTTTAGGATTCTGCTCAAATGCTTCTTTCTTTCTTTCTTTTTTTAAAGTTTTTAAAAAAATTTATTTATTTGACAGACAGAGATCACAAGTAGGCTGAGAAGCAGGCAGAGAGAGAGAGAGAGGCAGAAGCAGGCTCCCTGCTGAGCATAGAGCCTGATGCAGGGCTCGATCCCAGGACCCTGGAATCATGACCCGAGCCAAAGGCAGAGGCCTTAACCCACTGAGCCACCCAGGCACCCGTCAAATGCTTCTTTCTTAAGAGGTCTTCCCCGGCTATGATCTTTGCAACTGCAACTCCTGCCTATCCTCCTTCCCTTAGTCATCTCTTTCTTGATGTATTTTTCTCACTAGCATTTGTCATGACCTAACATGCCATATATTTTATGTATTATGGTTTACCAATCCATAAGGCTGGGAATTTTTGGTCTTTTTTTTTTTCCCCCACGGTTGTAGCCCCAGTGCTTAAAAGCATACTTAGCATACCCTAAATGCATATTACGTATTTGGAGTGGAGACATAAATGAACAAAGCATTAGATGAACAACTAACTTATGCCGAGCTGTAAGCTACATGTGCATGACAGAGAAGGCATACTGCCTGCCCTCAAGAAATTCATGATCCGTTTTGAAAGACAGTGCTAAGCAGAACTGGTAGTCAGTTGTTTTTGCTGGGAGACACAAAGATTCACTTGAAAATGCCCTCAGAAATTGAAGTTGATTTTTAAGGATACCGGTGGGTTAAACCTGACCCACGAATGGGCAATCCACCAGGAGCTGGAGGAAGCACAGGGAACCTCCTCCTTTCCTTTTCTCCCACAGTTTCCCTTTATGGTAGAGTCTCTGGCCCATCTCCAAGGTGCCTACTTTGTTCTCCACCTGCCAGCTTGCCTACCCCGTTTCCTAACTCTCTTGTCTAGATCCCAAAAGAGCTGTTCTGCCTGATGTTCATTATCCCCACGTAGGGCAGAGCCCCTCACATCTCCGGGGTCACTGGGCCCACCCGAGGGTCAGCTGTCCCTGACCAGATACCCACTCTTAGAACAGCCTTCTTCTGTTCCCTGAGAGAGACCCAGGGTCAGGTCAATCAGCCAAGGACAGGACAGGAATAGTGAAAGACAGTCTGGGACTCCTTGAATTTTTACATGGATTACTTAGAATTACAGAAAAATTTAAAGTATAGGTAACAAAAATAGTCTAAAATCCTAGACACTATTAATATCTGGTATACCTGTTTCTTTGCACATACATATTTTCATCCTTCTTATAAAACACCACACCCCTTTGCATATTATTTTACATTTTTGTTTTTATCACTTATTAACCATAACTCATGAACATCATTCCATGTCTTATCTAGAGATTTACTGGTATTTAATTATTGAATAGTGTTTCATTTTGAGGACATTGAGGACAATAAATTATAATTCATTCCACCAATTCCCTATTCTTGATTACTCAGACTATAACCAGTTTTTGATGTTATGAAAAATGCTGAAGGAATAGTTGTGTTTTTTGCTGGTGTTTTGTTTTGTTAGAAACAGAGAGAGAGCAGAAACGCAGAGAGGAAGAGAGAATCCCAAGCAGGTCGTACACCTAGTGCAGAGCCCAACAGGGGGCCTGACTACATGACCCTGAGATCATGACCTGAGCCAAAATCAAGAGTCAGATGCTTAACTGACTGAGCTACCTGGGCATAGGTTTTTTTAAATATAAACCCATGAGAACTTTGTTGGAATGAATTCTGAGAAATTGAATTTCTGGGTTAGAGGGCATAAATATTTAAAAAATAATAATACTTTACATTCATTGAATATTTGCTACATACTAACTACTTTACACATAAGAGTCACAACACACAGGTGAAATAGACACCCTTATATCATTTGGCAGATGAGACAAGATACATGGAGTCATGAAATAATTTGCCTAAGACCCCAGAAGGTAAGTGGCAGAACCAGGATTTGAACACAGGAACTCTAGCTTGGAGCCTTTAACTTCTATACAGTTCTGCCTTCCTAGGAGAGTAGGAAAAACTGTTTGTCAAAGATTAGAACCTGTTAGGGCCTTGAAGGAAGGACAGCCTGCCACAAGCAGGATTTTAGCCCAATAGGCCTGTGGATAGACCACTTGCTATTGGTGAACACATTCATTTATTTGACAATGATATCATGAGGGCCACCAATGAACAATAATGTTCCCCACTGGCAACTTGGATGCAGCAAAAATGTTTCATTTTTGACCCTTTCAAGGTAGAATTTTCTTGCTACCCTCTTGAGCCCAGCCAAAGCTTCTTGGTTGAGAATATGTTGCCTTTACTCATGAAAGGATTGGTAATTTGGCTGGAGAGATGACTCATTTGTCTTACTAACCCATGTTTCTGGAAAATTACTAGGTTATACATAAATATTATAAAAACCCACTCTTCAATTTTCAACATAACGTGTTTTACATTTACATTTACAACATACGGTGTTTCAACATAAGTTTTACCTTAAGTGATAGAAGTGACAAGAATCAGAAAAAAAGGGGTCTATCAGTGGCTTTTAAAGAGCAGACTGGCAGGGAGACAGGTGGCTGTCTACTGGGTCTCTGGTGGCTGAGTCACACATGGACAGGTGTGTGCTTGGGGTAGGATAACAAGTCTAGACTGTATGAAATAACAGTCCCCCAGTCATCAGTGGTGGAAAGACTAGGCGTGACCCAGAAAAGCAAACATTTCCTTTCACCTGTAGACAGTTTATGACAATGTGAAAAATTCTCCTAAGAGCTTTTAGCTTCCTCATAAGTGCAGGGACCACCTATTCCTAATTAGGAATTGGTGCAAGTGATCTGATATATAGCTGTCTAATGAGTCAGAGTAGCTAGAAGACAATTTCTGGGAAAAACAGTACAGGTAGAGTGTACCTGAGTGTTTGACATTGAGAATTCTACCCCTCCATCTTTTTAAATACATTTTAGATCTATACTTTAAGGTAATTATATAGCTAAAAGTATAAAATTATTTTACATTTGCAAGCATATACTGAAAAGACATCCACTAGGTTTGTCTTTGTATTCCACCCAATTTCCTAGAACAGAGCTCTCCTTACCTGTGTAGAGAGTGAGTACCAGAGGGGAGCACCCCTGAGAAAACACCGTGCCCTGAGTTTATTGACTTGTCCATCACCTTCCATCCTACCTGAGTCTTCAAACCTGCCATACTTTCTCAGGCATGTGACTTTCTTTGCAGTCAGCACTGTTAGGTTGCTTTCTGCCATGGACCTGGTGCCCACCCTCCTTGGTGATGACCCTGGGCTTCCAGTGGGCTGGGACCACACCCAGCCTCCAGAGGGTAGTTCTTGATGCAGTTAAGCCAATGCAAGTGACCCCATCCTTTTGCTATTAATAAAGCCTGAGCATGTGATTAAATTCTGACCAATAAGAAATGAGAGGATCCTGAGGGGGAGGGTTCTGAGAAAGACTAGTTCCTTCTGAAAGAGTGGCAAAGGGATATTTCTGTTCTTTGACATTTTTGGTTTTCACGTGATACTGGCCATCATGGCTGCCATTTTATAAACACAAATTGATAATCTGAGGATACGCCAGTAGATTTGCAGTAAGAATTTGCAGAAAAGTGGAAAGAAACTGGGTTCTCGATGATGTTGCTAATTTGGGAGCCATTCTACCACAGAGCTTTTTGTTTTGTAAAATAAGAAATGTTCCTTGTTGTATAAGGCTCTTTGAGCTGAGATTTTCAGTTCCTTGCAGTTAAAAGTGTTCTAATACAATCCCCCAATGTTTTCACACCCAAAAAGTTTCTGAACAGCACTAGGTGATGCTGGAAACATCTAGCATCTCCTCTTCCAGAAAAACATTCTAAAAGGCATCCTGGCAGGACACCTGTCTGGCTCAGTTGGTAGAACACGGGATTTTTGATTTTGGTATTGTGAGTTCAAGCCCCATGTTGGGCACAGAACTTACTTAAAACAACAACAACTGGATTTAATTAAAAAAAAAAAAACTTAAGAAAAAGGCAGTCTGGGGCGCCTGCGTGGCTCAGTGGGTTAAAGCCTCTGCCTTCGGCTCAGGTCATGATCCCAGGATCCTGGGATCGAGCCCCACATCGGGCTTTCTGCTCCGTGGAGAGCCTGCTTCCTCCCCTCTCCCTGCCTGCCTCTCTTGCCTACTTGTAATCTCTCTCCCTGTGTCAAATAAATAAATAAAATCTTAAAAAAAAAAAAAAAAGAAAGAAAAAGGCAGTCTGGCTAGGAGTATCAACTATACAGATTTTCATTACTTCCTTTTGGAGTGAAAGAAGTGGAAGTTGATTAATGTACAGTCCCAAGCCACCAAAGTAGTTCTAAGAACTGTCACCAGTGACTATATGCCCAGAATTCTTAAAAGCATGATTTGGGGCTCTAGACTTGAAATGTTGGTAGTAAGCCTTTAAGAATGATAATGTTCGGCATACGAAATGTTTCCAGGCACCAATCTATTCTACTCTGGGAGTGAGTGCCTGGAAGTTGCCAACGAATTTCACAAGTTCATTGCAATAGCATGTAGTATTTGAGTTCAAGACAAGATTAGTAATAATAGCTCTAAGTGAATAATCTGGCTGCAAAGCTCACAAAATCACAAAACCAGTTCCATTTAAGGATAGGCAATACTGTTTGGATTAAGACATGACCCAAGTTTTATCCAAAATGACCATGAAATTTTGAAAGCAAAGAATTTTTCCATGACTTAGAATCAAATATTTTGTTAACTTGCAGACTTCTTTGTCCTCCTTATATTTAATTCATATAGAAACTAGATATCTGATACATCATCATCCCCTGACTAGGAGATAAAGACATATCTCCTAACTTAATAAAATAACCCAGAAACAGTTCTTTCTTCTTAAAAACTCTAGAAATCTAGTATATTACATTCACGACTTAGAAGTAGTTTTACTTAGAAGATAGCCAGATCTGTGACTTTTGTAGGTCAGGTGTCCAGGAAGTTCCCAGAATCCCTCAAATTAACCTCTCTAAGCCCATGTGACCTAGGATATAAAAAGAGTAAATAGAATACAACAGCATGCTTTGTGCCAAAGCCAGCAGCAGGCAATGTCTTGGGACTTGTGTACTACTTCTAGGAAAACTTGGGTGCACATACCTTCTCTGGGTGTTGAGAAGAACAGATCATAGTTTGGCGGGGTAGGGGCTCAGAATTGTTGTGTTTTGGACACTAAATTAAACAATGTGATTTGGGGGTGCCTGGGTGGCTCAGTCAGTTAAGTGTCAGACTTGATTTTGGCTCAGGTCATGATCTCAGGATCGTGAGATCGGGCCCCGCATCAGGCTCCACGGTTAGAGTCTGCCTGAGAGTCTCTCCCCTTCTCCCCTTCTCCCTCCCCTACTCGCACATTCTATAAACAAACAAACAAACAAATAAATAAAATCTTAAAAAAATAAAAGAATATGATTTTTATTGTTTAATTGAGGGCTGATGCATTGGGTATTCTCCATTTGCCCCTTCTTCCAATGGACCTTCCTCTCTTCCCACCATGCTCTGTGTCCCACAAGGCTGAAGATTTGAATGGACAGGCTCCTTTGTCCTCTGACCCCTGGCTGGGTATGCCAAAGAGGCTCTAACAAGAGACTGGAAGGCTGGAAGACAGCTTTTTTTAACCTGTTGTAGGACACCAGAATATGCCACCCCCAAATACCGTTCTTTGGCACTGGGACTTTTTTGAGTTATTTTGAAAAACAACATAGACAGGAGAAGCTCTGAAAACAGAGAAGTTACCCTTTTGTAAGGGAAATTTACATTAATAAAGAGATGTCCATTTCTTTTTTTTTTTTTTTTTAAAGATTTTATTTATTTATTTGACAGAGAGAAATTACAAGTACACTGAGAGGCAGGCAGAGAGAGAGAGAAGGAAGCAGGCTCCCTGCTGAGCAGAGAGCCCGATGTGGGACTCGATCCCAGGACCCCGAGATCATGACCTGAGCCGAAGGCAGCGGCTTAACCCACTGAGCCACCCAGGCGCCCGAGATGTCCATTTCTAAGGATGTCTCCTCAGTAGCAGAAAGAGAAATGGGACTAAACCACTGGAGACTCATTTGGGGTGAAGATACCAACATAAATCTGCATAACTGCTTTTTTTAAATTGTCCTTTTCCTGGCCACCCCGTGTAACCGACCTCCCCACACCTTCTGCCTCTGGTGTAGGTGAAGGTGGTAACTTCACAATTTAAGCCCAAATTCTAGCCATCTCTTTGAATTACTCATCCCTGAATTTCTCCCATGTATACGTGAGACATACATGTTAAAAAAATGTTTATTTTTCTCTTGCTAACCTGTCTTTTGTTATGGAGATCCCAGCTAAGAATTTAGAAGGGTAGGAGGAAAATTCTTCTTCCTCCTCTACTCTCTCTGTCATCTGTCTACCCATCCTGTTGGTTCTGTTTCTCGGAGAACCCAAATACTGGTGACCCCCATCAACCGCGGAGGCCCTCACTACAGGACTGGGGCCAAGCCAAGGCAGGGCAGGCTGCCTCGCAGCAGCTGGACAGACATTGCCATATAGTCAGGAGACCTTGTGGTGACAGGCAGGAGCCTCAGTGCATAAAACCTTCTTGGTGAGTGCTCCCTTACAGAGCCTAAGCATTCCCTAGGCACCGGGTAGTGGCTGACAATCACCCCCACCCCAGGGACTCTGCTCCCACTGGAGGGGACCTACAAGGGTTGGATGTTACAGTGTGATGTGTGGGCCCCAAAGCAAAAGGTTGGATTTTTATTTATGGAGTTCTAGAACTGACCAAAGACCCCCTCCCCTCAGTCCTGTCATGCTTGCTTGTGCGCTTCCGAGGGGCTGCAATGGGTCCAGAGAGCAGGCACAGAACGCGTGCACTGCCCTGTGGCACCAAGGGCCTGACAAAGTCGAAAAGGAAGCAAACTAGAGCTGTGCCCCTCACAGGAGCCTGTCGTCTCTGGAGGACGATGCTCAGGCCCTGAGAAGGCCACTGCTGAAGAGTCCCTGGCTTCCACAGCTGACATGGGGTTGAACATCATCACCATCATGGGGTTGTACACAGATTTACCGCAAGTCACAATGGGGGGCTGCCATTGACGATGTGAAGAACCTTGCCGGGACCCCTTTCCTGGGCATGAGGCAGAGCCCAAAGCAGCAGCTGGGCAGGGGGGTCAGAGGGAGGTCACAGAGCACCCGGCAAGCCAGCTGTGAATGGCGCACACCCAGTTTACAACCGAAACTGAGGCGGAGGCTTGAGTCGGGCAAAGTTTAACATTAGGGGAAGGAAGGAAAGACTGGAATAATGAAAAGAGTGGAAGAAGAGCGAGAAAAGGGAATGTAAAAAAGCAATGGAACCTCTTGTACTTAACTCTGGGCATGGCACACACATTTCTCATTGATCCCTCGCCACAGCACTGTGAGGTGAGCGCGGTTAGCACTCCCGGGACAGGCAGGGCGGGAATGGGAAGCACGTGGCCGAGAGAGCTGCCCACAGTCACCCTGCAAGGATTCTAGCCCCCGCCTTCCCGACTGCAGGGCCTGGGTGCTGGTTGGATGGAAAGACGCGAGGTGGGGGACAGGGGACATGTTGAAGGCCACGGTACCCAGGATGACCAGCTCCTGCGTGTTGGTTTCTGGGGTCCAGGGCTAGGGACAAGAAGAGGGAGATGCAAGGGCAGCTCCTCTAATGTTAGAGAGGGCCCTTTTCAGCACCTAAGATGGGGGCTCCAAACAACCACATCATGTTTTCTCTGGGTTCTTCTCCCTGGATACATGTACTTTGCCAGTTGCATTCTTTCTTACTGAGGTTTGTTTTCTGCTTATTTACCTGCTCCCTTGGAGCTACGAGAAAGGGCTGTGGCCTGTGGTTACTCTTCCTCTGAGTGAAACGAGAAGAGGGAAACAATGGAAGCAGGGAGGGAGAGGACTTGGAAGGCCTGCTGTTGTCCCAGGAGAGTCCCCAAAGCCTCATGGGAATTTGGCCCACCCACAGCTGCCCTTCTGTAAATGGAGCTTTCCCTATAAACGGCAGACCCAGAGGCCTTTCTACAGGCCCACTTGCTATGCAATTTCAGTGGGCTCACTTTTCTCCTGAGGCCTGTGCCTTTGCCAAATGGACACAGGATCCTGTGGCTGGAGGGATAATTGGAGATGCGATGCGTGGGCCCGGCAGATTCCATCTCTGATAAGAGCAGCAGTTTGGACAGCCTGAAGATTTCAAAATCAGGCGAGGCAACGTCTGCCCCAGCAGCCCACTGTTCCTGGGCTGTAATCTCATGCTGAGAATTGCTCAACAGCCCCACCAAACACGCAGAGCCCCAGCCTGAACCCAAGTGGAAACAGAGTCTTATTTTTACCCACTGCCTGGAAAAGCCTGCTTTCAGCCTCCTGTCTGGGTAATTCCCACTCTCTTAGGGGGCAAGGAGGCTGTCATGGGGGCGTTGTTGACCAACAGTCTCTCCCTCTCTCTCTACTTTCCTGAGTGTGAAGCATCTGGACTTCCACTGCGCTGTCTTCCACGAAGGCAGGCAGGAAATAAGGGTCAGCGCGGGCCCGAGAGGAAGTGCGGTAAGCCCCGCAGGGAATCAGGTGGGTGAAAATGAACATGAACTTTCCTTTATGACCCTCTTGGGTTTCCTCTCAGGGTATTACTGAAACCAGGGTCAGGAGGTTGTCTAGTTCATAACCCAGGACCCACCCACTCCAGAAGACTGGAGGGACCAGTCGGGGAGGGACCGTGCCCTCTCTGTTGGTGGCCCGCACTGGTGCTGAGTCATAATTTCCAAGAACAATAAGGCAGGCCTCTTGCGGAGGTGGACCCTTCTGGGTAGGGTCCTTCTGCATGCTCAAAGTTGCCTAAAAACCGACTCCTGAACCTTTGTGGGTATGGATATGCTTTCACGAGTCGCTGAGATCTAATTTGTGTACCACATAATTCACCCTTTACAGCGTAAAAGTCCATGACTTGTGGTATAGTCAAAGGGGGTGCAGCTATCACCACAAACTCTGAACATTTTCATCACCCCTAGAGGAAATCCTACACCCCTCAGCTACGACCGCCTCTAACATTCCCATCTCTCTGCCCTAGGCAACCATGAATCTGCTGTCTCTCAGACTTGTCGATTCAGAAATTTCCTATAAATGGATTCATATATGTGTCTTTTGGGACTGTCTTCTTTCACTTGGTACACGTGTAAGGTTCATCCCTGTTGTAGCACATATCAGTACTGCATTCTTTCTTATGGTGAAGATGGTCCATTGTGCGGATATAGCATATTAATTTAGCCATTCGTCGTGGACTTTGGGTTGTCTCCACCTTCACGCTATTATGGAATCAGCTATGAACATTTATATACAAGTTTTTGTGTGGACATGTCTTTAGTTCTGTTAGGTATGAACCTAGGAGTGGAATTGCTAGGTCCTGTGGTAAGCTCTGTGTTTAATCTTTTGAGAAACTGCTGGAATGTTTTCCCATGCACAATGTCAGTGAACAATTTTGCATTTTTAGTAGGCTACACATTATCATATATTATAAATGTGTTGTAGCCAGCCCAGTAGGTGTGATTTTATATCTCACTGTAGTCTTGGTTTGTATATCTTTGATAGCTTGAACCTTGCTCTTGATAGAATAAACCTATTTTAGAACTTTAAAACTTTCATCTTTCAACCCTCACTGCAGATCTTTGCTCATTTTGTCAGTTAGAGAAGAGTAGAAACTTTTCTCTGGGCCATGAGAGCATCGGCTCACTGACCATCCTGAAAAAATATGGGTTTGTTCCAGCATTTTCCGAGATTCCTTACCACTAATCCCTTGTCAATGACTATTCTTTGACCTTCTCACATCTCTCTTTATGAAAGCAAGAATTCTTCAACGGTAGCAGAAAGAAAAAAAAATGAGGGAATATTGTTCTGAATTTAAAAACACAAAAACACAATTGCCAGCCTGGTTCAGTCAGGTAAGTGCCTGATTCTTGATTTTGGCTCAGGTCATGATCTCAGTGTCAGGAGATAGAGCCCCATGTCTGGCTCCGTACTGAATGTGGAGCATGCTTACGATTCTCTCTCTCCCTCCCCCTTGTCCTTCCTTGCCTTGTATGTATGTACTCGCTGCCTCTCTCTAAAAAACAAACAAACAAACAAACAACAACAAAAAAAACAAACCCACACACAGAAAAGAGACATAACCAAATCTAATGCATACATTGTATTTGTAACATGATTGAACACACTGACAATAAAAAGACATTTGGGGGACATTCTAAAAAATTTTGTATGCACAAAGTATATTTTGACCCCATGGAATTGCTGCTAAGTATGTTAGGCATGATGATGGTGCTGTGGTTAGATAAGAAAATATTTTTTACCTTTATATTTTTTAGAGATATCTACTAAAGTAAGTAGGGATTAAAAAAAAAAACCCACTATCTAAAATTTGAATATATTAGAAAGGGAAAAAAAGTAGATGAAACATGGATGACAGATTTGGATGATGGGAAATGGAGGTTCACTCTACTTTTCTCTCAACCTTTATATGTGCTTGAAATTTTTTATAACAATAATAAAAATTATGGAGATACTCCAAGATCTCAATGTAAGCTGTGAACTGAAAAACTCCATAAAATACTTGGGTCCTAGACTGTAGAACACTGTCCATCTACGTTCAGTTGAAATCTTCTTAGGTCTAATACATGAAAAGTAACAACTGAGTCAAACATATTTTATGTATTGTATTTTAACTTAAAACCTACTACATTAGTCAGTGTTTTGATACCAGGTTAAAGCTTTTTTCTTTTGAGTATGAGTCCTTTTGTTTTTGTTTTTAAATTTTATTTATTTATTTGAGAGAGAGAGACGGAGCACAAGCAGGAGGCGAGGCAGAGGGAGAAGCAGACTTCCTCCCGAGCAGGGAGCCTGATACAGGGCTCAATTCCAGGACCCTGGCATCATGATCTGAGCCAAAGACAGATGTTTAACTGAGTCACCCAGGCATCCCAAGAATGGATCCTTTTGATTGACATTTGTGTTTTTCTTTTACATAGACTACAGTCAGAATGTGTCACCTACAATTGCTGATTATGGCTTCTTCAAAGTGGAGCAAGAATCTGAGTGGAGAATGTTTCTGTATTTTTCGTATTTGTTTCCAAACAAACTGTCAACAGGCGGGGGGATGAGCACAGCTGACTCTCGGTAAGCACAGAGCTCAGCTGGTGGGAGCAAAGCCTTCTAGCGTGGGGCACCCGCCAACATATCTCACAGGAAGATGGAAAGGATGGTTAATATAGTAGGCTAAAAGGAAGTCAGTTTAAAAAAAAAAAAAAAGTTTCTTTGCTCCTTGGAAAAACTGGAATTAAGTGACCGAGTTTCACACTGAATATCCATCCTGTCCTCTGGGCGATGGAGACCTGGCCAACAGCATGCATGCTGAGTCTGGCCAAGAGCCCGCATGGTGCTGCAGACAGTGCTTCGTTCCCCACGCAGGAGCGTGACCAGGATGAAGGCAGCAAGCAGGGCAAAGGGAGGTAGGAGGTGAAGTCAGGAGGGGGGTTTCAATCCAGAAGTGTTGGCCACGGCTCTTTCCACTCCAGAGGTTCAATCTGATCCATGGATTCCCACAGCGAACTTGTACTGAGAATGGGGGATAGGGACCTCATTTCAAGCTTTCTAGACCAGGGTGCAGCCACTTTAAAGTCAGCTCATCTCCCTCGGTGAGGTTGGGCGTGACTGAGTCTATGTTTCCATGCTTGGCGGCCATGTCTTAGAGAACACAATGAGCTCTTTGTGGGGGCATCAATAAAGAACATCAGCACTGGGAAGAGCCATAGTGGCCTTTACTGCAACTATCCCATTTTACAGATGAGGCGATTGAGGTCTAAGAGAGATGAAGTGGCTGCCTTGACCACCAGGCTGACCTCATTCAGTGAACACAGGTATGCTAATTACATATTAATTTCCAACTTCTGCACCAAATCACTATCACTGGATGATAATAAGAGGAGCAGAATGATCACTGGAACTGCCGACAAGGTGACTATAGAATATATAGGAAAGACTGATTGCTGAGTGAGAAAGGATCTTCAGTGACCCTGTACCCAAAGCTATTATTTTGAAGTTGAGCACAGCAAAGCTCTGAGCAGGTAACAACAGAATCATCTGAAATATGGGCCAGAAGAAGTAAATATTTTTTAAAATCACGGAAATTCATCAATTGACACATGTAAGAGTTCCTAAGAGCCTCCCTAATCTTATCTCATGCCTCTCTGTCTTCCATGCCTGCCACAGCACATAGTTGGTTCTGGATTCATATCCCTGAATTGAATTACGAAGCTTATCATTCCAGTTAACACAGCAGAAGGCAAAAAAATTAAAAGATAGTCTAAGATCACAGCTGGTTGAAAGGGTAGGAAAAGCTTCCCAGAGAGAACCTTGGGGTGGACCAGAAATTGGATGGGATTTTGAGGGATGGGTGAGAAGCATTCCCTCTCTTCACTGCAGGGAGGGAATGATGTGTTATGGATGCAGAGGGCAGGGTACCTGGAGTTTGGGGAACATCAGGACAGCTAGTTGGCCACAGTGTAGTGCTAGAGCAGGGAAGTAGGGGTGGTGAGCTTGTCACTGAGGGCCCAGAACTCTCTGTCCTTAATTCTTCATGAGGCTCTGGAGAGGCTTTTGGTTTTGAGGTGAGGAAGGACATACAAGACATGCAAGACTCATCCTTAGGAATGAGACCATGCAAGAAGCTGGTACTCAGCTCAGACACAGGAATTTTCTACACTTCATCCAAATGCTTTGGCTCTGTGAAAAGGTCAGAAAAACATTGGTGACTGTCTTTCTTGGGAAATAGATCAGATCACTGAAGCTGTTAGGGAGATAAGCATCCTTATGAAGGTTCCCATGATCCACGCCCATTTTGGCTCAAAAAGTATAAGGACACCCAAAGATCAAATTTGTCGGAGGAACGTGTTTGCTCCACATTCTCAGTTTTTCAGAAAAGTTCAGGCTCAGTTCAAATCTGGGGCTGAGGTTTGAGCCAATGTTGATTTTATCAGCATTCAGTTGCCCCAAGACTTTAGGGAAAAGTAGTTTGTATTAGTTCTGATGATGCTGATGGAGGGAACAATAATGATCATTTATTGAGTGTCTCCTATTAGGCGCTGTTAGGCACTTGTATTTTCAGAGGTGGACAGCATTAGAGGTCTGTGGTAGGTATTGTTGTTGAAGGCTTTCCCATCAGCCTGGTATTGGTGGCCACGTGACCAGGGACTGGCCAGTCATAATTGCTTACTCCCTTGGCCAAAACTGATGAGGCCAAGGAGTGGGCTAGACACCTGCACCAATCAATCCTTTCCTGAGACAGATGGCTTTGATGCAGGAATAAGGAGCACGTTCTGCTGGGTGATGCTGGGGTTATGGTGGCCACTGAGACAATGGCACTGCGGTGTAGCCTCTACCCCTCCCTGCCCAGTCCTGCTTCCTCTACTCCCTCACAGATGTGGCACCTGAGCACTCGCTCCAACACCTTCCTGCTTGTTAACCTGTTCTCTGAGTGGCTCCTTGCAAACAGACCAGAGAGGAAGAGGAGGAGGAGGAGGAGAGGGGTGGGGTGGAGTGGTGATATCTGGTTTTATAGAGAATTTTCCTTCTATTGCATAGTATAATTAAAAATATAATCATTCAGAGGCGCCTGTGTGGCTCAGTGCGTTAAAGACTCTGCCTTCGGCTCAGGTCATAATCCCAGGGTCCTGAGATCGAGCCCCGCATCAGGCTCTCTGCTCGGCGGGGAGCCTGTTTTCCTTCCTCTCTCTCTGCCCACCTCTCTGCCTACTTGTGATCTCTGTCTGTCAAATAAACAAATAAAATCTTAAAAAAAAAATCATTAAGGAAGCATTCAGGAAGCCCTGAGAGCCCAATCAAAATCTTTATCCAAGGAAGTCTCAAACCAGCCACCTTTCCGGGAGCTGCTGGGAATGCTAGGATCCTGTAGAGGTGGTTTTGCCTAAAGGCTGGGAGTGACCCACTTGGCCTCTCAAGGATGCTTCTAGCTTTGAGTTTCTGTCAATTATTCCCTTGGTATCTAAGAGCTGCCTTGAATGATTTCAGAGAAATTTGCAGTTTGCATGGGTTAGCTCATGAGTGGACATGCATGATGAATGCCTCTGAATAAGCAAGGGGTGACACAGCCTTTGGCCAGCCTGGGAGCTCCGCCACCCTCATGGGTCCATCAGTCACTCATCATGGTCCTCAGGTCTCTGGGGGGCAAAGCTAACACAGATATTCCAAGAGCTAAGGCACCCATAATGCCCTCCAGAGCAGGACAGAGACCCTCTCCCAGAGCTGTGCAGGCAGGGACTGGGGCTGCCTCACCCACCACCGCCGCCGCCACTGCCACCACGGAATGAGGGGCCAAGTTGGGGCAAAAGCAGCCTGCTCTCTGCTCGCTGAGTGCTGGGACCAGGAAACACTGTATCCACCCACCCGGGAGACAGAACATCTTTGTCCCGTCTTCACAAAGGCACCACACTGATGGGTTTCTCCCTGCCAGGAGCAGGTCTTCCCCGCTTCTAAACCTTTTCCCACCTCAATTAAAAAGAAGCTTGGGGCCCCAGCATGAAAGATTGCCAGGAACTGGGACACACCTGTACTGGGCAGATTTGTTCACAGTTCATGGGGCATAAAGACTTAATTCACTTTCACATTAAATAGGCTGATCAGATATGACAGCTAAATCCCTCATTGTCATTTCAATGACAAAAATGATTTGGAGCCCTAGGGGAAGAACTTGCTTTATTTTTTATTTATTTGTTATTTAACTTTTCATGCAGAGAGTTCACAGAGTTTACTTGTAATCTTAGATCATAATCAGGCAAAAAGATTAGAGCTGGGCATGTAGAGTTTGTGGGAAAAGCTTAGAGTGAGACTAAAGATGGGAAATATAATTTTCCTTTCCTTTTTTTTTTTTTTTTTTTTAATGCCCAGGTCAAAATGCAGGTATTAGTCAATTAAAAACTTGCCCATGAGCCCGACGCTACCTGAATGATAAATACCTGAGGATGAACATCAGGTCCTCCCAGAGGCACATGGCAGCTCAGACCTCATGGCCAGGGCCTACTGGTCACCCTGAAAGGGCAGACAGACCTTTGTAAGGGGCAGGACAGGCCATTTCTAGGAGGAGAGAGACCTGGCAGTGAGACATGGCCTGGGGGTTCTGGCTGGTGAGTGCAGTTAGTATATTTGTGCCCCAAATTCTGGTTCTGAGTAGGACAGGTAGAACCTCTCTAGAGACACCAGAGTCAATGAGGAAAAGACTTGGCCTTGCGTTCTTCTCCAGACCCATTTGACTTAATGTTAATACAAGAACGCATAAAACTAAATCACAAACAAACAGGCTAGCCTGAATGACAGGCTCAGCGGATATCACTTGCTTGGTGTAATTTGAGCAACTCTTCCTTTGAGCCAAGCTTTAACTTGACTTTTACTGAATAACTTCATTGTAATGGGAAAGGGAAGTAGTAACTCCCTAATACTTGAGCAAGAATGAGTTTGTGAGGAACCAACAGAACAAGAGAGGTCTGAGAGTTATAGGAAGGTTGGAAGGAAGGTAGGTAGCAACCTGGAAGTGAAGTAGGAAATGGGCCTGAAGGCCAGTTTATTCTGATCCTGCAAGCTCACCCTTTCCATGAGCTTGCTCTGGGTTAAAAGAAAGGGACATACCCAGTCCTAGCCTTTGTTTTGTAGTGCTGTGTATTTTCCTGTTTCTGCACCGTAGGGGTGCCTCAGACTTCCAGACGTAAACAACCAATCCCACAGCCTGATGCTCCTGGCTCAGGTCTGGGTCACAGGCCCCTACCAGGATCAGAGAACAGCTAGTTTTTCTAAAAACTGAGCCTCCTTGAGCAAATTTGTTTTGAATTCCAAAGCTAGCATGAAGCATCTAAGAAAATAAATACAGGTGGAAGTAATTGTTAGTAGGAATATAGCGGCTCTATTTTTTCGGTGGGGTTAAGTACCTGGAGAAAGTCCTCTTACTGCAAACAGAAGAACATGTAGGATTTGAAGAAAAAAGCAACAAAATAGCCAGAGAGGGTACAGCTCTGGATTATCTGCATTCCTTGTATTCTAAAATGTTCTTCTGCACAAAAGATCTTAGATCACATGGAAGTCCACCTTTCCACCCACCTATCCATCCATCCATTCATCCATCCATCTACCCATCATCTATTACCCACACATTGTCAACTGTCCATCCAAGTATCCATCCTCCACCCATCCATCCACTCATCTATCCATCCACGCATCCATCCATCATCCAATACCCACCCATCTGTTCATCCATCTACCCATCATCTATTACCCACCCATTGTCCATCTGTCCACCCATGTACCCACTCCTCCATCTATCCATCCATCCATCCATCCATCCATCCACCCACCAAACACTACTTGATACACATTACATATGCCAGACTAAGGACAATCGGCCACAGAAACATATGTCCTCACGGAGTGGGCAGGAAGTTAGTCATTCCTTTCTTTAGTTAAGAAAATAACTGAGAGACATAATAAGGCACAGTAAGATGCTATATAACATAGACATAAAGAGCACAGACTGTGGAGTTAGCTGTGTTTTAACCATAATTCTGGCCCTTTCTAGTTATGTAGCCTTTTAGTGCCTCTGTTCCCTCCTCTGTAAAAGGAGGGAGTAATAATATCTCTTATCCTACAGGCTTGTTGTAAGAACTGAATGAGACTATGAATGTAAAGTGATTAGTACAGTGCCTGGCACAAATAATGTGCCTAGTAAATTTTAGCTAGTATTATTTAAAATAGAAAGACCACATTCTGCAGAATCCAAAAGGTAGTGGGAAGGGGGAGTTTCCTAAGGGGCAGAAAGATGTGTCACAGACCATGGCCAGGCTCTGGGGATACTAAAAATGCCCCAGCCACTGGACATGGAGGGAGCAAGTTGGTTGGTAGGGAGAGGGATAAGTTAAAACCTAGGGCTTTCTCAATATGTTTGTCCTCATGTTCCGAGAGGTCCAGCAACAGTTCAGGCCAATGGTTTTGCCAAAAAGTGTCCTGGCAGGGAGAGACAGGGGATGGGGGAATGTCCCCAGGAAGGATGGTGAGGGGTAGAAGGGCAGGTCAGAAGACCTGGGTGGCAGAAATCTTGCAGGATCCCGATAAGGGCAAACCCTCAGCTAGGGATACAGCTGAGATTTTGAGAGACAAGACAAATGTGAGCCTGTGGGGCCCTGGCTCTTCACTGTTAAATATTCCCCAAGGAAGCAGCTGATAAGGAGGGGAAGTTGGGAGGGAGAAATACAGGTCTAAGGCCAAGGGGTCACATGGTCAATATGGTGACTTCTAGAGACCCATCTAGAATGTCTGGAGAAGGGAGAGACCCT
This sequence comes from Mustela nigripes, assembly GCF_022355385.1. Taxonomy (NCBI): domain Eukaryota; kingdom Metazoa; phylum Chordata; class Mammalia; order Carnivora; family Mustelidae; genus Mustela; species Mustela nigripes. The sequence continues at coordinate 80,523,999 of NC_081570.1, read as the reverse complement.
GGCTAGGAATCAGACATCTGGGTGATATGGAGAGCCCAGATAATGCTGTGTTTGGCAGAGGAGAGATGTAAACACCCTAAAGATGTCCCACATGCTTCTTTTGGCTAACTCGTCCCTGGAACATGGAAGTCAGGGGTGGGATCGGGAGGGTGCTGTTATTCATAAGAAGAGTGTCCCTCTGCAACTGAACTTCTCTGGGACTCTTTCTGTATATCTTGAAGGTGGAGGAGGGATGTCTGAATATCCCCTGCAGATGGTAGTGAGGGCCACCACCTGCCCACCTCCCTCTCAGAGGGACAGGATAGATGGAAGCCTAATGAATCCTGGAGGCCCACAACAAAGGATGGAGGGATTGCTGAAGAATTCTGCCTGCTGGACTTGAGTCTGCTCTGGGAGGGAGACAGGCTAGGAAGAGGGTGGTTATCGCTAAGATGACACATGACAGAGCTCACTGCTTTAGGGGGACACCCCCCTGAGATCCTGGCAAGGCTGCCCCAACAACGCAGGGACAAGGTGGCCTAGTTGGTCAAGGATGTAGCATATGCACGACACTCAGAGAATCCCACTTTGTCCCTTAAGACATATCAGGCTGAGCTCAAATACCAATTCACAGACTCGTCAAAAAAACAAATCACCCCCTCAGATATCTGCAAATTCTGAGGAGGCTTGTTCATGATCAGCCTTGGCTCAGAGTTCCTGTCCCCAACGAATTCAGTTTCTAACTCTGCTTCCTATTCTGTAGATGCTGGCCTGGTTTCACCTGAGGGCAACCTATATGTGGAGCTCAGTCCTTCCCCTGGATTTCCACCAAACCTGTGTGAATGCTTGTGAAACCGATGCCACAGGGTCACATCACAGCAGAACAAATGATCACAGACTGTTAAGTAGACTGCCTTGCTCTTAACAGTGTGTTGTCCCCCAGCCATATGGCTTGTCCTCTTTTCTCGCCAACCCCGCCACAACGAAATCTTGTTCTGCTCTCCTCCACCCCCAGGTTCCTGCTAACTCCTAATTCGGAAAGATTCAATTATTAATTAGATCATTTAAACATTAATTAAGATTCAAGTGTCAGTTAAATAATATTTGATGAGCCTGTCTGCAGCTCATCAGCGACTCAGGATGTTTTTGATTCAGGATCTCACCTTCTATCCCTAGATATCTATCAAGGTGTGCTCTTCAACAAAGATGGGCTCCTTTAAGAGAGAGTTCAACTAACGTTTTGTCCTGCTTGGTTGGGCCTGACTGAAGGCAGATCACAGGCAGAGAGGGACGCTGCTTATCCTCGGGCCCTGGAAGAGCTAAGACTGGTTGGGCCCTGTGGAATGTGTGTGGCCGGTTCAGGAGGCAAAGGTGGCCCAAAGAAGCTTTCCTCCTTCCTCTGCCTGCGGAAACATTTCCTGTGCAGGGGAGAAGAATTACATGCTGGCTTCATCTCCAAAGATCAAGGAGTAACTCTGAACCATGGTGACAGGTGCTCTTTCCAGATCAGATGCTCATCAAAGAAGTGAACCCAACACCTGGAGGTCACCCTTTGATGAAGGTATTTCTTTTATAACAAATCAAAGAAAACTTTAACCTCCCTGGAATAAAGGAAATGGGGTGGTCCAGACTAGTCGCTATGACTACTATCTTGCTAAGCTATCCCTAGAAAAGGGGGAGGCAGCCATCCCTCCCCTGTGCATTCACTGTCCACCCCGGGACGTGCACAAGGGAACAGAAGGGACGTGGTAGTTGCTGACGGGCCCAACAACCCTTCCCTCAGCACACACTGGTCCTGGCTGGAGTATCTTAGATATGCAGTCCCACTTAGTGTTCAGAGAGAATCTTCAAAGATTCTGTAAGGGATGTATCCCCATTACATGGATGAAGAAACCAAGGCCTGGACAGGTGAAGCGATGTACCGAAAGCCTGAAAGCCAGCGAGAGGCAGATGTTGGCTTGAAGTCCATTCGCCTTCCTGCAGATCCCTGTGGCTTTTTCCCCGATCATCCCCACACTCACCTCCATCCCACAGTGGCTGCTGTAGAGGGGAGCAAAGCTGAGAAGACACAGGAAGATGCCGGCGGTATGCGGAACGCAGAAAGGAGCAGTAACACCGAGACCCCTGGAGGGGCTCTGCAGCCACAGTCTCTCTTGAGCGCTTAGATTTCCTTTGGTTCTTGTAAATCCCTTTGGGAAAGCTCTAATCTGCCTCAACTGAACGAAAGGCAAGGCTGTGTTGTTAATGACTGGTCAGGAGGATGGCAGCTGGGACTTCGAGTACCCTCTAACTTTTGCCGCAAATGGCAAATATGATCATGACTTTTCCCTCCAAAATCAGACCTCAGGGGCATCTGTTGTAGAATCTTGACAAAATACAGAGTCCTTCTTCAGTTACTTTATTTTGAACCCCCAAATGAAGACCCGTTAGTCGTAAGCCATCTAAAGCTATGCTGATGGGGGATCCTGTGTAAGGTTCCTGGCAACAAAGGAGAGTAGGGGAAAGAGAAATCTGACACACATTCGGCACTTATTCCTGGGGATCTGGCCCCTCACCTGTTGGATGTTGGAGGCCACCGTGAGCAAACCAGATAAAGACCATGTTAAAAATCAATACTACTACATACGATCTTTTAAAAGTAAGTGGTTAGCGTCTGAAGTCACAAATAAGGAAAGAATTATTATAACTTGGGGCAGATGTTCCAATGACAACATCATACCTAGATTTAAAAAGTGCTGAAGGTCAAGCAACCCGGATGGATCTGCAGCTGATACGCTCTGAAAGCTGATTTGACGACTGAGACCCCGAAGCAGAAGGCCTGCTGGAAGGGTTTGACTAATGAATAGCATTGTGCTTGGGTAAAGGCCATATGTCTGTATTATAAACAGGATATGACTTTTAAATATATCACTTAAACTATTAGCTTATCAATCAGGAATATTGAACACTACACCAAAAACTAATGATGTGCTATATGTTGGCTAATTGAGTTTAAACTTAAAAAAAAAAAAATTTTTTTTTTTTTTAAGAATGGGGGAGGGGCAGAGGGAGAAGCAGACTCCTTGCTCAGCTGGGAGCCTGATGCTGGGCTCCATCCCAGGAGCCTGGGATCATGACCTGAGCAGAAGGCAGACACTTGACCGATGAGCAACCCAGGTGCCTCACTTAAACTATTAACATGTTAATCAGTGTTTATAAATTAACAAATAACGTATGTGATTTTAAGTATGTCTAATTAAATTATATTAATTATTATGCGCAGTTTGTCTCTTTCATTTCTATCCTGACACATTTTGATATTTACATCAATGAAATCCTCTCTTAAACGCTCACTGGGTAAATGTGGATGCTCTAATATTTGGAGTCACCTCACATGTGGTGCTTAATGTCTTCCATCCACGACTTCACTGTCACTGAAGGGATGGCAGTATCCTAACTCATATGGATTTCAGCCTGACACACAGTCTGTCCTCAGTCAAATGTTGTTGAGTTGTTGCCATCATTTTTGAGATACAGAAATAAAGACCACACCAGGAGAGAAGACTGGGCCAAAGCCCACAACTGATAACAAGCAGGGCTGGCTGCTTCTAGAAGAGTTTCCTGATCCCCCCAGGCAAGACACAAGCCACTATCTCAACCTATCTCCTTGGCTGGGCTCAGAGCCCCAGCACCAGGCAAAGACTGTGGGGCTATAATGGCTTGGCTTGGACACCACAGAGCTGGAGGCCATCTGGAGACATGAGGCTCTTGGATCTGGCCACTGCCCAGGGCAATGCCACACACGTATATTTGGCCTTTTGCTAATTGGTTATCCATTCATAATGGCTGTGAAGCAGAACTGACAACATTTGTTTAGAAACTCCCACCTCCCCCCCACCCCGCCCCCATTTCAGAGGTTATCTCTTTTCTCGCACATTCTTTTCATCGCGTGATAGCAGCACTGCATGCTGCCCAGACTCTCGTGTGAGCAACACTGCCTGGGAACTCACTCCCAGCACTTTTCTGGAGGGGACAATTGCCGTGGAAAATTTTCAGATGTGTGGTGACGTACAAAATACTAGGAAAAGGGCCTGACAGAACAGGCATCACAGCAGGGTTGCTAATGTTGTAAGTTGGTGTACGTTTGGTCACTGACACTAAATTTAGTCATGTTTAGAGGGAGGGTTTTTTTTTTATTATTTTAATCACAGTTTATTGAGATGTGGGGACATACTCTCACAAGTTAAAAAAAAAAATGTGGCCTCCCAATATAATTTTAAGAACAACACTTTAAAGAAAGTTTAACATTCCCTTAGCCAAGAAGCGTAGGGAGTGTGTGTCTGTGTGTGTTTCCATCTCCCTCAGTTCTGGACAAGTCGAGCATCCAAAAGCGGAACTTTCTCTGGGTGGGGCCATGCTGCAGGCATAAGAGGTTTTTGGCCTTGCTGCCTTCCCACCAGGCGACTGATCAAAAAGTCCTTCTTGACATTGCAACTCTTCCTTTCCATGCCCTGCCTAGGCCCCAGCTAGCTCTGAGTTGCCACCATAAATATTCCTCCTAGGGAGTCAGTCAGGAATGGTATGCTTCCTTCTAGGCATTTAGGTCCCAGGAGGATAGGGAGAGAGGAGAATTCAGAGGGTCCTTTGGGGCAAAGACTTCACTGTTGCTAAGGAAAAAGGCTCCAGAACCAAAGGCCTCAGTCTCCAGTGGAGACATGTTGGGTCTCATCTGAGAATGCTGTTTGGAGGTCGCTCAATGCTTTCCCAGGGCCCCGGGAAAAGACAATCCCAGCAAAGGGATCGGGTCCCAGCACCACTGTACTCTTTGCCTTACCTCTCCCCCTACCCTCTGCCCCCAAATCCACCTTTCTTAATGGGCCTCCAGGGGTCTACCTCTGAGTGTGGTTATGCAGGAAGAACATCCAGATTCAGATTGCTGGCAGGGGTGGGGGGGGAACCCTTCCCCTTCCTGAGCTTAAATCACCATTGTCAAGAACAAACACTTACTATGCTCCTCTCTGAGTGACAGCCTTTAAGTTACTACAGATTTACTGTTTCAGAGGGACCAAAAGCCAAAGGGCAGTTGTTAATTCTCAGCGTGATCTAGGATACACATGTTGACATACACCTCATTCTTTTCTTCCCTGATTAATACACACATACCAGTCACCACCTAAACCCTATAAGGGAGTCTCATCGTTTCAAAGATCAAGTCCAGATCTGTGAAGGGGCCTCAGGATCAGAACTTGCTCACCTCTCTGGCCTCACACTGTACCACTGACCACTCTTTCTGTGCATCCAGCCATCTCGTCTTCTTCCCGGGGAGACCTTCCCTGATCCCTGAGTCCTAGCAGGACCTCCCACCCTCCCCCTCTTCTGCACTCTCCCAACGACTTAGCAATCCTCGCAGGACTTACATCATTGTAGTCAAGCAATTAACTAGTTGGTTATTTATTCCACATTCCTGAATGTCAGCTCCCAGAGGGCAGTGACCATCTCTGTCTTACCCACCAAGACCTTAAGACTGTGCTTGCACATATAATGTGTATGAAATATTTGGTTGCATGAATAATGAATATATGTTTGAGAGAAGAATGGGTCGAGGTGTTGGAATGTCTGGGCAGGCGCACGGAATATGGGGGTATGTCTGGCCCAGCTGAGTAGCTCCAGGAGCCAGAGCCATGCAGCCCGTGTGGGTGTTAGTAGCAGCCAGAGGATAGGGACAGGGCAGTTCAGCCATGAAGCATTTCATAAGAAGACCTCAGGCTGCCCCGCTGGGTGGGTTCCTTCAACGCTAAGCAGAGAGAGCGCTCAGGGATTTGTCTTTCTGGTTCCGTGTTTTTCCGAGCAACCCAATATTGGAAGGAAAAACAGTTTCGGAGGAAGTCCAACATTCCTTTATTTCTCAAAGTTGGAAGTCTTCATGAAGAACAGGACAAGTATGAGTGGCCCTCTTCATTTTTCACCCTGCACAACCCAGAAGGGACACTAGGGAAGTCATGCAGGGGTTTGTGGCTCCCACTGAAAGAATGCTGCTGGCTTTGGAGTCAGAAATACTTGGGTTGAAATCTCTGGTTTCCACTTGTGAGCCAGGTGAACTCAGGCAAGTGACTAAACCTCTCCTTGAACTTCAGTAGCCTTATCTGTAAAATGGGCATGATTACTAGGTTAATATAGGAATGAACAGATCATAAATGAAGTATTTGATCCAGGGGAGGCACTATATGTAAAGAATACTTAAGATTACTGAGGGTTTGTTACTGTTAGCTCCCAGAGGCACGTTTGGCTTTGGATCACTGTGAATTTTGACCCCCCCCCCCTTTTTTTAGGGTTATATAATGACCCACTGTAAGGCAGGACTTTATATACCTGTTAGTTGTTTTTCAAACAATAGAAAACATTTTTTTTTTCCTTTTAACAGCTCATTGGTTAAATTTAATCCAATTATAGTGCTGTTTGGGAAACTTTACGGTTAGGATTACCTGCAGCAATCAATACTCTCTCGGTTTAGGGAGAAGAGAAACCCACTCCATTCTGCTGTCCTGGAAACGCTGAGCTCAGGTGTGGAGGCCCATTGCCAGGTAAGGTTAGAACACACACGGATACACACATTCCTAAGCCATGAGCGTGGGGCTCTTGTCTGCTCCTTATAAGGAGCGAGTTATCATCAGTCCTGCAGAAAGGTCACTGCTATTTCTCTGTCCTCAAGTGCCTGAACTCAGTTTTCCTCCACGGGGTGGGGCAGTGATTAAGCAGGCTAAATATGTCAGCACTTCGCATATCCAGTTATGAGGATGTTGACAGACCCTTGCAGCAGAGCTGGGCTTGGGGTTTTTATCTGATCCTAGGGACTCTCGGGAGCCATACTTGGATGCATTCCCAGCCCCTCCCTGCCAGGGGGCAAGTGAACCTGAAGATCCACTTCTGTAGCTCGAGAGCCAGCTGCAAAAGCCACCCTGCCTGGTCGAAGGAGCTGGAGCTGGAGCTGGGTTTGTCCCAGTCCACCCTCTTTGCTCCTTTCTGCCCTTGCTTCTCACCTGTGGCCCTTGAGCATTGATGTGTGGAGCTGGCGGCTGCTGGGAGGGGCAGAGTTCTAGAAAGTGGCAAGCGATGCTTTCCTTCCTCTCAGCAGGGTCAGCTCTTCACACCTCGCAGAAGCAAGGGCAAGGGATGGCCACTCCGGGATCTCCTAGGCTCCAGCCTCACTTCCCCAATGAAGTCCCTATCCTGTCCATCTGTCCCCTGTTCTCAGGGCTCCACTGCACGCTCTCGCACCCAAGGGACAGTCTGACATTCCACAGTCTTGTGTGGATCATAGTGCTTTCCTGGGCCTGCTGGTCTGGCCCCTCCTAAGCACATCCAGTTTGCACCTCATCTGCAACCCTGCAGGGCCCAGCCCAAGGGTGAGGCATTAAATGGGTGCTGTGAGAAAGAAAGCTTGCTGATGGCTTGATGGAAAGCTGATTAGGTTCCATGGTCCCAAAAGCCTGGATGATCCCTCCTTTCTATTCTTTGTTGAGAATGAGACCAAGGTTGTTGGGAGCCGGTTATCTGAAGGCATTTAGGCCTCTTCTACCTGACACTTGCTCCTATTTAAGCCAGGAGCGGACCAGACCCCAGTATTCTACTGTCCCCCGTCCCTTCCTCTTGCTGGCGGCCACTTTTATTTATTTTTTTTTAAGATTTTATTTATTTATTTGACAGACAGAGATCACAAGCAGGCAGAGAGGCAGGCAGAGAGAGAGAGAGAGGAGGAAGCAGAGAGAGGAGGAAGCAGGCTCCCCACCGAGGAGAGAGCCCGATGCGGAGCTCGATCCCAGGACCCTGGGATCATGACCTGAGTTGAAGGCAGAGGCTTAACCCACTGAGCCACCCAGGCGTCCCTGGCGGCCACTTTTAAATCCACTTTGAGATTCTCCCCCAGTCTCGTGTCAGCGAGCCCCGCTGAGTGCCCAGCACTGTACTCAGACATCAGGGCAAGGGAAGTGGAGCTACCGTCGCTTCTGTGTAGATCAGGAGTGAAAACCTCCATCCCTGCCCTCCCCCCACCTACCTATCTTTTATCCCTGAGTCCTTTTTTAAAAGCTTTTAACGTATCAGTTTCCTGCTGTCACTAAAGCCTGGGAACTCAGGCCAACTTCTCAATGTCCCCTCGGTGGTTCCCTGACATCTTTCACAGACCTTCTTGCCTTTTACGGGTTTTACTGTTAATCGCTGAAACAGCAAGTAAGAATAACAGGCATGAGGAAGTTACAAAGGTTATCATATCTTTCTTTTTAGCACCAGCTGATAAAAGGTAGATTGGTGCAACTTTTATGGGCAGGAAATTGGCAGTATATTCTTGAAATATTCATTTGCTTTAGCTCTTCACCTTCCATCAGATAGATGTTTATGACCTGAGAAGGGCGGGGTCAGCAGAGTGGGGCGGGGCCAGCCTAGCGGTCTGGCTGAGCCCGTGGCTGCCCCTGCCTGCCGCTCGCTGCCCTGGAGTGGGACCCTGCGGGGAGCAAAGGGTTGCTTTAGGATGTTGGGCGCTGTTCATCAACTCCCAGGCTGGGCTGAGAAGCTAGTACTTAAGAAATTATGGCATCTGAGCCTACAATGTTAAAAAACGGAACTTTTGTACTAATACTGAGGATCACTCCATTGATGTTAAAAACAAAACAAAACAACCAATAAAACCAAAAGCAATGTCTAAGCTCTCTACTAAGAACACAATCAAGGTTAAGAGGTCTCCAAAATAGTTGGCTGTTTACATAAATAGAACAGTTAGGAAAGCTACACAATGCCCAGATAAACTACATAAGGTGATCTGTGGAAGAAAAATAAAAGTTCATCCTTTTACAAATCCTTGTCACAGAAAACAGTTACCTAGAAGTGGGGGCTGTGACAAGGCAGAGTCTTGTGTCTGCCACCTGTCTGAACAATTACCCCATGAGAATCCAACAGATTTCGTTAATTCCAATGATTCTTCAGGAGCAGGAAGCCCATCATCAAAATATAGTGGGTGTTTTCCCCTGAGGTTTCTCAGAGCGGTGAGACAGAGGCACAAATTTAGCTCAGCACTAATTTGAGACTTTGAATATAGCTTTAACTTTCCAAAGAATGAGAAATACAGGTGAACTCGTAGCTTATCTGGTGATGATAGGAGCTTTCCTGTGTTCATCAAGAACTTTCAGGAAGGAAAATAGATCTTGATGGGCTACTGGGTGGACTTGTTGCTTCCACAGTCACTATTTAGAAGGAAATTAGAAAAACATGTGATGATTGGCTTAACGGGGCTTCAAACATCATAAAGGTGGTGGTCAGAATCATTACCCAAAAAATCATTTAAAATTCAGATTTTAAAACAAGAATTAAGTAGATTGTGGGAATAGGAAAATCATTTTACTTTTGGTTTTAAGATACAGTGGTAGTGTAGCTAAGGATGCAAAATGCTTACTTATTACAGCCTCATTCAGAGACTTCATCTTTGTCATATGAAGTATTCCTGAACTATGCAGACTTCCAGAAATGTCTCAAATGAAAATTTTGATCTATGCAAGCCATTTTTTTTCTTTTTTCTTTTTTATGTGGTAAAAAAGCCGCATCAAGAAACCACTAATGAGGGGTGCCTGGGTGGCTCAGTGGGTTAAAACCTCTGCCTTCGGCTCAGGTCATAATCCCAGGGTCCTGGGATCAAGCCCTGCATCGGGCTGTCTCCTTGGTGGGGAACCTGCTTCCTCCTCTCTCTGCCTACTTGTGATCTCTGTCTGTCAAATAAATAAATAAAATCTTAAAAAAGAAAGAAAGAAAGAAACCACTAATGAAACATTAACAATCTATTTCACATTGAAGTGGAAAAAATATCCAAAAGGAATAACTTCGGATTCCATGAAGAAAAGTGCCCCATGAAGATTGTTACTTTAGCAGCATTTGAGATTGATTCATATAGTTATTTGGTAACATTGTTTAAGAACTAATGGGTCTTAATATAATACTGCATATTACATAAGAATATAATGTATACTGTGTGAAAAAGAATAAGACAGGACATATTACTAGGGACTACAAGGACCAGTCATCAAGATTGTGCTTCAGAAGGCAGCAGCAATTTGGCTCAGGTCATGATCCCAGGGTCCTGGGATCAAGCCCCATGTCAGCTCCCCAGTCAGTGAGGAGTCTGATTCTCCCTCTTTCTCTGGCCCTCTCCCTAGCTTGTGCTCTCTCTCTCACACTCTATTCTCTCTTTCAAATAAAATCCTTAAAAAAATTAAAAACAAAGAAGGCAACGAAATGTGCGCAGAGATTTTTCTCACATTGAGAAGACTCTGAAAGTTTAAAAATGTCATAGCAAATAATATTAAAATTTTTTTGTCCACAAGGATACTGTGAATACAAAAATGCCTTTGTTATTGTTATGATACCAATATCTGTTTTAAAAAATTTAAACCAGCCAAGCATCTGGCACAATAAATTATAAAATTAAACCAGGGGGTTATATTCAGGTTGAATGTTGTTTTGAAGCTTAGTTCATACAATATTTTAAAAGTTGAGAGTATTTTTATGTCTGATTTATTTTGTTTTACAAGAATTATGATGTGTTATGTATGTATTATCCTATATAAAAGAAAAAAATGAATATATTTGTATGATGCTGATGCTTAACTGGAAATGTCTGTGAAGTCGGTTAATTTATATTTCATTTTTATTGTTTATAAATTTCTAATATTTTCAGTAAATTTAGTAAATTTAGTAAATTTACTAAGTTTTTCTTTTAAAAAAAAGTTGTGTGTTTTGATAAATCCATCTGCAAAACTGGAGATGAACAGAAAAATATGAAATAATTAAAAACAGACTTCTGTACAATATTAATGATTGAAAAAATCTATTATTTTGAAACTTTTGAAAATAATGTTTTTAGGAGTTTTTAATGTGAAAAAATGCCCAAAATATGTTAAGTGAAAAGAGAAAAAAAAATACATTCCCAATCACAAAATTATTATGACATACATGTGTGTCTGTGTGTATGACTGTGTGTGTTACGTTGAAGTATACCAAGAAGTCAACATGTTTAACAGTAATTCTTCTGAGTGTTGGGAACTTAGGAAATTTTTATTCTTTTTTATGCTTTTCTGTGTTTTTCAAAATAGCTATCATCAGATTTTCTACAGATAAGGAAAAAACTTAATTGGAAAAGAGAAAAGCATACTCGGAAAAGCCTCTCAGGTAACAATGAAAAACTTAAAACAGAGAACTAACTTACAACATGGGTGGGTATTAGTGTCCCTGTTCTCTAGAGCTAGAAGATTCCAAGCCTCAGGGGGTTAAGCACCTTGTCCAAGGTCACACAGCTGTCATGGATGGACTAGGATCCAACAGCACCCCTGTCTCATCAGAACATCTCAGGCACAACCTGCTTACTGTCCCTTGTGTGTTGGGTGCTCACTCCCCACTTCCTGCCTCCTAGACACTGAGCCCACCCTGGTCCAGAGGGACCCTGCCTTCCTCAGAGGTCCCTTCCAGCAAGAGAGCCACAGCTGCTTTTAGAGCAAATAAGTAGGAATTTTGGACATGCCCAGGCCCTAGCCTAACACTGCATCAACCCCATCTCTATCTCCTGCATACCCTCTGCCCAGCCCAGGTCTCTCTCCAAGTGACATGCAGGTCACAAGGGAAAGGGACCAACACCTGGGTCTTTTCTCTGCCTGTGATCACATCTTTTGGCTTTGACAGTTTTGAATGTACCGGTGTTGGGGGGACTGTCTTCCCTAGCACCGGGCTCTCAGGAACCCCACTAGACTGTGTAGGTCCTGGGGGCTGGGAGTGGGGGCGGCCTGAGGGCAGCTTCCTGGTTGCCCCTGGGCTGGTTGTGGAGAAAGTTCAGGGAGCCTCAGGGCTCCTGGAGAGGGCGCTGTTAGGACAGCTCAGTAGGAATGCGCCTGCAACTCTACCTCGAGCCTGTGGGCAACACACCTAGCCTTTCTGCCGCCTGCTGAGGGACCCAGGAGACCAGGCACGGGAAAGCACACTGTAAACCGGTAAGCTCGACGTAAATATCAGGTGTGACTAGCCAGAAAGGGCCAGGAATCAAAGGACCCAGATAGCTGGCCATGGGAGTCTTCTCTGCTTTGTTAACCGCTGGATCCCCTGCACTAGGATGCTGCCTGATGCACAGCTGGCACTCAGTATAAATTGTTTAAATGGATGAACAAAGGGTCCCTGGTGGCTTTTCCCTTCTTCTTCAATCTGTGGTGTTTCACTTATGTGCCGAGAAAGTAGGTGCTGCAGGAAAGTGGGAGAAGGCTCTGGAAAGGAATGGTTTCTCGCTGTGAACTTGGGCCAATGCTTTGTCACCTGAGGCCTCAGTTTGCCTGTCTATCTGGTGGGAATAGTAATAGGATCCACAGACATCATCCCAAGTGACCAGCAAATGAAAACACAGAGGATTAAAAATTTTTTATCTGTTTATCTGCTGTTTATCTGTAACCTGTCAGAGTAGCCCCGGCAGGGACTCTTCAAAGACCCATCTAGATCTTTACTTAGGTTCTGGTGAGAAGTCAGCATCTGAGGTGACGAAAATCTCTTATTTATTAGAAGTTGCCTGTATTAGAATGAGTCAAGATATCTGTGTGGGTAGAAATGAGTTTATTTAGGGATTGAATTCCTGATGTGTGTCCAATATTTCCTAATGATCCATTTAAGGAAAGGGAAATACGCCCATGCAGAACTAGTTAAAAAAGTCTTGAGAAAACAATAAATCTCCGCATTTATCTAAGAAAGAGTCCAGCTCCAGACTCCGCTTCTTCAAGTCAGGAGCCGTGACGGAGTGTAGTGAGCTCCCTAAACAGATAAAAGAGCTCTTATTTCATCATTGAACTGCTTCCTCTGGAAGGCAGTGCTGAGCTCCAACATGCAAACCATCTTGGCTACAGTCCTCAGGGTCCCAGAGTGCTTGCAGCGATAGCCTCCCTATTATGTGCATCTGATTTTCCCAGTGGCTCTCCTCCTTCCTATGCTCACCTATACTCCTGCCCCTTCCCCCAAATCCCTCCTTACTTGCTGGCTGGGCCTGGGCTCTCTTTGACGAGGACAAAGTTTTCCATTGGTGGTTAAAGAGATAGCCTACATAAACATATGTATAGGTCAAGGGTCAGTGACTGAAGCACATTTCTGTCCTTGGCTCCTCCATCAACCTAGAGCAGCTTCCCTCATTATGCGCTTCTTAAACACAGAGACACAGGAGGAAAGTCTACAAGAAAACACGCACCCTCCCTAATTTGTCTTCATCCAGGAAGGCCGTGGAGGTAAGGTGCACAGCATACCATGCTGAATAGAGCCATGATCTATCTAGGCATCAGTTAGCTTTGGACAAACCACTTAACCCCTCCAGTCGTCAGTTTTCTCATCTGTAAAATGGGGTGATTAGACTGGAAAATTTCGTGGGCCTTTCTAGTCCTCAAAGAATGCTGCCCCTGCCTTCCCCCCAGGTCACCTGCTCCTGCATGAATTCATTAGAACGTCAGGGATTCTAATTCTTGCCCTCCTGGAGTGAAGACAGACCCAGGTGACACCTGATAACAGTGCTATAAGGCTCTCCCTGTCTATGCTCGATTACATGTGAGTCACAGGAAGAGACAGATCTATGTGGGTTCTTGGTCTTTGCTGCTTACGAGCTGTGTGTGATCTCAGAAAACTGTGTACCTCTGGATCTTTATCTCCAGAAGTGAGTGATACATCCTTCCTGGCAGTGTCCGTGGGAAATTACAGTTTTTTGTTTGTTTATTTTTAGGATAATGCCTGGCTCATCACAAGGATCCTCTTGTCACTGGCTCTCTACCTTCTTGCTGAGTCATATTGGGCTAGATGTGTTAGTAAGAGGGAAGCCACAGGTGTATCAGTTAGGCTGGAGGTGAAGCTGCTTTCTGTAGCAAAGAGACGTATGAATACAGTAGCCTTAATGTGTCCAAGCTTAACCTCCTTTTTATTAACAGAGATCCTAAGATACTCAGAGGTAGGAGGTTGGTGAGCCCCTCTCCTCTAGGAGACCCCAACTTTCCACATCCTGTTCTTCTTCAAGACCAACTTGGAGCTCCCCTTCTTTGGAGCCCCTGGAGCCCTCCCATCCACAGGGATCACACAGGTCAGTCCCAGTGGGCTCAGCATGCTAGGTAGCTTTGGACCACCAGACTGGGAGCTCCTTGAGGTCAAGGGTCATGTCCACTCCGATCTTGACACGGCTTTGGGAAAGTACTTAGCTTAGAGCTTGGCACATGGTAGGCTCTCCAGAAGGATTTGATCCCCCCTCCACCCCTGCCCCAGTGATTACATTCCTGGAGACTTGAGCCAGCCATGATTATGAAAGCTGAGGTGTTTGCTTAGTCATCACCGACTTACATATTTTTTAGCTTAATTACCATGCAATTTCCTCATATCCTCCAATAAATGAAAGACCAAAAATGCATATCTTTGGGGGACAGAGGATACGTAAAATTAATTCTTATGAAAGTCCTTGACTCATCACAAAAATTCGAGAAATGTGCTTCTTACACATGAACACAGGGAAATACCAATTTTCCTGTAATGGGCAAGCTAAGAACCCTTGGGTAAAAGGGCTGACTGGGATGCCCAGTGGAGTGAATGTCTGTATAGTAAATTTTATAGAATCAAATTTTTTAGTAGGAAAACTTACCATAGTCGTTAGTTTTGGTAACTGTTCCAATTTGAGTATCTTATGACTAGCAATCCCAGAGAGCGAGGTAATTCAGCCATCCACCTCAATTTTATTTCACAGTTTGTAAACTGATGGGCAAACCACACCCCCAAGTGAACATATCAATGGGAGTGCTACTGAGATATTGTATAGCTGACATATGGGGAAGGACATAGATTGTTTTACCTGCTTTGAAAGTTTTCAGACAAACATTCGGTGAACATTCCTTGTTTTATAACCAACTTTAAGTTATTTCTAAGGGAGTGTCTTGGTCCTGCCCATGGCTGCTTCTTTTAGCACAGTTCTGTAGTGAGTGAGATATTATGTGCTTTTTTTTGGCACTGGAACTTTTGTAAGTATAAATAAAGTCTAAATAAAATTGAGGTAGATGACTGAATTACCTTGCTCTCAGGGATTGGTAGTCATAAGATAGTCAAATTGGAGCAGTTACCAAAATTAACTTTTATACTTTTATAAATATATCTGCTTTGGCTACTGGTTAAAGCCAATATAGTATATACTTACCCAACCTCATAAATAGGAATGTCTCATACAGTTGTGCAGGTTGTGCACTGCATGGCTCCAAGATGTGCTATTTACATGGATTATGATGGCATCTCCAAAGCCATATGGCACAACCTCCATAATACTCCAGAAAAGCCTGTCTCATAAATTACCTGCAAATTTATCAGCAGATGCATGCTTGAACTCGCTGCCATTTAGTGTTAACAGAAGTTTGATTGAGAGAAGCAGTCCCAAGACCCATGAAACATGCCTGTTCCTGGGTACTGAAGATTTGTTCCTGGAACAATATAGATTAATAAAAAGTTGTGATTCTGGACCACATTGTTCTTATCCCGTGTGCAACTGCTTTTACTTAATTACACTCTGGCATAAGGCCTCAACCACATCGGAGAATGCAATGAGAAATGTTATGAGCCTTGCCGTAGTTCTCTAAATATTCTGGTGGAGGAAATTCTCACAATATATAACCTCTTCAGAAGGGCTCATGGGAGAAATTTCTCTCTGGTCCTAGTATCAGGGAGACTTATGATTTTCCTGAACAGTCTGATCTGAAAGACAGGTGTTCAGACTCACGTAACTGAACTGTTTTCCTGTGTGTTACTGACAGTTGGAAAGCTGAGGGGCAAGTCAGTGGCCCGGTACTAACTAGTATAAAGACCTCACAGCATGGGTTTATGTTCTTGCCTCATTCTTGGCTTCATCAACACCATAAATTCAACAAAAGCTATTGAGTGCCAACCATACACCAAGCACTCTTGTAGATCTTATCCTGAACAAAACAGACAGAAGTTCCTGTAAGGAAGCTTACATTCTAGTGGATGGATACATGGTAAAAAAAAAAATCACATATGCATATTGGTAATATTGTCTATGTATTACATATATAATTACCTATACATGCCTATGTATATATTTAATATTATATATATGCATATGCAATATTTTATATGTATTATAAAGAATTGCCTATACATACACATATGTGTAGTATTATAAGTTATATATGCATGTATGTAATATTATATTAGTATGGTAAAGAAGTAGAAAATAAATCAGGGAAAGGCAAGATGGTGGGAGAATTTTAAAAAGAGTGGAGATCTGAGAAAAACGTTCTGAGAAGATGCCATTTGAGCAAAGCCTGAGGAGTTGTTGGAAGTGTGCTGTGTGGATCTTTGGGGAAGAATATTTCAGACAGAGGGAATGGTAAGTTCAAAATTCCCGAGGCAGGAGTGGGCTGGGCATTCAGCTGGGCATGCTGAAGAAACAGCAAGGGTGTTGGTGTGACTGGAGAGCTGTGAGTGAGGAGCGAGGACTGTACCTGGAGGAAGAGCCACTGATGCCCATGGGCTGTGTGGCGCATAAGGTGAAAAGCATCCGAGGATTCTGAGGAAAGGGTCCCAGGGTTCTGAGGGGAGGAGTAACATAATTCCCAAGGGCAGACAGAAAAGTCAAAGGCAGACCCAGGAGGCCAGTTAGGAGACAACTGTAGGAGTTCAGAGGTGATGGCGCTTGAGTTGCTTGGTGGCGGGGGCAGGTGAGAAAGGGGCCTGTTTTGGGTGTATGGTCAACCCTTGACCATGGGAGCGAGATAGGAGCATGGTAGACTCGGATATGCTAAGTTTGAGGGGCTGGCTAGACACCATGGAGGAAGAGTGAGCTGGAGTTTCAGGCAGATATCTGGGCTGGGTGTAAGCAAAGCAGGGTGCTTGGAGCCATACACTCGAGGGGAAGATCAAGGGTGAGTGTGGGTAGAGAGGAGGCACTCCAAGGACAGAGCCCTCAGGTACTGCAAAGCTAAGAGTTCACTGAAGTAGCCTATCTTCATTTTTTCTTAGCTTGGTATACAAATTGTATTATTTTTAGTTCTCTAAACCTCCTTACGTTCTACTCAGAACAAGACAAACATAGTTGAATCCAGTACTGACATGCTGTCATCTGTGTAAGAAATGTTTACTCAGAGCCGATTACATGCCAGGCATTCGGAGCTGGGGATGACCAAATTTCCTCCCCGCCCCCCGCCGAAGCTTGTATTACAGTTGAGAACAAGGACAGTACTTGACATGTCAATAAAAACACAAGATGGTTTCAGGTTGTATCAGGTGTTATAAAGGATCTAGAACAGATAAATAGACGGTAACTCAGGACAGGAGTTGGGGCTTCAGTGAGGACAAGCTATTTGAACTGAACCAAAGTAGAGAGAAGGAACCCTGCAGTGTTCTCGAGGAAGAGCGTTCCAGGTAGAGCGAGCAGCCAGCGCAAAGGCCTGAGATGGGAATGAGCTCCGCCTGTCGGGTGACAGGAAGTAGGCTGGCTGGGGTGCCTGGGACGCAGTGAGATGGGGAGCGGTGCAGAAGGCAAAGCCAGAAGTGGGGAGGGGACCACTCATGTTGAGTCTTGCCAGCATGGCTAGATCTCTGGGGGTTATTTTCAGTGCATTGAGAAGTCACTGCGGAGTCTCAGCAGAGCAGTGAAAGGACATTATGTACCTCACGGTTGAGTGCAGCACGGACTGTTAGGAGCAGAGAGACTGGCTTGGAGGGTGTCACGGTGGATGAGGACACAGCCAGTGGGGTCTGGACTAGGACGGGAGCAGTGCAAGCAGGACAGGGCACAGAGTATTTGAAGGCCTTGCTGAGGGACTGAATGAAGGCAGAGAGAAGTCTTTGATGACTCCTGGGTTTTGGCTTGAGCAGCTAGATGGGTGTCATTCCATTGACAAGAGACCAGGTACACTGCAAGAGGACAGGTTTCCCTAAGAAATGAAGAGCTCCCGTCCAGCTATGTTAAATTTGAGATCCATGCGGGTCACTTTGCAATTCTTCACATGATCTACAAAGGAAGTCCCGCATTCATTCAGTATTACACTCCCTCCAGCCATGTTTCAGAGTTTCAGCTTCTCCACAGCCTCCCCAATACTTGTTACTCCCTCTTGTTAGTCTAACCATCCTAGTGTGCATGAAGTGATACCTCACTGTGGCCTTAATTCTCATTTTCCTAATGACATAGGATATCTTTTCATCTGTCAGTTTCTGGCCTGCAGGGTTGTGGGTCCCCAGCCTGGGAAGCCGGGATGGGGCTGTATTTAGAACATGCTGTTAGCCTTCCTATCAGATCTAGGGAGGAGCATGTTTCGTCAGGGTGTGAGCAAACATCGAGGCCCTTTCTAAAAACAGATGTGGTTTTTGCCTGAGAGCCTAGTAAAGGAAATTAACTTTGAAAGTTTTAAAATTATTTCACACACTAAAGGAGTAAAGGGGGAAAAAACCCTAGTATGAATAAGATCTAAGAGAAACTCTATTATAAGAAAATATTATTATTTAAGTACTTGCTTGGAGGATATTTATTTGCAATGAAAGCCCCTGACTCCTCTGACCCAGCTGTGCTAGGCAGGCCAACACCGCTGTCCTGGACATCCAGCCATCCTGTAACACACACAGATACACAGTACTTTCTCAGGACCAGGATTTCTTCCTTCAGGAAGATGTCAGGCCAGCGAGCTCGACCACAGGGTGTGTCCAGACCCTGAGAGGTTTATTTGAAGTCCTCAGTTGCTCAATCACAAGATATTTGGTGTTCCCAGTCTGCAGTTTGGGGGTTAGAGGGCTGCCTTTCAGGTGGCCTGGAACAGGGATTACATCACTAAGAATCTCTTAGCCTAAACCTGACTGGAAACAAATTTGATCTTCACGTATAGTGCAAACCAGGAATTCCCTAAAAATGAGCCTGCTGATCCAGCAGCAATCCTTCTGAGAATCCCCACCTTAGTTAGCTGGGAAATCTGATTCCAAACTTGACTGTCTCTCTCTTCCTCCATATACCTTCTCTCATCCTACGAGTAAGCATTACGATGAATCACTCTGCTCTTTAGAGCTCAGAGTAGTAGAAATCTCAAACCAAGGCAGATTAAACAAACACACATGTTTGCAATCATTTACATGACAGTCTATTCCCTGACGGGACTTCTGTCGGACCCTGGTAGGCAGAACAGCTTTGCCCCTCCGGAAAGCAGCTAGCTGGATAGACAAAGAGGAGAAAGGAGGGCCGGCGGCCGGCTGCTGAAGGTGGTACTTGTATATTTTATACAGTCCCGGGCTTTACCACTTTGTAGTCATGTGGTTTCGGGCAAATTACTGACTTTCTATGAACCTCCATTTCTTCCTCTGGAAAACTGAGCTAAGTTTACTTACTTGGAAAGGCTGGTTTGAAGCACAAATGAACAGTGAGAGTGTGAGCGTCTGGCATGGTAAGAAGTGGTCCACCAAGAACACCATGGTCCTATCGTCTTTTTCCCCAATCCTCAGAAGGAACTTTCTTTCCCTTTCTTTTCAACCCCCCCCCCCCCCCGATGCCAAACCCCAAACTCCAGGAATAATTCCAGACATTCAGAAGTTACTCAGCAGAAGTTGTCTTAGATGAAGCAAATCCAGATTTTTGGATGAACAGAGTATCAAAGAGCTTAATGGATTTGGTCATTTAACAAATACTTGGCGCCTATTATGTTCCAGAGACTGTTCTAGGTACCAGAGAAACAGCTATGAACAAAATAGGCAAAAATTCATGCCCTCATGGAGCTTCCATGCTAGCTAGAAAGGAGAGAGAGTAAGACTCGACAAATCAGTCATTAAAAAGCACTGGAGGGTCACCTGGGTGGCTCAGTCTGTTAAGCATCTGCCTTTGGCTCGGGTCATGATCTCAGGGTCCTGGGATCCACCCCCTTGGCAGGCTCTCTGCTCAGCAGGGAAGTGGTTTCTCCTTCTGCTCCCTACCTCCCAGCTCTTACGCACTTGCTCTCTCACTGAAATAAATAAAAAATATATATATTTAAAAACAAAAAACAAAAAACCGGAACCCACACACATTGGAGGTGAACTGGGGCTGAGTACTCTGGAGAGAAAGCAGGGGAGGAGGATGAGGAGTGGGGGGGTGAGGTGAGGCTGGAGATGGTTGGGGGCATTCCTAAGGACTAAAGCTGAATTCTTTAGGGTCCAGTTAGCTTTCCTGGGCTCATTTCTAAAGAGGCATCCCCTTCCTTCCAGGGCTGCCAACACTCTGCTCCAGGGGCCCAGGCACAGGGGCAGAAGCCAGGCTGCCATGGTGAGGGAGAGCCATGTCAAGGCATGCAGACGGAAGGAGACTCTGGGCAGCGCAGCCTGCCACCTGACACTGGGAATTAGATCAGCTTGGGAAAGATTCTCCATCTTGGCTCTGAGTAAAACAGCCTTGCACTGTGCTTCCTTAAGTAGCACTAGACAGAGACTAGTTTCATACTCTTCAAAGCCCTTCCCTGTTTGCATTGTATGAAGGGCACATTCTTATCTAAACTCGTCCAGACTAACAGCCGCTAATTTCCTAGCAACACGGCCCTAGCAGTTCTGGCACGGAATGGAATGAATGCTAGCACAGAACTGGAAGTTTATACTCTAGGGAAAAAAAACAAAAAACAAAAACCTTCAAAATTCTTTCTATTGGTCTTCCCTACTACTCAATCCCTACCTCCAGGCACCATCTTTGACCAAGTTCAAGAGGCAGTTAGTTCCCTTCCTTCGGCAACTGTTAATGAAGCCCTGGGTGACAGCGGAGCTGAGAGCACTCTGTGTAGCCAACACTACAGCTTGCACTGACCCCCAACCACCGCAGTCTCTTTCTCGACTGTATGGGATCATCAGTTTTCTGCCTCATGACATCTTTATTAGGAAGCTTGGACAAGTCTAAACAAAAAAGGATTTAGAACCACACCATGGGGTGCCTGGGTGGCTCAGTCAGTAAAGCATCTGCCTTTGGCTCAGGTCATGACTCCAGGGTCCTAGGATTGAGCCCGCTGTGGGGCTTCCTGTTCAGTGGAGGGGTCTGCTTCTCCTCCTCCCTCTGCCCCGCCTCATGTTCTCTTTCGCTCTCTCAAAAAAACAAGTAAGAAGCACCTGGGTGGCTCAGTGGGTTAAAGCCTCTGCCTTCGGCTTTATCCCAGGGTCCTGGGATCGAGACCCGCATCGGGCTCTCTGCTCAGCAGGGAGCCTGCTTCCTCCTGTCTCTGCCTGCCTCTCTGTCTACTTGCGCTGTCAAATAAATAAATAAAATCTTTAAAAAAACAAATAAAATCTTAAAAAGAAAAAAAGAAAGAAACAGCACATCGTGTGAGGGTAAGATTGGTAAAGGATAGCAGGTTGGCTGTATCCCCCCCCATCCCTCGGAGCCCTGCTTGCCTCCTGCTCCCTGAGCCTCCTTCCAGGGACACTGCTCGCCCCCAGCTGTGGTGGGCCCAGCTAGGAGAATGAGGGCTCCTCATCTTGCAGAAATCTACAGTGACTCACAGGGGCCTGGACTCCTGTTCTGGAGCCTGATGTGATTCCCTTCTCTCTGCAGACAAGTTGCCCTCAGAATTCTTATTATCCCAGTTAGGATGAGCTCAAACTTGAGATAGGATGCACAGAACTGCTTTTATTTTTTCTCAGAGTGAGGCTGACACACACTGCATTTCCTTCTTTTAAAACTTAGTTTATGTGACTGAGAATAACTGATATATTTGATGAGAAAATACATTCACCTGCAGATGTCACTAGAATGGGAAAAAAGACCAGAAAGTTTCTTTTGTTTTTATCATAAGATACCTTTCTTTTAAAAAATAAAATAAAATGAATCCTAGTTTGACTGATGATGTGCCTCTTCCTCTGGCCCAGCACCTGGTCTCCTGCCAAGCTCCACACTGGTCATCCCCTCCTCCTGAAGTGCTCTGCTGTTTCCAGGCAAACTGTGTCCTCCCCTCAGTGTCTAAAGTACTCCTTTATCTTGGGGTAAGAAAAGAAAATTTGTTGAGTTCAACAGACCTGTTGAGTATCTAGAAGGTGCCAGGCATCTGCACTCACGATTCAGAAATAAATGCAATAGGGCCCTGCCCTCGGGACATTGACCTGGCACTTACAGTGAGCCTTGTAAGCTTCGTCCTAAATCCATTCTTGGTCATGCACTGTGTCCCTTTTGTTCCCCACTCTGTCCCCAGCACCAAGCATAGTGCCTGGCACATAGTGCCAGGAAAGACTGGTGACTCACTGGCTCCCTGATTCCTTACGACCACCCTACAAGGCAGGCAACATTTTCCTCCTTTTACAGATGAAGTGAGGCTGCCAGCGGCTAAGGGCCATCTCCCAAAGTCTCCTGCTAGTAATGACTCAGGCATTTGTTTACAAACCCTTTGCTTTTCTCCTGTATAGCACATCCTACCGCTTCCCTTTCTAGGAGTGTTCCCATCTGTAAATTCAGAGGAGGAGCCTGGGTGATCCCACAATCCCTTCCAGCTCTAAATTTCGTAGTCAATGTTCAAAATTGGTGCTAGCGTGCATACCTGTTTCCCCTGGGAGGCTTCTTACCTGTTTTTTTCTGAACACTCATTTCTCCTGCCCCCTTTATACTACCAGCTCTTTGAGTTTAGTATTTTACTTTGTAACTTATTTGTAGCATCCCCAGGTCTGTATTCTACCCTCAAGAATTTCTCAATTTTAAAGTCCACAGCTCTGTAAACCTGCCTTATCTGAACTAAGTAAATCACATGCTTTACTTCCCACCACCAGGAATTTCTCAAGGACCGCAGCCAGCTTGCGGCACTCCGTGGCAGGCCTCCAAGAGTCCCGTGCCTTAAGATGGACGAGATAATCCTTGGAAATGACAACTCTTGATTTTGAAGGGAGAAATGCAGACTTTAAAATTTAAAATTTAACATTAAAAAATGCTAACACAGTAGCATTTCTATACACTAACAATGAAAAATAAAAAATGAAGTTAAGAATTTAATGCATCAAAAAGAATACAATATTTAGGAACAAATTTAACAAAAGAAGTACAGTCCCAGTACACTGAGAATTAAAAAAACATTGTTGAAGAAAACCGAAAACCTAAATACACTGAAAGATAGATAGCCCATGTTTATAGACTGAATGGCTCAATATCGTTAAGATTGCCACACTCCCTAAACTGATCCACAGTTCACACATAATCCCTATCAACAACCCACCTGGCTTTTTTACAGACATTGACAAACTAGTATTTAAATGTATATGGAAATGCAAGGGAAACAATCTTGAAAAAGAACCACGTTAGAAGACTTATTCTGCTCGATTTCAAAACTGCAAAGTATAGTCATCAAGTCACTGTAACACTGGAATAAGGATAGATAATATAGATCAGGAGAATAGAATTGTGAGTGCAGAAAGAAATTCTTACATTTGTGGTCCATTGATTTTGACAAGGGTGTTAAGATAATTCAGTGAGAGAAAAAAATAGTCTTTGTAACAAATGGTTCTGGGACAAGTGGATATTCACATACAAAAGAAGGAGTTCGGACTCCAATACCCATCAAAATTACCTCAGATGGACCAACGACCTAAATACAAGAACTAACACCAGGAAACTCTTAGAAGAAAATAGCGGTATAAATCTTCATGTCCTTGAATTGGGCAATAGTTTCTGACATGTGCCACTAAAACCAAACAAAAAAAATTGAAAGGTTGGATTTCATCAAAATTAGAAACTTCTGGGCTTCAAAAGACATTAACGAAGAAAGTAAAAAGACAAACCCCAGAATGGGAGAAAATATTTGCGAAATATATATCTGATAGAGGTCCAATATTCAGAATATATAAAGAACACTCAACAAGTCAAGAGTAAAAAGACAAATAATGTATTCACTATGCTTTTCTGAGTTATCTTACATGCAAGTACATGTTTTTAATGTTGTCTGTCTTCTGTGCTGTTACTCAAAGTTTGTTATTAAAATATATTAAACTATACAAAAGACAAAAAACGCAATTTAAAAATGGTAAAGGATCTGAATAGACATTCTCATAACAAGATATACAAATATTTAATAAGCACTTGAAAATATGTTTAACATCATTAGTCATGAAGGAAATGTAATTCAAAACTACAAGAAGAAGCCACTTCCTCACACTAGGATGGCTATAAGAATAAAAGATAAGTAATAACAAGAATAGTGAGGCTGAGGAAAGACTGGAACCCTCCTTCATTCCTGTAGGTATGTGAAATAGTGCTCAAAAAATTCAACATTGTTATGACATGATCCAGCATTTCTATTCCTAGGGGTGTGTGTATGTGTGTGTGCGTGTACATATATGAGAACATTTGAATGCACAAAAACTTGCATATGAATGTTCATAACAGTGTTGTTCATAATAGCCAGGAGGTAGAAATAACCCAATACCCATCAACTAAGGAATGGATAAGCAAAATATGGTATATCCATGCAATGGAAGATTATTTGCCCATCAAAAGGAATGAAGAGCTGATTCGTGTTACAACAGACAACCCTTGAACACATTATGCCTAATGAAAGAATACATTCACAAAGACCACATTATTGCACGATTCCATTTATATGAAATGTCAAGAATAGGCAAATCCATAGAAAGAGAAAATAGAAGTGTTTGTCAGGGGCTGGAGAGAGCAACAATGGGGTGACTGCTAGTGGGTACAGTTTTGGGCGGGGTGGTTGGTGTTGAAAATATTCTGGAATTGAATGGTAATTAATAGTTGTCCAACTCTGAAAGTGGTGAAAATTATGATAAATTATATCTAAATAAAGCTGTTTAAAATAAATCTTGTAGGAAATTCAATAAGAAAATGAGAGAGGCTAACTGAAAATCCCAGGCTAGCCACCATTCTTAGCACCTTGAAGGCTCCCCACAACCACTGTGGCAATACCACGCCCATAGAATCTAAATCTGTGGATTTTCAAGGTTGTATCCACATAGCAATGATTCTTCAACCTCCCTATGATATCCCCACTGGGTGATTACCTAGCCTAAGCTTGAGTAGGCTGTTTCCCCCCCCCCACCCCTTTCCAAACTTTTCTGGAGTGTCTACTAAGTGCTCAGTTCTGGGCTAAACATTGAGAATACACTTTGTATGGCTGTCTCTTTAATGTGACAAACATTTATCTGAATATTTATAATGTTTCAGGCATTTTACTTGTTTCTGATAATTTTTATTTATTTGTACCTCTTTCAGTTTTGGTTCTCCTAGGAGCAGATCCTGAGACAGATTCAACTGGAAATAGTTTTGGGGGAAGCACAGGCAATACCTGTAGGGGAGTGGGAAGGAATCCAAGGAAGAAAGGAAGCCAAGAAAGCATCTAGCACAGTGAGCCATTAATACTTTAGCCTAAAGGGAAACTCTGGGGAAAGGGGTCTAACTCATCTGAAAAAGTAGCTGGCCTCCCAAGGGCTAGTGGCTGGGTGATCTACAGGCTACTAAATCGTGACTCCCTGGTTGAGTGCATGCTGGGCAACGGTTAATTTCTCAATCTCTCTGTTGCCCAAGGAAGTGTAGGTTATGCATCCTTCCCAAGATCTGAATTGGGAGAGGGGAGGAAGAGCCCAAATGCAGATTTGGGCAATTGGTACTTGGCAGGACCTGTGGTCCAGGGGATGTGTGTGGGACACGGACAGTATCCACTATAATACTTTACTCCTTCAGGATGCCTGGGTGTCTGACTCTTGATTTCGGCTGGGATCATGCTCTCAGGGCCATGAGATCGAGCCCTGTGACAAGCTTCATGCTGAGCATGGAGCCTGCTTAAAATTCTCTCTTTCCCTCTCCCTCTGCCCCTCCACCCTCCATGCTCTCTCATAAAAAAATTATTTGAAAAAATACCTTCATACTTCCACATACCAGAAATGGTGTCCAAGGATACACAAAACCCATCATAACACCATGAATTAGGTCAAGGTAAAGGAGACTTAAATCTTTCTGGTAAGGCAATGAATAGCCTCCTAATCAACCCAGAAAAACAGACACTATTTCTCAGCATACCCTTTGTCACACACTGTGTTATGCCCCAAAAATGGGTCTGTGATTAAAGGAGCGAGACTCATATAAAGCGAGGGTCAAGCAAAGCTTTATTTCACACCAAGCATCAAAAATCTAACCGAATGTTCAAGGACACACCTCATACAAGAGAGGGTAACCCTTCTCTGTTTCACAGACTAGCTTTTAAGGGCAAAGGCCATGCGTTCGGGCCTGGCCATGCACAGGTGACCAATGAGATTGTAACACACACAGGAAACTCCACAGTGATGGTAGGTGACCAACTGAGTTACAATTTACCCTAGTAGACATTTGAGCCAGCCTATTACACCTTGATTGGGATTGGCACCCAAAAGGCTCCCAAAGGGCAGGGCCCATACTCTTTGGTAACCAGGGAGACAGTATGCTTCCCCCCACTGATCTGGATGTCTCCACCTGGCCTGACCCACCTTTGTATCTGGGCTTTGTAACCTGAAGCTGGTTTCTGGGACTTGTCTCCAAGTAAATCCCCTGGGGGAAGGGGAGCAGGGACAGTTTCCAAATAGGTCCTTACATTCCCCCCTTTTCTTTGGAGACTAGTCAAATCTTTGACTTTTTAGCCAGTTCTGTACCCTCCTTTTAACAGCTGCTGGACTGTTTTGATGACTCCAGTGTGATTTACCCATAGACAGTATTTCTCTCCTAAGGTTATGCAGAGCCCCCCTCCTCCTTTTATCAGAAACAGTAAGTTAAGCCCCTCCTTTTTTATTCACAATTGCTTATACCTCCCGTCTATATCTTAACAACAGGGCCAAAAATGAATTTAATGAACTCATTGTTTTTTGAGTCTTAGTTTTAGTCCACGATTGGCGGGGTGCATTGGTAGCGGCATCCACCTCTGGGGGGTGTTCTCATCCTCGGCTCGTTTGACGTGACCTGCATGAATCCAGGCCCTGATGCCGTCTACTTTTATTGCTATGGGGGTGGTCAGGATGACAGTAAGTGGTCTCTTCCAGCAAGGCTCCAAGCTTCCCTCTTGGCAGCAGCGCATCCAAACTAAGTCCCTGGGTTGGCGAGGATGTGGCTCCACCTCCAATTTGGTCCCAGTGTGGGCAGTCCGGATCCCTGAATGGGCTCTTTTAAGACAGACTGTAATGCCTGCAGTGACTGGAGCACAGACTGAGCAGTCATTTCTGCTATAGCAACCTCTTTCCCTTTTTCCCCTTCCCATTCTAGTTCTTTCCGCATTTACCACCTGACATTGAACACATCTATCAACCACATCTTGAGCCATATGCCCTAATTTAGAAACCAAAAACTGCTTGCCCATAAGCTCTTTTTTTATTTTATTTTATTTATTTATTTGACAGACAAAGATCACAAGTAGGCAGAGAGGCAGGTGGCGGGGGGGGGGGGCAGGCTCCCTGCTGAGCAGAGAGCCCGATGTGGGGCTCGATCCCAGAACCCTGAGATCATGACCCGAGCCGAAGGCAGAGGCTTTAACCCACTGAGCCACCCAGGTGCCCCTGCCCATAAGCTCTTTAAACTTGCGTGTCCCCAAATGAGTGCCCTGATGTATTTGGCTTACTAAATTTCTACTATTCCCACTAACTGAGTCAGATTCTTCCTTTCAAATCCTTCAATTTTCTGAAGTTTCCTCCTTATATCTGGGGCTGACTGACTGGCAAAAGCAAGACTGTCTACACGAGTTATCGTGCAACTTCTCTGAAGTTTACCTTAAGTTGTCTAGCTTAGGTAAACAAACATTCAATAACAATCTAATCTAGAATTTGACACCTATAAAGCCATGTTATTAAAACACAATTTTTCTCTCTAAAATCACCCTCATTTCCAGAGATAGCCAAATCAGGACTAACTCGTTTGAAAAACAAGTCCAGTTTAACAAACTTGGCCTAATTATTTACATAAGCTCAGCAAGAACAGTGAGTAATCATATAGATCTTTTAGAGTCTGCTTTGCTGAAACTTTTTATAAGGAATCTCTAGGTTGAACTTTTAGTAGCCTCTCCGGGCCAGAAGCCAAGCCACGTACTTGCCATCAGACATGCCTGCAATACCTGTCGACTTTGGCAAATTCCTCTCCCTGAGGTACCCAAAGTATCTTGAGGCTCCTGCTCCTACCAGGGAGTGACATTCTTTACTCACCTGGTGAGGCTGCTGGGAACTCTGTAAGCAAGGTATCAGGCCAACAGTTCCAAAGGGCTTTACGGCTCCAGGTTTTGTAAAGTCAACCTTAGTTCCTTTAAGCTGTCTGGTCATATCTGAGTCTTTTCAAATATGACATTCCCGTCAAAGCCTTGGTAAAATAACCAGTGTTCAATGTTGTCCTGTTACAAGGAGAACAGATTCTTATTGAACTTGTGCAAATGACTGATTGCCAAGGAAGAATACTTATTGAGCCCTTCTGGTTTCAGAGGGTTCAGATAGAGAGAAAAGTTGAATGCCTTGATTCGTTTACAAATGAACACCTTTACATCTCTGTAAGTTACAGGTAACTTAAGAAAAAGTTTCCCTAGTCTAGAGGAGCAAACATTGCAGAATCAGTAATGTTTAAAACTTTAAGAGACACAACATTACAACCTCTCAGTTCATCTAGTCCCATGTTACTAATTCTGGTTTAGTCTGAATGTAGCCCTTACTTCTGTAAATCTTTACCCATTTCAGTTCCCAGGATTTTAACATATCAAAGTCTTCCCATATGAATTTCCTTTAAGGTGGAATTCATCTTACAAGATAATTAAAACAATTACAAATGACAAAAACTCAGAATAGATATGGTTAAAAATCTAGTGATGACCCTTATCAAAACATTAAACTCTAGGAACTGTATAGAACCTCTAGAATAATTATAGCATTTACCCAAATGCAACCCAAGGTTTATCAGTAACTTAGCATATCAAGGAAGCCTTATGAGCCAAAGAGATCTCCTTTACAACTCTGGGCAGGCAAAGAGAAAACCATTTACAGATCAACTAACCTAAGAAAACTTTGCCCTTTTAAACAGAGAGAAAACCAGCCTTTCTATACCAGTCTTTCCTTTTCTTTCTTCCTAAGACAGTGAGTTTTCTGGGTTTCCCTCCCATCGTAAATGATGTCACAGACAAAGGGAGGGGGATCTTTCAGATGCTGTCCTGCTCGCGTCCCTTGCAGGAACTTAGGAGTGTCTTAGCTAAGGTCTGTCCGTATAAACCCCGGACCAGGCTACTCCGTGGAGTAGATGACTGTTATGCCATATGACGCCCTGCGAGACTCAGGGTGCATCCCACTCAGACTCCGTAGCCGAAGCGGTGGAGCCATACAGACACATTCACACGGTCAGGCACTGTTCAGATTCAAACAGGTTGGACACCCTCCCCTTTGGGTATCCCTGGCTAATGGGAGGTGATCAGTCTCCCCTTCCATTCTTTACGAATGGATCTAGCTCCAGCAGTGGGCCCGGGGCTGTTACAACAGAATTCAATTAAACACAAAAGATGTTAACCAACAGATTTCAAAAGCACAAACCTAGTTCCAGCAACCATGTCTCTAGCATTTTATCCCATTTGGTTGAAGTTTCAGGTTAGCAAAGACTTTGAAAGCTACTTTAACAATTACCCATTAAAACTCTGAGACAGACAATTAGCCATCAGTTCTACTCATCTCTTTGCTAACAGATTTCAACACAGATTTTTTTGACCTTAAGTAAAAACTCTGAAGTTTCACATTTACTACTGTTAACTCAAAAGACATATTTATCCTAATTAATCCAACAAACTTAACTTAGTTCAAATACTGATTTATGTTCCACCTGGGCCCACTCCACTTTGAATGTTTACCTGAGACCCGGGTGGGAAGATCCGGAGTGGGGGGGTGTTAGGTCCAGGGGGCACTCTTCTTGTTTCCCGACAGTGAAGAACAAACAGAACAAAGTGCCACCAGAACACAGAGAAAGGGTTCCCAGTTCTAGGGCTCATTGGCTCCAAGAGAGGAGCACACACCATGCTTTCCCTCCAGCAAGGGGGAGGGGCTAGGCAGTCTCTGTCGGGCCAGAGAGGGCAAGGAATATCCCCAAAACAAAGTTCTTTTGGAAGCTGCTTGGGAATATTCCTTAAAGTCTCTGTCTCAAGTTAGACTAACCCCAGTTGGCTCCAGTTATAGCCATTAAGTCAGAGTTCCTTCACTCTTCTTGCCCCATTCCTTCAAACACAACAAACAGCACAGCAGACAACAAAAAGACAAGACCAAGACAGCCGCAGGCCCAGCAGTTCTTACCCAGAGCCTGCCACCGGTGGGGACTTTTTGATCTTCTGGCTGTCCAGGAGGACTCGAACCCCTGGCCGCCTAGGGGGACTCAAACCCCCTGACTGCCTAGGTGACCGCTTAGGGGGACTCGAACCCCCTGACTGTCTATGGGGACTCGAACCCCCTGGCGATCTACCAGTAAAGGGAAGGGGTGTCCCCGCATCCTCTCCAGCCCTGTGGAGCATGGCCGCGTCTGGCTTCACCCCGGTGGACTATACCTGGAGCTCCACCCAGACAGACCGACTGATCTCACAGAGCACCTGGAGATCGGCGGATCCCACAGAGTAAAATCTGTGAGATCTTACCTCGAGGCTTTTCCCAGAAATTCTGATGCTGGCTCAATTCTTGGCTCAATTCTTGTCGTTTAATCCCGGACGAGCCCCCATATGTTATGCCCCAATAATGGTTCCATGATTAATGGAGCGAGACTGATACAAAGCAAAGGTCAAGCACAGCTTTATTTCACACCAAGCATCAAGAATCTAACCGAACGTTCAGGGATGCACCTCTTAAAAGAGAGGGCAATCCTCTGTTTCACAGACTAGCTTTTAAGGGTAAAGGCCATGCGGTCGGGCCTGGCCATGCACAGGTGACCAATGAGACTGTAACACACACAGGAAACTCCACAGTGATGCGAGGTGACCAACTGAGTTACAATTTACCCTAGTAGACATTTGAGCCAGCCTATTATACCTTGATTGGGACTGGCGCCCAAAAGGCTCCCAAAGGGCGGGGCCCATACTCCTTAGTAACCAGGGAGACAGTATGCTTCCCCACCACTGATCTGGATGTCTCCACCTGGCCTGACCCACCTTTGTATCTGGGCTTTGTTACCTGAAGCTGGTTTCTGGGACTTGTCTCCAAGTAAATCCCCTGGGAAGGGAAGCAGGGACAGTTTCTAAATAGGTCCTTACAACTGGATCTCCAAAACTACCTTTTGAAAAGGTAAAACTGAGTTGCTAGCTTATCGTGATAAATGTGGTCACAAACTTGCCAAAGTCTCAATAGAGGTCATTATTTTTTCTGTTATGAAAGTATAATGCTCATTCTAGAAAATGTGTTTGGAGAGTGGCTTTGCCGATTTTGGTATTTCTGAAGCAAGACTTTGGTCCATTCTTGGGGGAAAGTGATCTCATCTTGATGGAATGAATGTTCCTGAAAAAAAAAACTGTGTCAAGATCCCAGTGGTTTTAGGTTTCTAAGGGAGAACTGGACCCTTTTCACTCTCAAAGAGGGCAAATACCTTTTTGTGTTTCTAAGGGCCTGATTTTTGACTTAACAGACCATCTGTCCTTTCCAACAAGCTGTTAAGCCTTATTGCATAAGAGAAGGAAAGACAATGAAAGTCATTGTGCCCAAGAGCTGCGGTGGGGGGCAGGGCCCCAGCGGGGAGGGGCTCACTAATGGATGCCTCAGCTGCCTGGAGGCCTTCCCCAAGGGTGGTCTGAAGGAGGGTGTGCTGTCCTCAGGTGCCCAGTGATGGGATGGGATGGGGTGAGGAAGACAGCACTAGTGCGAACATTCTGCTGGACCCGTGCCTGCTCCTGCCCCAGGCCCACCTAAGCTGCGGGGGCCCTCCCGTGAGAGCAAGTACCCGACTGACTGGTGCTCCTGTGAGAAAGTGAAGCTGCACCTTCCTCTTCGCACCTCTCTCTGTATCCCAGGACGCCTGGAAGGCACTCCCATATCTGTATCTGGAGGCTGGATGAGAACTGCTGGTGCATCCCAAGCTGGGAGGTGGGGGACGACACAGCAATGTAAGAATTCTGCTTGCCTCCTCATCCCTACAAGCACAGTTAAGGGTGCTGGTGCCCTAGCTCTACAGAACTCTTCTATCTGCAACCCTCCTGCCAGGTGCGGGAGCAGGGCGGGTAGGGGAGCTCCAGTTCTCTGCAAACCACTCCCCCCCACCAGCTGTTGTGCCTATACAAATGCAGGTTTTAACCAGGAGATTCTGCTCTCTGAGAACAGTGAGCCTCAATGTTCAGGAACACTGGTAGTGGCATTCACCATCTTCCTTGTCCCCAGTATCAGCAGCATCTCAGGCATGAGAAACTGGTTAAAGCTGCTGGGGATTTTGACCTTTGGGCATTTGCAGCAGAAGATGCTTAGAGTGGAAAGAATAAGTCTGGTGTCAGCAGACAGTGAGTGCCCAGGAGTGGCAGACCCGGGGTTTCAGGGCCCCTTCCCTCTCGGGAAGGTGCAGGTTACATGTTCCACTCAGCTCTGCTTGGGCCCTCAGTGGGATGGAATGGCTTTTATGTGGCCTTCCAGACATGGATGAAAGTCCAACAGTCTCGTGGCTACTGCCTCTCAGTTCCAAGTAAGCCTCCCACTACCCACCAGGGGCAAGGAGATCCAGTGGGACTGAATCTTGGCTTGGATATCCTGAAGATCACATGCATTTTTGTTTAATTAAATTGAATTCAATAATATATAAGCCACATGTGTTAGGAGAATGATGGCTTTCCCAGAGCTGTCCATGTCCTCATCCCCAGAACATGTCAGGTTTCAAGACAAAGGGAAATCAAGATTATAGATGAAATTCAAGTTGCTAACCAATTGACTTAAAGACCCGGAGATGAGTCTGGATTATCCAGGTGAACCTAATATAATATCAAGGGTTCTTAACAGTGGAAGAGGGAGGGAAGGCAGAGGGTGAAGTGATGTAATGTGCGGACTCAGCGTAACCCTGCGGACATCTTGATTTTACCACCGTGAGACCCATGTTGGACTTCCAGCCTCCAGAACTGTGATGTGATAAAGTTGTGTGATAGTATGCCACTAAGTCTGTGGTAACTGGATACAGTGGCCATAAGAAACTAATACACTAGGCAGCAACCATTCGAGAAACAGCTCTCCAGGTATGGATGAATGTTTCAGAGTCTTCAGAACTCTGCTTCAAAAAGGCAACCACTCTTCGCTCCATTTTCTGGGTTTCTCCAGATTTTGTATTTCAGGAGGAAAATAAAGCTCCTAGAATTCTTGGCCCCAAAACCAGTTTGAGGAATCTCACCTAAGTGGGGAATGAGTATAATAAGGTGGCACTTGTTCCAGCCGCCACCTTTGCCCATCCAGCCCAGTCTGCATCAAAATTCCAATCTCCCATCCAGTTTAAACCTCTCTTTCCCTTTCTCTCTAAGAAAGCCCCCAAACGGGGGCCCCCTTGGAGCAGTCATACCTCCTCCAGCCAGCGTTAGTCTGGGCTGTTAACCTCTCCTCTGGGTGGGCCTTGCCCACCTGGCCAGTTGACTTGTTGCCAAGCAACCAGAAAGTAACCTCCTCAGCCCTTGGCCCAGGCTGCTCCCTCAGGTCTTCTGCCTTCAGCAGTCTCTGGGCTTGGGCCTCAGAGTTTCGTGGATGCCTCCACATGATAGGAACTTAACTTGTGTCCCCCAAGAACTTTCCCAGACCTGCCACACCACTGGACTCAGCCGGTCCCCTCCATCTTAGAGCACAGCCCGCTCTCCACCTCACTTTGGGGAGGAAGTAACCTTTCCCTGTAAAACTGCTCTGGTGAGAACTTATCCTTCTCTTTCCTGCCCCAGGTCTCTGCTTGTGTTGCAGAACAGAGCTGAGTTGAAGGTTGCAGGGAGTCAGCAAGGCTAGCCATAAGCCTCTTATAAAGCATGGAGTGAGTGGCCTGGCTCTTCTTTAGAATGAGGGGCTCCTAACATTTTTGTCCAGTATAGCAGATCCTCCATTTTCCCATGTATCTTCCTATTCCAGCTGCCATTCAAAAATCCCTTTTGGTGATGCCTTTTCTAGGAATCTCCTTGGTTGGTTTTAACAACCACCACCCTATTAAGACAGAGTCTCTGCAAGGCAGTTCTCTGTGAGTGAGGACTATAAAAGTCAAATTTCAGCCCCACAGAAATAGAAATAGAAAAGAACCCACACGTTTTGTTAAATGCAATAACTTAGTATCTGGGGGTAGAAAGAAGCTAACCCTTGAGCCTGAGACACCTCTCAGGCAACAGCTCTTCCCATTCTCTGAGCTCCCAGCTGCTCAGAGAGTGATTTGGGCTCTGGGTGGAGCCACACTAGGGCTTCTGTGACCGAGCTCCTCAGGTCTCACCAGTTACCGGGTGTAGATGAGGCCACATCAGCAGTAATGTACCCCCACTTGTCCCCTCTCACTTGCTCCTACAAGGCTTTCTCCCAGTGACCACCCCTCAGTCTCAGATGTTTGGTGTCCCCAGAGGTGATCCCTGGGGACCGTACACCTGGACCTATAGTTACTGTTCTGAGTGCGGCCCTCTGATGCACCAGAGACATGAGTGGTTGGTAGAAAGTGGTAGGAAAGCACTTCTTTCCTCTCCTCATGCACTGATAAAGGGTCGCAGAGTCCTGCTACTTGTGCCCTTAAGTCTCAGAGATATTCTGGGTTTCATTTAGCCAACACTTTGCACTCACAATATTCTAAGTGGTTTATGAACATTAACTCACATGACCTCATAGCAACCCTCTGACCTAGGAACCACACATGGAGGGCTATTTGGCAGAGGGAGACGGCTTTGAAGAGCTTAGGTAATTCACCTGAAGTCACTCAGTGAATGGTGGGGCAGAGCTGGAATTTAAAAAAACAAAAACAAAAAACATGTGATTCTATATCTATATCTTCCTCCCAGCCCTTCTCCCTGTGGCTCAATGATGTGTCCGGGGAACCTGGCTGAGGACTCAGGCTAAAGTCAGAATCATGGCTGGCCTCTCACACCTGAGGGTCTGTTCAGCTTGGCCCACTTTGCCCAGCTGTCTCCCTGGAACGAGTTCTCCAGAAGGCTCCTATATCCCCTTAAAAATAAACCACTATCAGGCAGTCCAAGCAGCACCAGAGAGGCCTGAATTCCCAGCAGAGGAGGAAAAGAAGACTTCAACTCTGCTGGCTGTGGTCCCCTTGATCTGATACAGAATTTAGGATCTAATGCTGACTGCTTTCCTCTTAGGCAAAATCTTTCTGCTGGCCAGCAGCTGCTGCCTTCTCATGCCAAGAGGCTTTGTGAGCCTGAGGAAGAAAGGCAGAGAGGAGTGCCACAGGCTCGGTAGGCCGGGCTGGAAGTAACTGCTCATGATATCTAAGTGGGAGGAGACACCTCAGAAAGGTCCCTGGGCTCCTTCACCTGCTCCGGGAGTGGTGGCCCTGCCCCAGAGTGAGCACTCAGTCAGCAAGGGAAGATGTACCTTTCCTTTGCCCTGTGAGCGCTCCTGATGAAAACAGTCAGGTGTGATGTGGTTGAAAACGGAGAGTTGAAAAGACACCTGGTGGTTTCAATCTACCCTCAGTGTGAGGCTGAAGGGGCCTTACACCTGCACGTTCCCTTGCCCGCATTCAGAACCCGGGGCGGGGGAGCTGGCCGCCAGCCGCTGCCGTGTGTGGGGCTGGCCAAGTGCCCGCCTATACAGACAAACAAACCTGGGGAGCTGAGCCATCCCTTCCCGCCAGGTTCTGAGCTGATTTCTTTCAATGATAATAAGCAGCTCATAAATATGAATAAGCTCCTTGGCCCCTGGCAGCAGGCAGAGTGACTTCCTGAGGGAACGAGGAAACGTGGGCCAGGGCTAGCCCCCCAGAGTGGACACAGGGTGCTGCAACCCCCTGCCGAGTCAGGGTGGCCTGAGACGGCCAGGAAGGCTCGCCACTGTTCCCAGACAGTTAGAGAGACAAACTGGCCACCTGGCAAACACATCTCTCAGTCAAGTAACTTCCCTGGCAGATGGGCATGAACAAGGAGCCCTCCCTGATACTCAGATATGGGGCAGCTTCCAGAAGGCCCAAGAGAGCCCCGGCCTCAGAGAACACTTACATGATGATGGGAAGCAGGAACAACACCGACATTCCTGCCCAGCCCCATGCAAAGTTGGTATTAGAACTGTACTGAGCTTGTACTCAGGCCACTGATGCACTGAGCAAACGTTGTTACATACATTCAAACCTGTTTCCTTGAGCACTTACGTGTTCATAAACAGAGAGCTGTACAGAGCAACACCCCTGCCCTGCTGGGGAGAGACTAAGAGGCCAACACCAGTGGGGCCACATTCCTTTTGCTGGGGTTAGGTATTCATTGTGCCATTCCCACACAGCCTGCTGGGTTTCCTCCTGTCCTTGGAATGTTGGGCCTCCAGCTCCCTGCTGCGTTTCCAGGCCTGGGCCTGGCAGGGTGATGCCTTACCCACGCCCACCCATGATCACTACCCTCTCCCCAGGCCTGCGCACTCTGTGACTCTGCCTGGGGGATGTCTCTGTCCGCAGGGAGGTGCTCGGCCCCCAGGAAGGCCAGACCAGGCTTGCTAAGAGTTTCTGCCCTCCACCAGGGTAGAGGGAATTCCTTGCCCGGTGTGTGGGGGGAACAAGGCCAGGCAAACTCCACTCTGTCTCCCAGATGTTCCCAGTGGGGAGAGCAGGGTAACCTGCTCATTCAATGCAGTTTGAACGTGCTTCTTTTGCTTATCAGTCCACTTAAACCCACAGGGGTTGAGCAGTGTTAGAAAGAAGGAGAATCAAAGAAGACAGTGCCTCTTTGAGGATTCCATCAAGCTTAAATCCAGGAGAAAAGCAGACCCTGCTCGAGTGGGCTCTTCCTGCCATCTTGGGTTAGTAATTACATCGGTCTCAGCAACCACAGGGTTTGGGGTCCCTGGGGACACAACTGCTGCACCCTCGTCCTTCTTTCTATGGTGCCCGGCACATGTGTGGCAGTCCGTAAATGCTAAACTATGCATAGCTCACGCCGGGCAAGTTCATTAGAAAGGGGCTCTTCAAAGACCTTCCTGCCCCAGGAGAGAGAAGGGTCTTGGACTTTCCATCCATCTGAAGCCCCTACGGAGCAACAGTTTAGGCATCGTGCCATCCCATTTTTCTCCAGCACTGGAGAAGTTAGCTTTCGCTGCAGAGCTCATAAGCTGACGTGGGACTCTTTCCTTATGTAGGAACCGGGAGGCAGTCTGCAGGGGAGAAGCGTGGAGGGAGGCCTGCCCTCCAGGGCAGGAGGCCAAATCATCCACTGCGCATTGCCCTGTCCCTCTAACAGTGAACAGGGCGGGCAGGGCTTCTTTACAGGCTGTGTCTAAAGAGCCCATCTTGGGTACCCCTCCCACAAGGTGGTAATATTTGGTGATGGCATTTATTTACTGCACATAATTGGAGGCCAGGGAACAAGGAAGATGTTGAAAAATCCTGGTGAGAGCTGAGCTTGGGACTAAGCTGGAGGAGTACTGTTTCTTAGAACTCTGCTGAAAGAGTCCCTAAAAAGTAAAAGAAGAGAAAAAGACTGCTGACACTTGAAATGAAATCAAGTGACATTTGTCCCTCCCAGGTTTCAGAGAGTGGGTCCCCAGAGACTCCCAGCTACCGCCTGGAGGTCTCAGAGTCTATGCATGCTGCCGGGTTAGTAAGCACGGGTTAAGACCTGGGAGAAACTGACGAACTGGTGTCTGGGCTTTTCACTTCCTTGGCCTGAGTCACACCAAGCAAGCTCACCTCTCCTCCCTGAGCAAAGCAGAGAAATGGAGAGGGTGCACAGACCTGGGTGTGGTGTTGCTGGGACCTAGCCAGACCCCAGGTTCTCTGGCTGCAGAGCAGCCTGGCCAGCTCACAAAGGTAGCGCCCTTGTGTTCTTGGAAAAGGAAGCACCAAATGGAAGGGGAGAGAGAGGGAGGCTAGTCATGCCTCTCTGTGCAGGCATGAAAAGTTTGCTAAGAAATGGCTTTCAATGTCACAGATAACATACTCCAGGAGGGACCCAGGCCCACTGAACTTGGCCCCTTGAAGTATTCAGTATCTGCCTGCTATTGTTATTTTTCCACAACTACACTGTACACCCCTTGAGGGCAGAGGCTAATTCTCACAGTCTTATTGTTTTCCACAGGTCTTGCCAATAACACATAGCCAGAAATGTTCTGATCTTTGATCTTCTATTGTATAGGACCATTTCTTTCCAGAAAGAAAAAGCTGAGAAGCCTTGAAACTTGGTATAGATTGTGAAAAAGTCACATCGTCCAATAAAATGATTTCCGATTGAGCATTTTCAAATAATTACCTGGATGTCCATACCTACAGTTTGTCCTGTGATGTTTAGACGGGGATAATAGCTGGAAGCTGACATAAGTTGAGTAAAGCCAAATATAATCTCAAGACATTGATCACAGATCTGCAGCCTATTCGGGGGGACATCACAATGGGTCTGGAGGGGGAATACACAAGTACACTTTCAGAAAATAAACCTTTGCCGGAGGCCTGACTCTTGGCAGATGAAATGATATGGACAGACATCTGCCTGCCCCAAGATGCACCTTGGGCTGCAGCTAAGTGCTGCCTGAGTGGACCATGGCAGGCAAGCAAGTGCCCTGTGTCACTCGATCTCCGTTCCACGGCAGGACACAGCATCACTCCGGTCAGCTATGCAAAGACCAGACCCCCTCTTCTCTAATGTTCCCTCACACCCTGTCTTCCTGCCGTGTAATGGAAAAGGGGCTAGATGCAGGTTTAGGAGGTGGCCTACATTCATGTTCCAGCCTGGCCACTCAGGCTGGAACAGCTTGGCTGTGTGACCTTAGTTGACTCCCTCAACCTCTCTGGGCCTCACTCCTAAAGGCCCTACACCTATAGATTTATGGATGGCAACATCTATAAAATGAAGAGCGTAGGACCAGGCAGCTTGTGAGGCCAGTTCTGGCATCCTCTGAGATGTGGGAGAGGTGGCTTCAAGGAAGCAGCGCAGGGCCGGTGGGTGCTGGTGCCTGGGTGCCCTCAGAGACCATGTCCACTTTCCTTTTTTGCCACTCCCAGGATGTACACACAAAGGCATGTCACGGAGTCTCGCCTCTGGGGATAGATGGCTAATATTCATTTGAATCACTAAGTAAATTAGTATTTGCTGAAGACCTTCTGCAGAACAATGGGCAAAGGGGTCATGTTGTGAGGGGTAAAGCTGGACACAGTAAGAGCCTTGCCCTCAAGAAGGTCAGGTCCAAATGCCAGCTCCATTTGCAGTAGACTGTGGGGCCCTCAGCATACTACGACCTCTCTAAGTACATTTCCTAGTCTGGAAAACAATGAA
The DNA here is from genome assembly GCF_022355385.1 of Mustela nigripes. Lineage (NCBI taxonomy): Eukaryota > Metazoa > Chordata > Mammalia > Carnivora > Mustelidae > Mustela > Mustela nigripes. The sequence goes on along the minus strand of NC_081570.1, from coordinate 80,484,676 downwards.
GATGAAGCCCGTTTTGCTTATTATAAGAATTAGAGAGGATATGTCGAAGGCACATTAGACTGTTTCTACATTGGACTGTTAAGAAATAGATATTTTGTGGTAAGCTCCGAGCACAGTGCCTAGCAGCTGGTGGGTCTGAAATGAATGGGAATTACTGTAGTTACTATTAATACACTGTCATCATCATTTCCAGTTTGGGCAGCATTAATTAACGCTTCTTGGAAGAGAGGAGACTGGCAAGGGCCCTGAAGGAGAAACGGGGCTCAGCAGATGACAGGTGAGTTGCAGTCCGAGAGATGGCATTCCCTCCTTGACGCCCAGCTCTGCGCAGCACGTCTCCTGTCCATCATTCATTCTTAAGAACTCCTAGACCCACCCTCCTACAGGGATTTCTAACAGGAAATACAACGTCAGCAGATTTTTCTTTTTGTCAAGTTAAAATCAAGTTCAGTCTAGGTGCATTGCTTTAGGCATTAACCCTGTGTGAGCAGCTATCTCCTGCTCTTTGAAAGAGGCAAACCCTGATCTCTTTGATTCCATCCAGGAGGTGGCTTTGTTATCCACAGTTCAATCTGGGGGCTTCTGAGGCTCTGCCTTTAAATGGGGTTGATGGAGGCTAGGTCCACTCCACTGCCGCCAGAGGAATGCAAGAAATCCCTTAGATCTCTAAAGAATCTGGATTAACACAGCTTCTGGGTGGGCCAGGAGACCTGCTATAAATTCTAGCATCTTAACCCAAAGGCTTTCAAATTCTTGCTTCTTAAAGCCATTCCTTCAATTAACTCCATATACATCACCACAATTTTTTGCTTCATTCCCGTGCTTCTATTTTTCTCTGAAACTATATGATTAAAATATAACAATAGTTTGTTAGTGTTAGTCAAATAAATTTGTAATTGTAGGAAGAGTTTACTCTTCTTTGGCCTCACCTCTCCTCTCCTCTTACTTTTTTTTCCCCACAAAAGGTTATTTTCTCAAGTGCCTATTCTTCTTTCTGTAGTGATATTCATCATCATAACTGCAACGTATTGAGTAATAAATACATTCCAGAAACGGGCCAAATTCTTCACTTTATTTCATGTTATCATCTCAATGACCCCCCGCTGTCCTAGTTCCCTATGATATTACGACTGTTGCTATTTTATACCTGAGAATGGTAGGATAAGAGAGGTTAAGTAACTTTCCCAAGGTCACACAGCCAGGAGAATGAATCTACGGCTTGAATCCAGAATGCCAATGACTGTACTTTTCTTGATCATTCCACTACATTCTCCAAGTTTCTAGAGACCATCAAGAATCCTCTACAGTGCTTTTGGTGGTCCAAATGATTATATTCCCGATGGCAGAGTGGTCACTCATTCTAGATAAATTATTATATCTGAGGAAAGCAGTTACTAGACACCTTAACACAGCTGCGTTTTCATCTGGATGTACCTGAAAGTGGAACAGACAGCCATGTGGCCTTGCAAACATTGTGGAAAACACAACTTAACACTCTTGGGATAGCAGACCTGGACTGGGACATCCCTTGTATGCCCCCACTGAAGCCAGGTTCTGTTATCCCTCTAAAAAAGCCCTTCAAATGTTTTTTGTTTTTTGTTTTTTTCCTCAGTAATACAATAGCCTAGCTAATGACAGTTTCGCCATTAGGGGCCCCAGACAGCGGGATCACCAGGAAATAAAACAGCACAACTGGGAACAGGCAGAGTGGGACTAGTACAAAGTGCATGCATCAGCCAAGGTCATCACCTCACCACAACTGCCCCCAAAGAAGGGTTCTGCAAGCCGCCTGATGCTCCAGGGAAGGGCTACCTCTCTATATTTTTCTGGCTCCATACAACTTCCTAGGCTTCTGCCTTTCTGGAAATTTTCTTCTCATGGAATAACTCCAAAGTCTTAATTCTAATTACCAGGTCCACATATTTGTATGTAATTAGTAAGAAAGTCAGATGGACGGTGGTCAGAATGGGACCCCAAGATACCTATTACTTCTGCTTAACAATCAAAGAGATATAAGGAACATGTCCACGGCAGAAATGGATGGTGGTCTAAGTGTGGGTTAGGCACATAGGTCTCTTGTGTTAAATTAATTAAATGAGCAGCCTTTAGACTGAGGTGGCTTTAGTGTCATGGCAGCCCACGCAGAGAAACCAAAACCCAAGCCTGTAAGTACCTCATGATTATGAAACCAAACCTTAAGGACAACCAACCACCAACAGCCAACTGGGCTTGAAGCGATGGCCAACCAAGTAATTTCCTTTCTTTGCTCCTGCACTTTTTCTAAGTATAGGTCCGCCCAAACACACAACCTTAACTCCTGTCCTCCAAGTACTCTTGACAACTTCTGGTTTGGTCCTGCCCCCCTGCAATAAATTTTGGTTGAAATAAACTTTTAAAAATTTTAACTATGTCTCAGTTTATCTTTTAACACGTAACCCTCTGAGTTTCCCAGAGCTAACATCTTCAGATTCAAAGAGGCAATCCCCTAGCAGTTATCAGCTAAGGAAGGGGGGCAGTACCTCTTGGAGGGCCCTTGGGAATGTGGATGGAGATATGGCTGTCACAGTGACTGGGAGGTGTTGCAAACATTTAATGAAGGGGTCAGGGATGCTAAACATCCTGCAATGAAGGGACAGCTCTGCGCTATGAAGAACGTTGCCTCTCAAATGTCAGAGGCACTCCTATGTAGGTCCCAGCTCTGGATCTGGCTTGGAACTCTGCACGGCCAATCTGAGCTTTATCTTCAGAGGACTTTGTTGAAAAAGGACGGATGTCATCATCAGCCTTATCCTCAATAAATGTATACAGAGAACCCATGACCCGGAGGGCAGGGTGCTTACCTAAGGGAAAGTAGGGAAATGATTTAAAAATCAAGTGGGCTCAAAATGGAACTATCAGTCTGCTACAATTGTCCAGGAAGCTTGCATTTTATTTAGGAATGTAATATGACACCGCCAGCTCCCCCACCCCGCCCCGCCATTTCTTTTCTCTCTCTCCTTCTAGATAAATGAGGGTTGGCTCCTTGAAGCCAGGAAAAACAAAATCCCTACATACACATTTCCAGTAGCAATTTCAATCACTGTACTCTCTTCTCATCTGATGTACTTTCAAGCCCACAGACTTCTCAAAGTAATTAATAAAAGACCCTTGATTTACACAAAAAGTTGACCAGGCTCTGCTCTGCCATATGACTTCAGTCTTATCGTTTGAGTGGACATTTTGTTCTGTTTTTATTCCAAGTTTTGTCCATACAAAATTACACATAAAAATTAGGTAATTCTCTAACGTTGCGAAATTATTTTCAAAATGGAAACTATTTATTATGGTCAAAATTGCTGAGGGCATTTTGCCCTAAATACATTTACTTCAACTGACAAAGGAACTGAGTTATGCATGAATAATACGTTTTACGACTTAAACGAGAATCTGCATTTTCTGAAAATCAATATATATACTTGAAGACACATTCTATGTTCTAAAGTAAACTTTTCTGCATGAGTTTTCCCTCAAATGACCTTGGTGCTAACTCATCGTCTTCTCCAGGGATCAGTGCTAGCATCCGGCACTTGGTTCCTTACATATGCTTCTGACCTTTTTCACCTCCATGTGTGACACCTATAGCTGCATTTTCAGTTCTCATCTCTCACCAAATACCTAGTGTCACGTCTGATATCGGCTAATGTGCCTTTTGCATGGAAGTTCTCTTTCCTTTCTAACAGACAATGTTCCTAAACCACTTCTCCCCGCTACCTCCCCAATTCTGTCAGTTCTCTGGGCTCTTTCATACTCTTTCCAATGAGGGAGAGATTGAGGAGAAAGAAGGGAAGAGGGAGAGTGGATTTAAGTGCAATTTTTAGCCCATAACACCTTATACTGTTATTATGCACCCACTCCACCACCACACCCTGCTGCCCCATAACAAAACAGGAAATCTCTGGGGCTAGATGCTTCTTTTGTCCCTGGGATTCACAATTAACAAGCAGCCCATGATGTTGACAATGATGAAGACAGTGACTTCAATCAAATTTCCTTTGATGATGGGGAGCAATAACTTGAACAATACATAACAAAATGATTAAAAACCCCTTTCAAAGTAGACTAGGCAAAAGCAAATTTATTAGCGCAATAAACTGAAAAGTCCAGGCTTCTGGGATATAGAGCACTAGTGGACCTGAGTATCCAACCTTGTCATCAAGGACCTTCTTCAGCTCTACTTTCCCGATATCAGTTCCATTCTCAGACCAGCTGTCCTCAAAGCAGGCAAAGACAATAACAGCATCTACAGCTTTGCACGACCACCACAAAGAGAGTGCCTCTTCCCCACTGCTCCTTCTGAAGTTCCAGAGCTGACTCCCATTTGCTCTGATTGGCCCAGTGTGGTCATCTGATGTGCCCACCCCCAAACCAAACAGAAATGATGTGTCCTTGTTGGCTAGGTTTGGGTCTAGACCCCTCACCCCGTCCCAAGCCAGTGTGTGGGGTCAGCTTCAGACAAAACCCTTGGACTTGGGTAGAGGAAGTAATCCCCTAAGGAGTGGAGGGTGTCAGAAAAAAACAGGTGGATACTGGGCTGACCAAAACAACAGGTGTTTACCACAATCCCTAACAGAGATACCCAACCACAGGGTTGTGGTAAGAATTAAATCATAAGGGGTGCCTGAGTGGCTCAGAGATTAAGCCTCTGCCTTCAGCTCAGGTCATAATCTCAGGGTCCTGGGAGAGTGCCCTGCATCAGGCTCTCTGCTCAGCAGGGAGCCTGCTTCCTCCTCTCTGCCTGCCTCTCTGCCTACTGTGATCTCTCTCTCTGTCAAATAAAAATAAAATCTTAAAAAAAAAAAAAAAGAACTAAATCATAAGGATTCAAGAAGTTTGTAAATCATAAACCGATTACATCTAAAAAAATTTTTTTTTATCGTTAAGTAGATAATTCTGCTTTTCCACACACAGAAATAGAGATAGGTTGCATTTACACTAAAAAGAAAGGCAAAGGCATACTGAGTTTTGTGGACAGAGTCTGGGGTGGTGGCAAGGATCTTGGCCATGCAGATGCGGACTCCCATCTTGACTACACCTTCCACTGCCATGTGAACTTGTCCATGGCACTTAGCCTCTCTGAGCCCTACTTACTTCAACTGTGAAATGAGATCCATCACACTTTTTAAAACCCCATTCCTGTGAGGGTTAAAATGTATGCAAAACACACGTGGTGGCTGGCATAGCACAGACAGACATTCAAAACTAGAAACATTTACCTCTTCCCTCTCCCCTGCCTCCAGGACTCATTGTGTTGCTTTATTGTTATTGAAATTTCAGTAACATAAGACATCTTAATGTTGAAATGTGGAACCTAGAAAATCTTTTGTTGTTGTTGTTGTTGTTGTTGTTTTTGGTAGACAGAAATAAATCAAGTTAGTCTTTTTTTTTTTTTTTTTTTTTTTTTGCTATTTAGACATTTTCTAAATATCCCAGTTGATGGGGGAGGGGACCCGGAAATGTAACCAAAACTGTTTTCTTAAATATCCATTAGCCTGGGCCATGAACTTTGGTTATCACATTCTTAACACACCAACTCACACCATGCACAGGCCAGAGAAATGCTGTGGTGTTATAAAATGACCTTCCCAAGGTGTAGAAGTGCAGCTTGTAAGGCAACCTATGAGTCAGCAAGGGGAGTGAAGTGTGAGTAGGTAGACCATCACCGATAAGGAAGAAGTGACTAAGTGATGTAAGGCTTTGTGGGCTTATTTTCGGTGGGTACTTTGAGGGAAGTTGTTCAGGAGGAGAGGACAGAAGTCATTAAGATCATAGAATGGGGGCTTTCTTCCTGAACGAAGTCAGCAGTTGCTCCAGCAAAAACCCACACTAACTCCTCTCTTAAAACCCCTTCCTTCCACCATTCCTCTTTGCTCTGAGAATCAGTCTCCCGAGACACACCAACTGGCTTTACTTGGTCCTGCCGCCTCCTTGCTTTCCTTCCCTGAAGTACATCCAGAAATGCCAGGGCTCAGGAAAAGATTCTCTCCCTCCTCTGTCCTCCCAGAATTGCAGAACTATAAGGACCCATCCTAGGAGGTCATGAGATTCTTCCAGGCATTTCCCAGGAAGATTCTGGCCCATCCTTCTTACAGAAGCAGGGACAAGAGGAATTCCAGGGACAAGAGGAATACTGCGCGCAGTAGAAACAGTTTCCGCGCTGGGTGGGTCGCCGGCTGCCTGGTGTTGGCACCCCCTGCAGCCTGACCACCTTCTTGCTCCCCTTGCCTCCCGCTGGCTCCGCCTCACCTTCGCCTCCAGAACTTTAGACGCTAATGAGTACAGTTTCCCCAGCCTGGAGGGGAAAGGGCTGATACTGTAGGTTTTATTAATTAGCTTCTGGAAGACTATACTTTCAGGGATCATTTCTATAGTTTGTTAATTAGCTTCTGGGCAGTTAACCCAATTCAGCTGACAATTATGAAGAAACTAGAGGGAGGGCTTGTACCTCACTCTGCTGAGTCACATTGTCCCATGGAGGACGGAGAGTGGGTCACCCAGCTGTAGGGCACTGGCTTTGTGAGGCTTTTTGTGGCCTTGGTGGAAGGTTCAGCCCACCAGTGCTGACTCTGCACTCTTAGGAAATCCATAGGCTCCTTTTCTTAGTCTCAGGGAGGGGCCAAGAAGAGGAGCTGGTGCAGGGGTTCTACAAGAGAAAGGAATCCTCATCAAACTCCCATCCAAGCAGCCCAAGGAGCCTCACAATCATGGACAGACCTTCCTCTTCTGCAGCTGAGTCCCTGGTCTCCTCGTCTGTCTGGCAGCCGTAGTTCACATACAGGCCACAAGCTCCAATGGTAAAAGCAGCTGACAGGCTTCCAGAACTCACCAGCTTGTGCCACCTACACCCTGGGACTGCCTGTGTTTCCTCCGCAAGGAACACAGGTGGGCCTTCGCCTCCCTGGCTAACTAGACTGGGAGCTCCTGGAAGGCTGTAGCCTCACCCAGGTCCTGTCTCCTCCCCAGCTCTCAGCAACCTGCTTAGTGCAAGGCTTCGTGACAACTCACTGATTATTTTCCAAACACCCACTTGGCCAATTCTAAGTAAATCTTTAACTTTCAAGGAGAGCCTGGGCAAATGACGTATCAAAATCACTAGAATTGTCCTGACCCAGCAGATATGGACATGAAGTTGGTTGGCTCAGTCCTGCCATAGCTGGAACTCTCACCTGGCCCTGCACACTTCCAGGTGAACAGCCTGGCTGGCTGGAGAATGGGGGCTGAGGGAGGAGAGAGGGGAAGCAAGAGGAAGAGAGGGATTAGGAAAGGGACCAAAAAGAGGAAGCAGAGAGGGAGCCAGGTGAGCAGGAAGGGGCTAGAAAAGGAGACACACAGAGAAAGAGGGAGAGAGAGAGCAGATCAGGAAGAGCCCAGGGAGGTTGGCAGAAAGCTCATGTGGGCTGGGTGTCCCTGTGCCATAATTGATTCTAAATACTGAATGCCTACTGTGTGCCAGGAACTGGTCTATGCCTTTGGGGAAACAGTGGTAAATGGTAAAGAAGACAAGCACTTTCCTCGAGGAGTTTATAGTCTCACAGATGACTGATGACAAGTTAATATATTATAAAAGTTGTTAAAGAAAAATAGAGCAGATAATGTTCTACTCTCAAGTAGAAGTGAGCTTCAGTTCAACACTACAGTATTCAAGTGAAGACCAAATGTACAGACAGTTAAAGAGATGTTTTCATTCGGGAGATTGCAATACGGAAAATAATGGTGGCAAAGGAAAGTTAAAAAAAAAAAAAAAAAGGAAGGGAAGGGGTTCTGGGGTTTTAATCAGGCTGATAAACAAGGGCTTTGTCTTTAATTCTTATAGGAGCCTTGAAGAAGGATGCAAATGGGTCTTATCTTAAAATACTGGAGGGCGGGGGTGGTCCTTTGAGGCTTAGCCATGGAAGAGCAAAGAATGGGGGATTTGGGGAAACAAGGTATAGGGGATTTCTTAAATATTGCTGTTTTCCAGGAGCACTGTTTTTCAGGTCAGTTTCAACCCTCCCACGGACACCGTGCCATCTCTGTATTCTAAAAACCAAATGTGATTGCTTCTCACCACACCTCAGCTCGGGAGTTCCTGCAGGCAGCCCTCCGCAATCTGGTTCCTACCTGTACCAGTTAGCTGACTGGGACCTAGCATGAATGTGCCCTGACTTGGGAAAAGCCCAGGGAAGGGCACATTTGAGAGGATCTTCTGGGTCAGCCCACCCATCATCATGTCTACACACCTTCTGTCATAGGGTCACACTTAACTGTGAGTGGGACTGTGAGCCCAGGAAGAGGGAGAAAATGGATGTCTGGGTCACTGCCAGATGGCGTGGTCACACGTGCTTTTCATGCTGTTCCCTTTCTCTTTGGGAACATCCCCTCCCTGGCCCTTCTCTAATTGTATGGCTCCGTGTACCTTTCTGGAGACCTTGAGGCATGCTTGCCTTTAGGAATTTTTTCCAGGGCACCAGTGTGGGTCAGGTACCCTCTGAATGCACCCGAAGACCTGTTACAAAACTAATAATCACACTGTTCTCCAACTGTTTCTTTTCTTGTCCAACTGCCACACTAGATCTTGGGGGTCCCTGATGTTAGGGACTCTGCCTCTGGCTCTCCATCCTAGATGACCAGCACTGCCTGCTGTTGGGTGGGCAGTTGATAATGTTTGTCAGATAAATGGACTCTGGCTCACTGCTGAACTGCCAGGATCTCTATGAGTGATAATTTCAACCAGTAATAGTCATCTGATAAGAGGTTTCACTTGAGATCTGGGTCTGGATCAGTTCTTACACTAGGGCCCCCAAGAAAATACTAAGTATTAGTACTAGAAATGCAAAGAGAGTTAGATGCCTGATTTTGAGTTCAGGACTAGCCTCAGCTCCTTGGCAGGAGAGCACAGAGGGCAACAAATTCCCACTGAATAAACTGGTCTAAGACAGCAGCCAGTTCAGAAGGAAGGTAAGGGGCTGTATGGCCGTGTTTGCAGAGTCTTGGGTAAGTCAAGTAAACAGTAACATAGTAACACATTAGGGCACAGTTTCTATCATTCCTGCTCTGCTCCTAGCCAGATTGAGTCAGGACCAAACACAGTTAAACCTTACTAACGTAGGAGAGAAAGGCTGAGTCATTTCCATGATGACTGGCTCATGGCAGGAATCATTATTGAGACTGAGAATGGGAAAATGGCACCTCTTTTTATGTTGAGTTATTAGCTGGGGCTCCATTTTAATAGCTTTTGAAGAAGGAACTATATAGCTCACACATCCAAGAACAAATAAAGTGGGAGATTACCTCATGCATGAGTAACCAGATAGCAAAGCGACTGAAACCTATGGGCTGAGGGAGCAGAGCAGCTACCCAGAGCTACCCACACTTCTTGCCCATGGAACACCCTGGAGGAGTAAGTGTCTTCATTCTTGGGCCTGCTGAGTGCCCCGACACCTCCAATTTTAGCAATTCATGAGGGCCAAGTGGGTGAGAAAAAGGAACTGTAAGGGCCTATTTAGCCAGAGCGATTCCATCTCAGTTGAACAGTGATTTTGCTATTTATGCAGTAAAACTTAAACTGATCCTGCCTCCCCGCCAGGGGAACTTACTTAAAAGCAAGCCCGGGAAACCAGTAAAATATGGTCAACCAGTCCCTGATAACAGAGCCCAGAATACAAGGACAAGTGAGGCCAGGTAGAGACATCCAATCAGTAAAGCGCACATACTATCTCCCTAACTACCAAAGAATGTGGGTCCCCCTGCCTTTTGGGCGCCACTTCTGACCAAGGTGACAGGCTAGTTCAAATAACTACTACGGGGTGAACTGTAATTCAATTGGCCACCCGCGTGTGACCTAGCATGACTGTGCAGCTTTCTCTGTGTGTTACAATTTCACTGGCCACCTGTGTGTGGCCAGGCTCAACCACATGGCCTTTGCTCTATAAAAGTTAGTCCGTGAGGCTGGGAGGGGTCGCTCTCTCCATAAGAGACGGCCCCAACCAGTCGGTTTGATTCTTGGTGCTGGCACGAGATAAAGCTTTGCTTGACCTTCGCTTTGTATCAGTCTCGCTCCTTTGATCATGGACCCTAACAGAATAGGACCTAAACAAATTTCTTAACTTTAAACGGTTGACTTGCGTTCTAGGATTGGTGAAATCAATGAAATCAAGATGAATCATGCCTTTGAACCATATGCTTTTCTATATGTTCTGGTGCTTCTTTTCCTGGTTGGGCTGGTTCTTATTTGAGTCCTTTGGAGCCCTAGAGAGTGTCTGAGGGCACAAGGACAGGTATCTCAGGAACTACCCAAAAGACCTCAGGGACACTGTGGCCTCAAGACAGTAATTCCTGAAGGCTCTGCATTCGTGAGCTATCCCACAAGAGTGGAAAAACGCTGAGTTCTCTCTGCTGTGGAGTTATACGTATGTACGCGGGTTCTGTGGGAACGTCATCGAGTGCTCAGATGGCAATCATGGCGATGATGGTCATGATGGTCATGACGAAAGTTTACATTTATTAAAACATAAAATGTGCTGGGCACTACGCTGGGGATTTACCTGCAGTGTCCTGTTCTAAACTACATAACATTCATCATTTTAAGTGGGAAACATACTGGTGGGGAAGATTCTGAATAATCCAGCTTCAAAATGAATCTGACTGAAAAACCCACCCAGAAGTCTTGGCAAAGGTGTGCCCCTGAGTGCCAATCAGGGCTGGCTGTGCCCCTGGGAGCCAGGACAGGCTCTTCCCTCACATTTTATTTCAAACTTGAGCATTTACCACCCCTGCTGTTACCACTTTACTCCAAGCTAACATCATCTCTCACCTCAACTACAAATAATAGCTTGTATTTGTTAAGCTCTTCTTGGGTGCCAGGCATTATTCATAGCATGCTTTCTGTGTTTGGTGGTTTAACCCAATAAGGTAGAGATCATTATTTTATTTTATTTTTTAAAGATTTTATTTATTTGACAGAGATCACAAGTAGACAGAGAGGCAGGCAGAGAGAGGAGGAAGCAGACCCCTGGCTAAGCAGAGAGCCTGATGCAGGGCTTGATCCCAGGACCCTGGGACCATGACCTGAGCCGAAGGCAGAGGCTTTAACCCACTGAGCCACCCAGGCGCCCCAGAGATCATTATTAAGACCTTTGTGTCACACAGCTTCATGTGATATCACTTACACTGCCTTCACTGGGCTCCAGGGGGTCATTCCACCTGGAGGTGTACAAGGTAGCAGACCTTACTATTATCATCTCCATTTTACAGATTGGGAAACTGGGGCCCAGCAGTGTTATTTAGCTGGGCCACATTCACACTGCTCCTTAATGCACGGGCATGCTTCAAACCCCAGCAGTCTGTCTCCTGAGGCTTACCCACTATGTTACACTTCTTCTCCTCCTCTTTGTTAACACCCTAAGTGGTCTCTCTGCTCCTGTTTTGCCCTTTCATATTCTCCAGTAGACAGACTGGTCCTTTTAAAACACATAAACCATATTTTGACCCAAGCCCTCCAGTAACTTTGCATCCATCCTAGTATACACCCGGAACAACTCCTTAGCATGTCCCCACAAGGCCCTATGTGGCCTGGCCCCTGGCCATGCCTCAAGGCTCCTCACCAACAACTTTCTGCCCAGCTCACTCTACTCCACCCATACTGGCCTTTCTGTTTTCTGAAGATCACACCAATCTTGGGTCCCACCACTGGGCCTTGGCACCTGCTGTTTCTTCTGCCTCCGCCATATACTTTTCCCAGATTTTCCTGTGGATTTACGCCTTACCTCATTCAGGGCACTGCTGCACCTTCTTTAGGGAAGGTACCCTGATCTTTGCACATAAAATATCCCCCATGTGCTGGTCTCTATCCCATTATTCTCTCATGTCTTTCTTTCTTTCTTTCTTTCTTTTTTTTAAAGATTTTATTTATTTATTTGACAGAGAGAGAGAGAGATCACAAGTAGGCAGAGAGGCAGGCAGAGAGAGAGAGGGAAGCAGGCTCCCCACTGAGCAGAGAGCCCGATGGAGGGCTTGATCCCAGGACCCTGAAACCATGACCTGAGCCGAAGGCAAAGGCTTAATCCACTGAGCCACCCAGGTGCCCCATCTCATGTCTTTCTTCATAGCACTTTACAGGACTCAAAATTATACCACAGAATTATTCATCTGTTGGTTTTCACCCCTCCGGTGTAAGCAGAGACTTTGTCATCCTTACATACTGAGTCTCCAGGACCTTGAAGAGAGTCTCGTACATCATAAGGAGCTCGATAAATATTGAGTACATAAATGAGCAAGAAAGCAGGGCCACATGAGCACACAGTCGGTTGTGGGGAAGAACCAACAAAGTAGAGGAGGATGGAAAAAGGAGAAGGAAGAAGGAGGAAGAACAGCACTATTCAGATTCCAATTTAACCACATTTACCTAGATTTTCTTACACATGAAGCTTAGATTGATGCATAGTATCTCATTTAATTCTTACAACTGCTGCAGCAAGTAATTTTAGCAGGAAAGGGGAAATAAAAGAATAGTGGGCAGAAACACATTTACATCAATTCCTTGACAGACTCTTTGTCTAAACAGGAAAGAGCTTATTATTAAAGAAACAGACTCGGAATTGCTTATCTTAATGTAGCCTGAACCACAGGATTTTGTGTTTATTTTTCTTATGACTCAATTTTATGAATCCTGTAGGCTATTTAATTTATTGAGTTTACTTTTATTGTAGCTTCAAGATAAAAAAAGGTTTATTTCTACTATCTACTGTTCTCTCAACTCAGCTCATAAAATTCTCTGCCCCCCCCACCTCAGGGTTTATGTGGATTAATTCAATTCACCAGACAACTGTGAGTTATCTCCATAAACTGTTTTGCTAATTTTTGTGGAGGAGAAGCCTGAGTTTTTCTAAGGATATGTCCAAACTAAAATTTTTATAACAGCATTACACCAGCATTTTAATACGTTGTTCATCTTAATCACATGCTGGAACAGTGACCTAACAGCTTGCAAGACAAGATCTTGCAGTGTCCTAATCTGAAATCCTGGGGCCCCCAATCCCCAATTTCAAAAAAAAAAAAAAAAAACCCTCCCTCTGTATTAAAAGAAAGCACTCTTCAGTGGGTCAGACCCTCCCTGCTTCCTTGTCTAGCTCGACACAGGCTGGTTGGTTGGTCTGTGGTTAAACCTGATCTTTCACAATGAGGATATGGCTTCTGTTGCAGGGTTGTGCAAAACGGGGGAATCTCCTGAAGCTGGGACTTTGAGCAGAGTCCCAGGTTATGTCACAACAGCTCCAGCCAGGGGCTGATGGTCTAGCTGTTGAGCCTCACCGCCCCCTGCATCCGCCTTCTGTGCCATGGTGGAAGCCCATAAATCTAGATGGGGATTGGGACAAAGGGCAAAGGATTATGGCTCACACCCACTTGGTGCTGCTCTCCAGAGGTATCAGGAGCCCTTCAAGGGCTATTCATGCTAAAGTAATAACAGAGTCCTGGTCTGAGACATTTAATAATCCCTGTCAAAAAGAATGAAAACGGTTAATCAATGTAACTTCTAAGAGGGCTTTTGCAAACTCATTCCCTTCTTCCTGTCCTGATGAAAGTGAATTGGCATATGCAGCTGAACCCCAAGGTTCAACCACCACGGTGTCCTGGGCACCCAACTTCATAGTAGGAAATTCTGGGAAGATCCCTCTCCTTAGAACCGGCCTGCTCCATCTGGCAGAGTCAACAACTCTCTACATCACTGAAAACTTTCAAGTGCTCTAGACAGTTTACTCTTGCTTAAACATCTGTGTGAAATATTTTTGATTTCCTTAAATCTCTGGTGTACTCACTGCTTTCTGAAACAAGAGAGCAATGAAGATCAGATCCCATTTGCCTTGCTGACCTAAGGTCATTGGCATGAAAGCCAGCTATGAGATCATTCTGAGGTCTGCATTGCCCCCTGAGGCTACCAAAGCATGTTGGCTGTTTGCCCCTGCCCTCAGTGGGTCTGGTGCTTGTGATGCTTTCGTGAGCCATTAGTGGCCCTGGATTGTTGCCTGGCCAAGAGACTGAGGATGTTGTATAAACTGTAAAGTGTGGCACCCACGGCTGGTGTTGGCATTGGGATCTCTACTGTGGAGAGAGTTGGGTTTGCTTAGGCTTTCATTCATCTTGTGTGACTGTTATATGGAGTCAAAAGATCAGAATTCAAATTTCTGTTCTTCTTGCTATCCAGCCTCAGACTTCCCAAGTCCAGCTCACAAGTCAACCAGCAGTCACATCTTTTCAATGAACCTCCCCACCAATCTCCCCAAGGCCTGTCTGGGATCTTCCACGTATTAGCTAAAGTACAATGGAACCATGAGTCCACCATTCTTGAAGAGAAGCAAGGGGGCAAGAAGCTGGAGGGAAATGAAAATTGCTCTACTCTTCACCCCTTTCCATCCTTTCAACACCGCCTTTGACATTTTTCCTCTCTGCTCTGCCATGCTGACTTTAACACCACCGTCCACTGGCCAGAGCCAGGCGAGAATGAAGAGTCAGGTGGCTAGCCAGGTGGCCAGACTCCTGGCAATTGGACTTTCAGCAGAGCAGGCAGGAGACCCTGGAACCATCTTCCAGACCACAAGGCAGATGTTATCCTAAGATGTCACCTTCTCCCATTCCCATGTTCTTACTGCTCCTTTCTTCCGGTATCATTAATATCTTCTGTAGACAGAGTTCAGCTGGAAATCTCTGAGCAAGTTATTTAATATCCATAGCAGAAAGCACTCATTGTTTAGCCCAATATCCATTCTTTACTCCCTTGGTAACAGAAGCTCTGATTTCTAATGGTTACCGAGAATGAATGTTGCATTTCCCAATCTCCCTTGTGGGTAGGTCTAACCATGTGACTAAGTTTTAGCCAATGTAATGTAAGGGAAAGTAGTATGGGTGCAACTTCGAGACAGTGTCTTTAAAGGAAGAGGGTGCACCTCTCTTCAGTCCTTTCTCCTTCTCCTGACCGAAGCTTAAGCAGCCATCTTGCACCATGAAGTGGAAGCAGATGCCAAGGATGGCAGAACAACAGGATGGAAGAAGCTCGGGTTCTAACACTATGTAATACCCCATAAGTTCTGGGTTGTCTATCTCCAAACTTTTTCAATAAGAGAGAAACACCCCTCTCTCCTATTTAAGTCATTCTTCTTTTGGGTTTTTCTGTTACATGCATCCAAATCTAAGCCAATCTGAGACATTTCTGAGCCTTGATTTCTTATTCTAAAAACTACCAATGTTGTAGAATTATTCAGAATGCTAAATAAGAAAGCTCTTTTAATATGTTCTTTTTTTTTAAAAGAGTAGTTAATTCATTAATGATCTAGAGTGAGCAGGGGGAGGGGCAGAGTGAGAGGGAGAGAGAGAGAATCTCCAACAAACTCTGCATTAAGTGTGAGCCTGACTCGAGACTAGATCTCACAATCCTGAGATCATGACCTAAGCCAAAATCAGGAGTTGGATGCTTATCAGACAGAGCCACCCATGTGCCCCTCAGATGGATGTAAATAGCCAAAAGCTGAAGGAGGAGTGTCAACCCTTTGAAACAGAAATGCCCTGACTTGCAGGACATGGGCAATGTCAGGGAGGGGATCCTGGAGGCACCTCTAAATTGTTCACAAAAGCATCTCAAGAGATGGAGAGCCAGCTTTAGATGACTGGCTGCCCCTGAAAGGTGACACCAGTTTATGATGATCCCAAGGAGACTTTGCCTCCCCCTGCCACCCTCCCACCTATGAACCAGCCCCAGAGAGACTGAGGAGAAGCCCACCAGACTGCGACCCCATTCCCCACAGCTGGCTTCCAGTCCACAGGCAGCCACTTGGGGAAGGAGATGGGGTGTGGCCTCTTACAGGTTCATGGTGTTGACTGTTCTTGGAGACTAGACAAGCTCATTGCCAGGTGGAGTCAGCACTTGGAGCCTAAAATGACTCTAGGATTGTCTCTTACCCTAAGAACAAAAAACAACAGTCTAGGGGCCTGCTGGAGTGCTCACACAGGGCTAGGGAAGGATGAGCAGTAGTAAACAGATCATAAGGAATGCTGAGAGATGACAAATAAAAGTCCACTCTGATTGCTTTATGTGTCCGCCGGGCAGCAGGGACAGGACTTGTTTATGTGTTGATGTCTACCCAAACATAGCTCCATGGCCACAAATCAGAGGCATGTCTTCCCTCAGGAGGGCCTCCAATGTCACGTCGCTGGAGAGAGCCACTCTGGGGCTTGGGATATCATGAGGAATGTGCCTGGCCTGCTAGGGGAAAGGGGGCAAGTCCTCCATGAGGGGACAAGACTCTGTCCATTTTCCCTTTGGGCCAACTTTCTTCTAGTCCTCTAGGAGGCCCAGCAAGGAGCCTCTCCAGCTGCTGGTGGCTGGGCCCAGACTAATCAAAAGCAGCCCTGGGCAATAAGACTAAAGGCCTGACATCATAAACCCACGGTCAGCAGGGGCTATGACTTGAGACCCATGCAGGTGTGGAGTGTCCACTGGGGTCCCTCATGTCAAGTTTATCAGAGCTTTCCTCACAGAGGTGTGCCCATTCCTCTCTGCTCTGTGGCACTAAGGCACATGGGAACCCCTGCCTCTGCAATGACTCCAAGGAACAATCATGGAAAGGAATCTCTGTCCTTCCCCTTGATGGCTAACTCCGACCCAACTCCATATGGCATTCCTTGGTCTGGGCCAGCTGCCACCTGATAGTCCTTGGGACTGAGCTGGCCGGGTGTGAGCAACACATTAATCTCACTGGAGAATGGGTATTTAACGAGAAGTACAAAGGTTAAGATAAATAAGGCTCAAAAAAAAGAAGAATATCTACACGGGGAGAGAGCTGCAGAGCACAAGGTTGTCATTCTGGAACAAGCAGCCTCCGGCCACACACTGGCTCAGCTGCTGACACAGCTTCCGCTCCTGGCTTCTCCTCTTCAGTAGCTCCTAAGAGACCACATCCAGAAAGATGGAGTCCAGATGGATCCAGAAGAGGAAGGAGTCCAGCCAAGTCCCAGTTGGAGAGGGGAGTTGCTTGTGGGAAGTGGCGGGAGTGGGGTTTGGGGAGGGGAGGATCAAAGAAACTCAGACTCTTCTGGGAAGGCAATGGTAAACAAAAGGCAAAAGGCGCTGAATGGGGTGCCCTCTCTGTGGGCATCCCTGCCTTTCATTTCCTCTCCTCTCCAATACCTTGTAAATGACTCATGTATTCATTCCACCGAGGTCTCCTGAGGACCTACTCTCTGCTGGACCTGGGCTCTCTGGGTTTGAGAACAAAGAAGGTTCAGCTGCTGCCCTTAGGGAGCTCAGTCTAAAGGGCAGGACAGTCACCTACAGAGAAGTTCTGAGGGAGAATGTGGTGGTTGAGCCCCCCCCCCAGGAAGCAGATTCTGAGACAAAGTTGAGCATGCAGGGTGCCCTTGGGATCGACCTTATGGAAGGGCAGGGGAGGACACAGGATGGGTAGGTGGAGAGGCCCAGCTGCAATGTAGGCCTGGTAATGGCCTCTGCCACCCAAGGGAGCCCTGCTGCTAAAAAGGCCTCCCAGCGAGGCTGAGAGAATGTCACACTCTGCCTCAATTCCCTTTTGGTTGGGGTCCCCAGAATGGAGTATGACTTGGGGAGCTGTGGCCATCCCTGGGGAGCAGCACAGCCTTCCAGCAGCTGGACCACCATGTCCTCTGATTCAGGGGGGCCTGAGTGTGGGTCCACGGTGCCCCCCACATCACCCAGAGCACTCTGGGAACAGGGAGGAGAACAGTGATGGAGAGGTCTCTGAGAAGAGCCTGGGGCTGAGAAGAGCTTTCAGGCAGAGAAAGGGTAGTGCATTTGAGCTTCAAGGCCTGGGGGTTGTTGTGGCCCAGCAGACCGGGGAAGGAGCATCCAGGGGAAGTGAGGCAGTAGCTCTCCTCACTCACCATGAAGACCTGACTTCATCGCCCATGTGACGCCAGGGAGACCAGGCCTCTCCCCAAACACCAGGTGAGCGCAACTGTGCGTAAACAGTTAAGTTGCTGTGACCGGAGAGAAATCCTATCATGACTGGCTGGTGAGCAGCTCCATGGGACTTCTTCATTTGCAAATACTCAAATCTATTAATAAACATGGGTACAAGCTGCAGTGGGCGTGGAGGGGACACAGTGCTTTAGGGCAGACAGAGCCACGCATTTCCTGTGTGACCTTAGCCCAGTCACTGCACCTCTCTGAGCTTCAAGCCCTTCATCTGCAGAGCATAACTGACACTTCCAGGGTTGTGTGGCTTCCACGAGATCAGGTATACAAAATTGCGCTGAACTGGGGGGGTCCCTGGCACAGCCTTGCTGCCTTGGACCCTCATTAGGGCTGCAGAAAGTGACCCAGCCAGCCTCAAGGCCAAGGCTGTTCTGTCACTCTATCCTGAGAGCCAGCACTGCCACCAGAGCAAGCCGGAGGACATCGGCCTGCATTCAGTCTGTTCAGACGAAGTGGTGACTGGTACTGAGCAGAGACTGGGGATTAAGTGGCCTGGTTCTTTCTCATCTGGCTCCTCCAGGACTGGGGTTGGAGATGGTTGCTTAGCGACAGTGTTAAATCATCTTTGGGACCATCCCCCTTCCCACTAGGGCAGGAATGCCACCATGCTCATCAAAACTATTGTTTTTGAGGACAGTTTGGATACTTCTTCCTAAAAGGGGTTTTTTTCTTCTGAGGTAAACCGGGGGCACTCCTCTGATGGGAATCACCCTGGGATGAAAGAACAGCTATGTGGAGGGCGGGGGGGGCTACAACTTGGGGCCCTTGCCCACTCTTTGTGGGGCAAATTATTCCGGAACAGCAGCAGGATGACCAAAGACAAGCTGCACAAGCGGGCCTCTGTTCTGTGCTTGGCAGGGAAAGCACGGGACTCTATTTTTTTCTCTTTTTAAGCCTTTCTAAGTCCCAGCCATGTGCTGCCCTCAGGACAGAACTGGGTTCCTGAGCCTCTCAGAAGAGGGGGTGGTGAGAGAGATGAGTCAGAGCACCTCCAATTAGGATGGCACCCACAGCGGCCTGGGAATTGGAAACTTCGGAACTGTTCCCCAGACAGCAGGCCTCCCAAAGCTGTCTGCTACCCTCCACATTGATTCCTTCAGCCCTCAGCCCAGATTCCAACTGCTTTTGCAGGCCAAAAGCACCAAGCAGTGAGGCCTTAACAGTCAGATTTTCCATAAGCTGAAAGGAAAGAACGTTCGAAGAAAACATGATTTCCTCGGTGAGTATCAGCTTCAAATGATTCTCAAAGCAGAAGACAATGAAAGAAGCACACAGCCAGTCAGGTCAGCCTCGCTTATTTTAAATTCACCTCACAAAGCAAGTGTACAGCGAGAAAACTCTTTGTAAGAGCAACCAACCGAATAAATCAACTTTCGGCGAGCTTCCCAGTGCAGAAAAAGCCATAAAACATCCATTTGTGCAATAAAACTCTGCTGTTGGGATAGAAAGGTGAGAGGCCCACTGGGGGACCCTGTCCGAGTCCCGGCAGCTCTGCCTGCAGTGACATGGTTGCCTCTGCTGTTCACGTGCAGGGACAGAGTTTGTACCTATCCCACCGAGGACTGTCCCATCAGATCAGCAAGCACCAGCTGGGCTAGAAGTGCCCTAAAGTCCACCACTAGTGCTTGGGCCTTTTATCTTTTAATGCCCAGCACCCTGATAACACAAAATCAGAGAACAGTCAGTGTTGCAAGTGGATAGACCTTTTTTAGTTTCTTCTGCAGTACAGAAATGCAAAATGCCTTCTGGAAAAATTCTCTCCTCTCCTCCCTATCCTTAGGAATCACAGGAAGAAAAAGCCATGAGAATCAATGACCTCTAGTCCTCCTAAGCCATTTCTCACCCAGAAGGAGGGCCCTGCCTACAGACTGCTAAGAGAACCAGAAAAGAGGAGAGAGAGGTGCAATTATTTTTACTAACATGTAAGTTAGAGACATATCAGTGTCAGGCCTTGAAGGTTTGTAGCGTCACTGATGAGTTAGCTCTATCAGCTCTATCAGCACCAAGAATCCATAACAAGAATAATCTGAGATTCCCCCTACACCTGCCCTAGTTAACTGGGTGGAAGAAAGGGAGCAGTGTGTGCATCTCCTCTGTAATAGATATTTATTCAGGTCAAATCCAAAGAAAGTAGGTTATCAGTGTGCCTGGGTGGCTCAGTTGGTTAAGCATCTGCCTTTGGCTCAGGTCACAAGCTCAGGGTCCTGGGATTGAACCCCGCACTGGGTTCCCTACTCGGCGGGGAGTCTGCTTCTTCCTTTCCCTCTGCTGCTCCCCCCTGCTTGTACTCACTCTCACAAATAAATAAATAAATAAATAAACAATATTTTTTTTAAAAGTGAGGTTTATTATCAGGAATGTACAGAAACCCAGAAAAAGAAACAGAATATTCAGGAAATATCCTCATCTATTCTTTTTCTGCTCTTCCACCTTGTACTATGTTCTCTCCCACTGTACTATGTTCTCTCTCCCTTGTACTATGTTTCTCCCCCTGACTGGTGTTTAGGGTCTCACTCCTGCTCATGCTTCACTTTGCACACCGTGACCATGGGATCCGCATGGTCCTGGCTTCATCCACTTCTGAACATGTCTCACTGCAGTTCAGCTCCTGGTGCTAACTCATCCTCTTGATGTTTTCCATTAAAATTCCTGGGTGAGCTCATCATGTTGAGCTAGGTCACATCAGAGGTTGTTGGACAGACAGTACATGACCCCAGGTCAACAGCTCACCCCAGGCCATTTTCTAGGCTGGAGGAGACCCTTGGGGAGAGAGGGAGGGAGAGAGAAAAAGGAGGCTGTGTGCCAGATATGGCTAAGGTAGACCTCTAGGAGAAGCACACCAGGGTATGGTGTTTAATATGGTGATCCCTTGGCTCTGGCTGACCGAGACAGTGCTAAGTTTTGGCAATGTGCATTGGATAGGCAAACATCCTGAGAAACTATTTCATTTTCATGAAATCTGCGTCATATTCAAGGGGACCAATATGGACAAACTGTGAAGGGTTTTCAGGATTCAATTAAATGTAGGTCTCTCAGAAGGACAAAATGCAAGCAAGGTGCTAGTTTGGGAGGTCACACACAAAAAGTATTAATAGGCTTAGAGTATCTAGCTTTTGATACAGGAGTCCTGGTCAGACAGGGAGGAACTCTCCAGCTCTGCTTTGAATTCAAATTCATGTAACTAAGAAGACTTCTGAGCCAGGGTCATGGGAGAGGGACAGCCGAAGCCAGGGGTCTAACTGAAGGAGAGCTTCTTCTTGTCCACCATCAGCTGCTGTGCTGGCCAGCTGACTGCACCTCCTCGTGGCCATTCCCCCCACTTACTCAGCCACAGACCTTCATCAGACACCTTCCTCTATGCCTGAGGCACATCTGACTAGGACTATTTGCTTTCAGAAAAATCACAGTAGGGGGCTCTAAGATCTGGCCTCCCTGTAGCAGTTATGCTCCCCCATCTTCAGCCTGACCCCAGAAAAAGGCTCTTTGTGGTTTGTGAAAGGGAAAGCCTGTGCTGTTCCTGTCAGCACTCTATTCTCACTCCTTCACTCCTTCAGAACACTTCACTTCCAGTCACCAAACATGTGTGAGTTTCCCCCAGCAAGATTTTCTCAGACACCAGCTGGGTACCCTATGATTTCACTCAGTTCTAACACTCTTTTCCTGCAGATAGCATCAGATCCCTCAGGTCAAGGGCTCAGCCCCTTCACATGTCAGTCCCACGTCCAGGTTCTGAGCTGATCTTCTGACCAACAGGCTCTAAATGAGAAGTTACCATGACTTTTCTCTTGGGCTCAGTCAATTTTGAACTATACACTGGTTCATAGTGTTCAGGAGAAGAGTTTAGTTACAATCTAATGGTTTATTATAAAAGGATAGGATAAAAGATACAGATGAATACCCAGATGGAAGACATGGGTATGGCAAGGTGTGTGGGAAGCAGTGAGGAGCTTCCATGCCCTCTCCAACTTGCAACTCTTCCAACATCTCCACCTCTTCACCAACACAGAAGCCCTCCAACCCCTACTTTGGGGATGTTTATAGGGACTTCAGGGCTTCATCATGTAGGTGTGATCAGTCACTAACTCTGTTCCAGCCCCTCTCTCTTCTCTGTAGTGAAGGGGGTGGAGGTGGAATGTGGAGCTGAGAATCCCAAGTTCCAATCATGGCATGGTCCTTCTGGTGACCAGTCCACACTTGGGAGCCCACTCAGTATCACCTCCTAAGAATCAAAGACACCCACACTACTGAGGGAATACCATGGAATTTAGAAGCTCTAGGTCAGTCAGGATCTGGGTCAGAGACTGATTAAATCATTAGCCATTGATGATTAATTCAACCTCCAGCCCCTCTCCCCTTCCCACAAGTTGGGTGGTGGGGGGTAGAGGAGACCGAAAGTTCCAACCCTCTAATCATGACTGAACCTCTTGGCACCAGTCCCCATCCAGTGGCGACCTAGGGGCTTTCCAAGAGTCACGCCATTAACGTAACTCAGAAGTGGCTAACAGGGTTTCTTATGAATGACCAAAGAGATGCATTTTCACATTTAGCACTCTGAAGCTAGTTACAAGAACTGAGAACAAAAGCCAAATATTTTAACAGAAGATGCCTCTATTGCTCTAATGAGTTAGGCAATGACAAGAGATTTGGGAGCAAGAAAGTGCAGATGAAGACCAAAATATAAATCACAGTATCGCATGCTTCTTAGCAAAAGAGAGAGCTGAGTACATTTTAATGGGCCATCACCATTGGGGGACTGAGAGTTCCTGATACCACAGTGACCATCTCGCAAGAGACTCAAACTGGCTCGAGAGAAGACCTTGCTTCTGTCTGAGGGAACTGGGGAGCCAGAAGGTCCATGCCTTGAAAAGCCAACTCTTTCTGAAACTTAAGAGCCTTTCCCTGAGCAGTTTTCTTATTTTATTATTCTGTTTTACTATGTCTATTATTTTAAATAATCAGTAACAACTTGTAAATCCAATTTTAAAACAAAATTAATTTTCAAACCATTCATAACAACATTTGGTCAAGAGATCCAACAGCCCTGTGATTCCTCCAGAGCAGGAATTATTAACCCTGTTTTGCAGATTTGGAAACCGAGAGAGACTAGAGGGGAGGGAAAATGTGTTTTCCCTGGCTGGTTTTGAAAATTAAACTGGCAACATCATATTCACAGGAGAAAAGCATACAACTTTATTTTTTTATAATTTTTTAATTTTTTTATTAACATATAATATATTATTAGCCCCAGGAGTACCAGTCTGTGAATTGCCAGGTTTACATACTTCACAGCACTCACCATAGTACATACCTTCCCCCATGTCCATAACCCAAACACCCTCTCTGCCCCCCCACCCCCAGCAACCCTCAGTTTGTTTGTTTTGTGAGATTATGAGTATCTTATAGTTTGTCTCCCTCCCAATCCCATCTGGTTTCATTTATTCCTTTCCTACGCCCCAAACCCCCCACATTGCCTCTCAAATTCCTCATATCAGGGAGATCACATGATAG
The DNA here is from genome assembly GCF_022355385.1 of Mustela nigripes. Taxonomy (NCBI): domain Eukaryota; kingdom Metazoa; phylum Chordata; class Mammalia; order Carnivora; family Mustelidae; genus Mustela; species Mustela nigripes. The sequence continues at coordinate 80,461,155 of NC_081570.1, read as the reverse complement.
TTGTCTTTCTCTGACTGACTTATTTCACTAAGCATGATAGCCTCTAGTTCCATCCACGCCATCGCAAATGGCAGGATTTTATTTCTTTTGATGGCTGCATAGTATTGCATTGTATATATATACCACTTCTTCCTTATCCATTCATCTGTTGATGGACATCGAGGTTCTTTCCATAGTTTGGCTATTGTGGACATTGCTCCCAAAAACATTCGGGTGCATGTGCCCCTTAGGATCACTATATTTGCATCTTTAGGGAAAATACCCAGTAGTGCGATTGCTGGGTCATAAAGTAGCTCTATTTTCAACATTTTGAGGAACCTCCATGCTGTTTTCCAGAGTGGTTGCACCAGCTTGCATTCCCACGAACAGTGTGGGAGGGTTCCCCTTTCTCTGCATCCTTGCCAGCATCTGTCATTGCTTGACTTGTTAATTTTAGCCATTCGGACTGGTGTGAGGTGGTATCTCCTTGTGGTATTGATTTGTATTTCCCTGATGCCGAGTGATATGGAGCACTTTTTCATGAGTCTGTTGGCCATCTGGATGTCTTCTTTGCAGAAATATCTCTCCATGTCCTCTGCCCATTTCTTGATTGGATTATTTGTTCTTTGGGTGTTGAGTTTAA
>NC_081570.1:80403119-80460433 GCF_022355385.1 Mustela nigripes | reverse complement strand
TGATTTGTATTTCCCTGATGCCGAGTGATATGGAGCACTTTTTCATGAGTCTGTTGGCCATCTGGATGTCTTCTTTGCAGAAATATCTCTCCATGTCCTCTGCCCATTTCTTGATTGGATTATTTGTTCTTTGGGTGTTGAGTTTGATAGGCTCTTTACAGATTTTGGATACTAGCCCTTTATCTGATATGTCATTTGCAAATATCTTCCCCCATTCTGTCAGTTGTCTTTTGGTTTTGTTAACTGTTTCCTTTGCCGTGCAAAAGCTTTTGATCTTGATGAAGTCCCAATAGTTAATTTTGCCCTTGCTTCCCTTGCCTTTGGCAATGTTCCTAGGAAGAAGTTGCTGCGGCTGAGGTCAAAGAGGTTGCTGCCTGTGTCACATACAACTTTATTTAACATAAGTTTGATGTGACATGGGGGCCTTCATAAGGGACTGAGAACCTGAAGAAACTGTTCAAGCTGAGAGTTTTTTATGCCGGGTTTGATGATGAGTGGGCCGTTGTGGAGAAATACGGTAAGAGAAGGTAAGTGTAGCAAGTTGGGGGGAACTTAGCAAGGCCTGTTTGTCCGGATTTTTCTTAGTGTCCCTCCATCTTGAAGATAAGGATGTTCCTTTCCTCTGGGTGTAGGGACAGCATCTCTCACAAGAGGGTTTTTATGACCTGCTTCAGAGGAAGAAGGCAGGAGAAAGTCACAGAGACCTCCCCACTTCTCAGATTCCTTCAGCTTAAAGTCTTCAAGATACTCCAGTATATGCTGTTGTATCTGGTAACAAAAGGTATTATATTTTGGGGTGGCATGCTCTGAACTCCAATATCTCCTATCTAGTATGGAGCAGAATTAGAATTTGAATCCGGATTTAAGGTCCAGGGTGATACAACTGTTTTCTGCCAACTCCATTACACATGGTGCTAATAGCACATTACAGAAGCTGAAGCCAAAGGCAAAGCTGATAACAGTTTTTTTTTAAATACAGAAGAAAGGATTACTGCTTGGGCAGCTAACCCATCATTAAATGAGGCTATAGAGGAAAAAACTTGCATCAGGCAGCTTCTTACCTCCTATCCTTTGGAGCATGAGATCTGCCATATGAAGAATTTATACCACAGGCATCTATTTAAGAATTTAAGATTATATTCCAATGCCTTCTTGTTAAAATAGAGTTTCTTTTTTTAAGGGGATTTTGAAAAGGCATTCTTTAAAAGCTTTCCTAAGGAGGTGTCTCAAATTATGTTTCAGTGATTTTCAACATTAGTAACTAGAAAAGAGGGATTCACTTTTTTCCTTTAAACATAATTTTCTTTTTGAGAGAGAGAGAGAGAGAGAGCGAGATGGCGCACATGTGAGTGGGGAGAACAGAGGGAAGAGCAGTGGGAGAAGGGAGAGTATCAGGCAGGCTTCATGCATGGAACTTGTCAGCTGGGCTCAGTCTCACGACCCTGAGATCACCACCTGAACCAAAATCAAGAGTCAGACGCTTAACTGAGTCACCAAAACAGCCCTCTTTAAACACAATTTTTAATCCAGAAAAAAAAAAATACATTGAACTTCCTTTCCACATTTTTTCAAGACTCAAGTATTTTAAAACTGCCTCAAGATATTCCTTCTGATGAACTCAAGATATGTCCGTATTCCCATATCCCAAGCGGCAGAAAACTTTTTGCACCAATTTGTTCTTTCATTGAACAAATATCAAAGCGAATCAATGAATTGATTTGCTCTTCTTTCTTGCTTATTAATAATCATGGGATAACACTGATCATCAGCCCATCGGTATAAAAACAAAGAGCAAATAAAACATTTAAAGAACCTCCAGCATTTCAATGCTCAAAAGGCCTTTTTGTGACCTGTGTCCTAGCATCCTTATACCTGAGCTACTCCTGTTGCCCTGTAAATTAAGTGACCCTATGAAACCACACATCGCTAAGTAAAGTACACACAAGCCATGGTGGCTGATAATCACCACTGCCAGCTCACCATAAAATAGTCAGTATCTTCCTGAAATCTTTGCGAACTAAAGAAATCGTTTAGCAGACCGTTCACATGACTCCCGCAGAGCTGACTTCGAAAGTTCATCATTCCTTGCCTGTCAGCAATGTCCAAAATCCCTGATACAGAAATCTGCAGACCGTTAAGTCTCCAAAAGTCACAGACCCCTGATTGTGTTTACCAGGGATGCCCTCAGGGAAGGTTTTTAAAAGTCTGGAAGGGCTTTCCCCAGACAGAGGTTGTCCTTGCAGAAAAGGCCGGAGATGGGGTGAGGGATGTCAGCCTGAAATCAGAAAAGATTTTGGCCAAGGAATGGAGGCATACTTGCTTTCCATTAATCATTTTTAAAAGCTTCTTAATGAAATGAAATATACAGAAAGGTGCATATTATTAGCATACAGTTCATGAATTTTCACAAAGAACACAGCTAGGTGACCAGCACTCTGAACGATGACAACAACAACAAAACCAGAGTATCACCAGCAGACCCTGCTCCCAGGTCACCCTCTTAGACCTCCTTCCCCAGAGGGATACTACGGGATTAGTTCGCCTGTTTCTGTGTTTTATGTAAAAGAAAGTAAACAGCATCCACCCTGCAGTGCCTGGCTTCTCTCACTCAATACCATGTTTCTGAGAGCCACCCATAGGGTGGTATTTGCAGCAGATGCCTCCTTCAAACCGCCGCAGTGCCTTCCACTGTGTTGAACTTGGCTTGATTATTCATTCTATTACTGATGGGCATGTGGTCCATACAATGTAACCCAAAGTTTACTGTTTGGCTTGGGAAGTTTTTTAAAAATAACCCCATGGGGGAAGAAAAAAATAACCCCATGTTTGAGTGAGACACTCAGGAGATTTTGTGGCAGCACAACGGAAGAAAATAGATAGCCATTTCATTTGCTGAGATCTCTGGCTCTATTCTGTGCTGCTTTCACTTACCCCCGTGCCCTGGCTCAGGAAAAATTGTGACTGTAACTGCTACAAAGAGGGTGAGAAGTGGAGTCCCAGAAAACGAGGGATAGCCTGGTATCTGCAGGGAGAGGACAAAGGAAGGTGTGTGGGTGTGTACGTCAACTGGGAGACGCGTCTGGTCACTGCAAAAAACCTCCCCAAATATCTCAGAGCAGCTAGGATGCCTCAGTCAACCCCAGGCTATTGTGACTTCAGTCTCTGGCATTTCAGCAAGTGTGGATGTTGGATCATTTCTTACTCCCCAGCTGAGTGAAATAAGTCAAGCAGAGAGTCAATTATCATATGGTTTCACTTATTTGTGGAGCATAAGGAATAGCATGGAGGACATGGGGAGATGGAGATGAGAAGGGAGTTGGGGAAAATTGGAGGGGGAGATGAACCATGAGAGACAATGGACTCTGGAAAACAATCTGAGGGTTTTGAAGGGGTGGGGGTGTGGGAGGTTGGGTGAGCCTGGTGGTGGGTATTAGAGAGGGCACGTACTGCATGGAGCACTAGATGTGGTGTATAAACAATGAATTCTGGTACACTGAAAAGAAATTAAAAAAGTTTTTTTTTAATTGAGCAGGAAAAAACAAAAAAAGAAAAAATGAGATCATGAACTCTTTATTTGATCCAATGAGGCTTAAATCAGGCCCCATCAGACTAACCTTCCTGTTTTTAATAGTGATCTGACCAAACGCTTTCTCCGGCACATACATTCCTAAATACTTCCTGTTTTCTTCCTTCTCCAAGATCACAACTACCCTGCTTCAGATCTTCAGGGCTTCTAAAATACTAACTGCTCACTAGGTTTCCAAAAATTTGAGGCAAAGCTAGTATATTTTCAGACAGTCTCTCTTTATCTGAGTGCACTGGTTTAAAATACATCAGGTTGCCCTCATTGGAGGTTTCAGTAACCCGTGGTCTGGAGCTAGAAGATCCTCCTAATGTATCATCAGAAGGTCAGTAGTCGCCTAACACTGTGTCACAACACTGACGTCATTCACCTTGCTTCATCTCCTCATGTAGGCATTTTATCATCTTACATCACCTCAAGAAGGAGGTGAATGCAATACAATAAGGTATTTTGAGAGAGAGAGAGAGACAGACCCCACATTCACATAACTTTTGTTAGAGTTACGTTATAATTATTCTATTTTATTACTGTTCAACATTGTGAATCTCTCACTGGGACCAATAACTTATAAATTAAACTTTATCAGAGGTATGTACGTAGAGGAAGAAGCATAGTCTATCTGGGGTTCAGTACCCTCACAGTCTGTGCTTTCAGACATCCACTCAGGGTCTTGGGACATATCCCCTGTGGAAATGGGAAACTACTGTATTCCTAAATACTTAAGAGAGGAGACTCTTAATATTTGACCCTCCAATCACCAGTACATAAATCCAAAGTGCCTTTGGGATCTAGAGATAACAAGAGTCCTCATTTGAAGGAGGAAGGCTGGGAAAATAGAAGGAAGTGAAGTGTTTAGACTCACTGGTTTGGAAAGACTTTAAAAATTTTTATATCAGTAGCAAGAACTTATTTATGTTTTATTTCTTGAGAAAGCTTTGGAGATATTACATGTAAATCTTCAAAGATTTTAAGCATTATTTCATAAAGAATGTGCTACTGTTATATAAATACAAATGTATGAGATGGGAGCAAATATTTTTTAAAAGAATTATGACTTTTTTTTTTAAAGATTTTATTCATTTATTTGACAGACAGAAATCACAAGTATGCGGAGAGGCAAGCAGAGAGAGAGAGGAGGAAGCAGGCTCCCCGCCGAGCAGAGAGCCCGATGCGGGGCTTGATCCCAGAACGCTGGGATCGAGCCCGATGCGGGGCTTGATCCCAGAACGCTGGGATCATGACCTGAGCTGAAGGCAGAGGCTTTAACCCACTGAGCCACCCAGGCGCCCCAAGAATTATGACTTTTAATGATCTTTTTTCTTCTTGATCTTCCTTGACTGCATCCATCTTATGACTTGGTTTTTTCCAAACTTTCTAAGCCCTCAATGATGAGGGATGCTGGTTTATGGGACTTTCTAAAAGGACATCTAAAAGACAAATTAATGATTTCTTGGGTTGCTCAAGTACCCATGATTCACAAGCACCTAAATCTCTTGATGATGTTAAAGTACAAAGGGTTAAAGTATGTGGATATGATAATAATATTTAAAATAATTATTACAGTATTATAAATTATTATAAAAATGTAATAAATATCATTGTTATAGTAGGATGTATAAATCTTAAAAATATAAAAGAAATACAAAGTTCTTCCTGCCCATGACTTTCAGTTCTTTGAGCTAACATTTTCTGTGCTTTCCACTTTTGTGCCCATCCTTGTGTACTTTCATGCCTTTTAAAAACTGATCTTCATGGGGCACCTGGGTGGCTCAGTGAGTTAAAGCCTCTGCCTTCAGCTCAGGTCATGATCCCAGGGTCCTGGGATCGAGCCCCGACCTGGGCTCTCTGCTTAGCGGGGAGTCTGCTTCCTCCTCTCTCTTTGCCTGCCTCTCTGCCTACTTGTGGTCTCTGTCTGTCAAACAAATAAAAATCTTTTTTTAAAAAAATAAAAACTGATCTTCACAATGACTCTGAGGTTTGAGAAAACTGGACTTCAAGAGGTGAAGAGCTCGCCAAAGTTCTAAGATTGTGAGTGACAGAGGCAGAGCTTAAATCCAGCACTGGCTGCAGCCTGAGCCTCCCTCCTCTTGTTAGCTGCTGCTGGCCTCGTACCTACAAGCTGTCCATGAAGGCTGATGCCAAGGCAGTTAGCCTGAATACTATGCTCTGGGGAGACAAAGGCTTAAACTGTTAACTCCCAAAGTGAGTAAAATTTCCACTGAATTTATTGAAAATCATGAGCTCTAGTTCTCCAACAATTAAAGGGACAAAGTCAGTATGAAAATTGGGTCTTGATTTTGTCTCTCTTTTTCATCAGGTAACATAACGAAAATTCCATTTGGAGAATAAGGACTATGATGTCCACTGAATGTCTGTTCTGTCTGTGCTGTGTGGTGCTAGGAATAGAGAAATTTACAAAATGTGGCTCCTGCATCAAAGTACAGTAACATGAGATTACTGTATCTGTGACACTGGTCAAATGAAGGTTCTGTCTCTTGACTCTGAATTTACTTCCTGTCCATGACTATCAGGGATTAATAACCCACAATGGATCCTTCTTTCTCTAAACTGCTAAACTGAGTTCTTTCGTACTGTATGTGAGGAATTTATGAATAACAACATCAAAAGACAGCCTCAGAGTGCACATATTTTGTTCCTTTAAAGGCTCATTTCCAAGTTTTCTCCCCCAAACATTTATCCCATGTATGTATCTCTCTGCTCCCATCTTCCCAACTGGAGCATCTTGTGCTGATATCAGCATTAAAAATACAGATTCTTTCTTAGCCAGAATCTGCACTCCACTCTCAGTGGAGATTTCTAGAAGATGAGAGACAAAAATGTGGAACTAACCATATAGAACACCTGATCTGTCCTTTCTTTTAAAAATGGAATAACTAAGACTCTGAGAAGCTAAGTAGCTTGTCTATGGTCAGAGGTAAATAAACAATAAACCTCAGACTTAAATTCAGGCCTTTTTCCCCCTATAATGCTTTAGTACATGCCACAACCTTTGGTCAGAGAAGTTTCTGATAGGAGCTCTGGCCCATCACTTGGCACAATTCTCAGATTCTTGGTGAAAGCTGGTTGAGTAAATACATGTGAAGGGTCTCCCAGCTTCTGGTATACCCCTTGTTACCCCACCCCCACTAGGCCTGTCCTGCACTGCCTCTTCCCTTCCTTCCTGAACCACACTGCCCAACAATGCTACTACTATTCTTGCCTGAGCAGCAATAGCAGGGACAGCATCTCTGCAAATACGTATATTACGCAGGCAGAGATGGAGAACACTCAGAACTATTTAGTCAGTACATTAACCAGGATACATTTTCCTAGTGGACCCCTACATGTGCCACATAGAGCTGAAGTAGGATGTTTTAGGAGGGGTCAGTGACAAATCCAGGGCCTAGAGGGTAGAGGGACATGAAAGAGAAGTGAAAGAATACAAAAGCTAGAGAAAAATCAGTGAGTTAACTGACTTGCTCAAGGTCACACAAACTAGCAGGTATCAGAGTGGGAATTTGAACTCTGGCACTGAGATTACTCTGGAAGCTCCACACAGTGCTGCTCTCCCAATGGACCAGAAACCACTGTGCCTAGTTTGAGGTGTTACAGAGGAATAAAGGACGGTACACAAACATAAATGACAAGGAACAAAAAAGGATGCATGTCATCTATAGAAATGTTTATGGAGAACCTACTTATTGTGTTAGAAACTTGTTACAAACTGAACTGCATCCGCCCTCCCAACCATTCATATGTTGAAACCCTAACCCCCAATGTGACTATATTTGGAGACAGGGCCTTAAGGAGATAATTAAGATTAAATGGGATCACAAGTGTGGGGCCCTAATCCAATAGGGTTGGTGTCCTCATAAGAAGAAGAAGATACAACAGGAGCATGTGTGAACAGAGGAAAAGCCATAGGACACAATGAGACAGCAGCCATTGACAGGCCAAAGAGAGACCTCAGGAGAAACCAAACCTGTTGGTACATTAATCTTGAACTTCAAACTTCCAGAACTGTGAGAAAATAAATTTGTTATTTAAGCCACCCAGTCTGTGGTATTTTGTTATGGCCACCTGACCTAATACAATAAAGATGGCCAAAGTGAAGGGGCTGCTGAAGACTACTTCAGTCTCACTCTGTTCCATGCTTACCTGGGCCCAGGGAGAAGATGCGGAACTGATGCACAGCTGAACTGCAATCCGGTAGTTTCAAAGTAAGCAGGTCCATGCTAAAACAAAAAGCAAAAGGACATAAATAACAGTGAAAGTTGTAGAGAGACATGAACAATTTCTTTTTTCCTGTGGCTTATCTGTCTTTCATCTTTTAATTGCCTTGTTTCCATGGTAGTTTTATAAGGATAAACATTTGTTTCAAAAAACTCATTTCCTGACAATTTAGAACAAATGTAAACTATTTGAGACTTTAGATGGTCAATGTTTAGAAAATGTTTATGCCAAGGAAAAGATAAATTCCACTGAAAGAATCTGTGGAGGAACATTAGCAGAAGTGGCAGAGAATGGACCTCCGAAAATCTCCATAAAAGCAGTGAGAACATTTGTAAAAATTGTCAGAATTAACTTTTTCAGAACTCTTAAAATTAATCAAAGGCTTATGGCAATCTGGGAAGAGTCTATTCAGGAAGAAAGGCTCAAACTCAATAAGACCAGCAAGCTTTATGACATTTTAACTTGCTCTATCTCCATTACTTCTCTGCAACCCAAAAGTAGACTTGAAAATCAGTGGCCCTCAAGCACAGTGGAAACCAGCAGTGTGGCAACCACTGGAGGGGGCAGAATGGGGTTGGGGTTCCTTCAAAATTTTATTTTCAGAGAATTGGCAGTATTTGGTCTATCTGGTCATTCTTAGAAGACTCTGCTTACAAAACTGTCTTTACTTGGATTGACTTGCAACTTACCCACTAAGAAAAATCTTTTCCCAGGATCATTAGTTGAAAACATTACAGCTGCCCAGGGTGGCAGATAAGAGTTGGGTCAAACAACAGCCTAACCAAAAAGCTTAAAAGAAAAAGGTGGGAACTGAGATATCTATAGGGAGCTTTGAAAATCTTTCATATATCTGTGGGAATCTAGAAGGCTTCATGCATGGCCAAAGTCATGAACATGTCAAAAAAGACCCGAGAAGGGGCTTAAATTCTCACCTCTGACTGACCTTCAGGCTTTACATAAGCAGAAAGTGAAGGCTAAGAGTTGGAAACTGCCAGGGTACATGGGTGGCTCAGTTGGCTAAGTATTCAACTCTTGATTTCAACTCAGGTCATGCTGTCAGGGTCATGAGATCAAACCCCATGTCAGGTTCTGTGCTGATCATGGAAACTGCTTAAGATTCTCTCCCTCTCTCTCTCTGCATCCCCCAAATAAAGATAGATTTGGAAATCACCTATCTGAATGTTGAAGGTGTGCCCCCAAATACTCATACAGAGCTCCTCAGAAATCTCCCACACATTTAGTGAAATTTCTATTGAATCACAAACTGGCCACTAAGTTAAATGAGCAGAGAATTCAGTGGCCACACATGACAAAAGATACAGAATTCAACTGCAGACTCAGTTCAGAAAAGCCACCTAAACAAATCAACGGCGACAGCACATGCTGGGAGAGGACAGAATGATTCTCAGCCTCACAACATTATATTATTTAAACATAGAATTTTCAATAAAAAAAATATGAAACATGCAAAGAAACAAGACCATATGGCCTATATGGCCTTTTTTCAGGGGAAAAATGCAGTCAGTAGAAACCACCTCTGAGGAAGCCTAAATGCTGGGCTTACTAGACAAAGACTTCAAATCAGCTACCTTAAACATGTTCAAAGAACTAAAGAAAACCATGTCTAAAGAACTAAAGGCAAGTAAGAGAAGGATGTCTCACCAAATAGATAAGAATTATAAAAAAGAACCAAATAGGAACTCCAAAGTTATAAAGTGCAATAACTGAAATGTAAAAATTCACCACAGGAGTTCAATAGCATATTTAGATTATCAGAAGAAAGAAGCAATTTAGGTTGGCAGAAGAAAGAAGAAAGAATGAATTTTAATATAGGTTAACTGAGGTTATACAGTCTGAGGAAAAGAAAAAACATAAAGAATGAACAAAGATTAACAGAGCCCCTGGAGACCTACGGGACACCATCAAACATATCAAGATATGCATAATGACAGTTCCAAAGAAAAGGACTGAAAGGGATAGGGAAAATTTTTAAAGAAATATTTACTGAAAACTTTCCAAATTTCATGAAAAACATAATCTACACATTCAAGAAGGAAGGAAGGAAAGAAGGAAGAAAAAATGTTCAAGTAGAATAAGCTGAAAATGATTAACACTTAAATCATAATCAAACTGCTAAACTCTAAAGACAAAGAGAGAAGCTTGAAGTCAGCAAGAGAGTCTTGGTAACATTAACAGCTGATTTCTCATCCATGACTATAGAGACCAGAAGGCAGTGAGGGATGCCATATTCAGGGATGACATTCAGAGTACTGAGAAAGACCATTATGAGAATTCTATATCTAGCAAAACTATAAAGAAATTGGGACACTCCCAGATAAAACCTGAGAGAATGTGTCACTAGTAAACCTGACCTACAAAACACAGTCCTTCCTTCAGGCTTAGGTGAAAGTACTCTAGACAATAACTTGAATCCATATGGAGAAATAAAAAGCACTCGTAAAGATAACTGCATTGTAAATACCAAAGACAGTATTTATGTAATTTTTTTTGTAACTCGTTTTCTTCTATTTGATTTTTTAAAAATATTTATTTATTTATTTATTTATTTGAGAAAGAGAGTGTGGGTGGGGGGAGGCAGGAGCAGAGAGAAAGGGCAAGAGAGAATCCCAAGCAGACTATCCACTGAGCCCAGCACAGGGCTCAATATCACAACCCTGAGATCATGACCTGAGCCAAAACCAAGAGTCAGATGCTTAACCAACTGAGCCACCCAGGTGCCCCTTCTCCTATTTGATTTAAAAGACAACTGCATAAAACAATAACCATAAATATTTGCTGATAGGCATATAATGTATTAAGATATAATTTTTATGATGATAATAGTAAAGGAATGGGAAGAGAATGAAGCTATAAAAGAGCAAAATTTTTATATACTTTTAAAAGTATGTTGTTATTCATTCACATGAAAATTTTACAAGACGTCGTTGTAACTCCCAGGGCAATCATTAAGAAAATAACTTGAAAGAATCCATGGTGCAGATGGTTTACTTATATCCAGCAAAGTTTTACCGGTATATATAAAACAATGCTAGAGCCAGTATGAATTAGTAAAATCTCTGAAGAAAGGAAGTTCTTCACTGAGGACGTCATTTTTATTGATTTCTCAACATACAGTGACTAGAAAAGCAAACAAAGTGTCCTTTCATTCACTTTAAATCAATCTATTCTGTGGGCCTATTATGTGTCAGGTTCTGTTTGATGCTGTAAAGTAGAGGCTTAGTGGAGACTGTCTTAATGAAAAGCTCTCTATTTTGTTATTTTAATTTCCTAATGACTCAGATCTCTCTTGATCAGCTGTCTCATTATTCACCACCACACTCAATCTAATCTATTTATTCACTCAGCAAATATGTGTTGAGCTCCTGTTACGTGTCACCCATTGGAGATACAGTGGTAAACAAGATGGACAGAGTTTGTGTTCTCCTGGCCTCAGGAAATTTACATGTAACGTATTATATAATGTATAGTATATATAAGGTAATCGCGGGGTGGGGGGGTTGGTGGGTGAGTGTGCTCCAAAGAAAAACAAAACAAGGGTACAGGGTGGAATGCTTCTAGATAATGGAGTCAGGAAAGACCTCTCTAAAGAAAGAACTTCTCAGAGCACCTGGGTGGCTCAGTGGGTTAAAGCCTCTGCCTTCGGCTCAGGTCACAATCCCAGTGTCCTGGGACCGAGACCCACATCAGGCTCTCTTCTCCACAGGGAGCCTGCTTCCTCCTCTCTCTCTGCCTGCCTCTCTGCCTACTTGTGATCTTTGTCTGTCAAATAAATAAATAAAAATTTAAAAAGAAAGAAAGAACTTCTGATAGATTCACAGAAACCTAAATGAAATGCAAAGATCTGGGGAAGAAGAGTTGCAGAAAGCCTGCGAGATGAGTAGGGAGGCCGGTGTCCTTGGAGAAATAGCGACCAAGTGGGTAGTGTGAAGTGGTCTGAGGTGGTTCGGAAAATCTGGGGCCCGGGTCTTTCTGGGAGTGGGAAGAGCAGGTGCCAAGGCTCTAACATGGGCCCTTCTGGGGGAAGGGTTAAGGCACCTCCCGTGGGAAGTGTCCCCAGCACACTAGGGAAACAAGCTACCTCTCCTCGGAGTGACTAAACACAGTGACCATATTTCTATTTGTGTGCCTGTCAACATAGTCAAGTTTGTCTCTCTCCAATAGGCTCTGGGGCCATTGACTATAAACAGCATATCTAATTCATATTATGCTCCCTGGAGCACTGTATGTCACTGATAAACATCCTTGCACATGGAGTAAATGGAGCTTAGGGTCCCAGCGTGGCAGGTAAAGCCATGCATTACTGAGCTCCCGTCCAACCTTCACTCACATTCCTGGCTCTTTGTAAGCCAGTGAGTGTCCTCACACCCTAGTTCTCTGTGGATAAAGCCTGAAACAGGCATCCCCTGCCTTCTGAAAAAGCCTGCTTTGTTGTTTTTGTTTTTTAGGAAAAAACATATCCTCCACTATATTAGTGTTATTTTTGTTTTTTAGGAAAAAACATATCCTCCACTATATTAGTGGAATATACCCTTGGCTTTATGCCATTTGAGCTTATGAAAGTTTCATAGGAACCCTCTACTTTCTAATAGCAGAGGATATCTGCATTTCATGAATATAAAATTCTGGAACATAAATTATTGTTTGCCTGGTTAGAATCACTTTCTTCTCAAGAATTAACATGGTTTAATTCCTGGATTGAATTAGTTGATGATCTCTTTCAGAAACAGTTTAAACTTTTGAAATGGATAGGAATCAATGTTTTAGCTTGATTTAGTAGTTTTGCTTAAAGATGTTGTTGAAAGACTGTCATTGATCTATTCATCCAACTATTGCTATTAGTAGTCAATATGATTTTATATCTCTCTACATGCTAGGTATATACATGCTCCTGGGTATATAAGGATGAATAAAATACATACGTTCTGTTGCCCTTATGGGCTTTATAGTCTGTCTAGTCAGGGACACAGGTAAGAAACAAAAAACCCAATGGATAGTAACTCCTACTATTCAAGAAACAAACAGCATACAGGAGCGAGAATAACGGACAATTTTGCATAGTGTGGTACAGAATGCCTGACATTTAAACCGTGACTCAGCTGTGCAAGAAATCTTACAACTTCTAATAAATTCTAAATACTTTCTTAATTCTGACAGGCAGTTTCTAATGTCCTGTGGCCATTAAATTTTTACGTCCTTATAAAAAAAAGGTGTTCGAGGTTTGTCCTCCATGAGTGAGCACTTTCTGTGCGTTCACTGTATCCTGTCAACGGAAACTTAAGAATGCCTACCAGGGAGATGACGCTCTCTTCTCAGCCTCCTGGGGAGCGCGTGCTTAATCACGGAGCGCCCCAGGTTGAGATGCACCTGTGGCTGTGTTTCCTAAGGATGGTGTTCCTTCGAGTGGCTCCAAGCATGCAGACCTCTGTGGGCTCACACTGGGCCAGTCCCACAGCCAACACATCCACCCGTTAGGTTACGCGGTTCACCTGGTGAGAACACGATGTGTGGGGCACGCGTGGGGGGTGTTCAGGTTAGATGCTGGTGTGACCTTGTGAGTCCCAGGGCCACGGATCTCGTTCCACCCCTGACCCGCGACTTCGTGGCTCAGTGCTGTGGACCCTGGAAAAGGCCCTGCCAGAGCGTAGGCTAATTAAGGTAGATACTCCACAACCTTACAGAGGTAAAGCCGGAGGGCTTTTATAAAGCCAGCTTTGGAGTTCATTGGTAAGCAGCTCCTGCAATCTGCTCGGAAGCGCGACAAAGGACATGCAGCAGCTGGAGGTGCACAAAACTGGGGAGGCTGGCTGCGTCTGCGCATGCCCCAGCCAGACCGGAAATGAGCAGAGACCTGAAAAACCAATGTGCAGGCTTTCCCATCCCCCACCCCTGCATTCCGGAAGGGAATGTATGTAAAAACTAATTAATAAAGAGAAGGACCAGCAGTCACGGGACGGGAATTCTTTGACCGAGATTACTGATCCGGTTTTAAGCAATCTGAGGTGCTGTGAGCGGACACCCCGGCAACACAGCACATCCAAGAGTTTGGTGGCTGTCAGTTTGTGATTCATCAAATAAAAAACACAGGGTGTCTAATCTGGGCCTGTAACAGCTGAGAAGTGATAAAAGAGCAATACTGGAGTAGGGAGAGAGAGCCCGAGTGAGGCGGGGTGACCTTGGATAAGAGGCCCGTCGCGTTTCTGTTCAGAGGAGTTCTTTACCACGGGGGGAAATGCTTGGTTCCAAGACTAAACTCAAATAAGTATCTTAAATATAAATCTGTTATTGTTATAAGAGCCTATAATTCCTGTACGCATTTCTTACCCAGTTGGATTCCTTCTTTTATCCATTCACCAGTGTTTGATAAACACCTACTACGTGCCAGATACTATTGCTGCTGGGACTTCAGCACCTCCAATGGAAACAGAGGAAGTCTAGTAGGGTGGGGGTGAACTAAGCAACAATTAAGAGCTAGGAAATAAGGCAGGTCATAAGTGGGTGAGGATGCAGAGTGATAAGAAAAGCCTCAAGAGAACCCCTCTTTAAGGGCTATTATATAGAATGGTCAAGGAAGGCTCTTCTGATAAGTGCCATTTCATGGTGAACCCTGGGAAGATGTGGGGGAACGCATTCCAAGCAGAAGGGAAGAAGCAAGCGTAAAGTCTTGGGGCAGGAGTGTGCTTGGTGTGGTCAGGGAGCAGCAACAAAGTCATTTGGCTGCACAAATGAGGGACAGAATGGTAGGAAATGAGACAGAAATGGAGGCAGGGGCCAGTCTTGTAGGCTATGAAAAGACGGAGATGGGAAGCTGTGGAAAGGTTTTGACCAGAGGAGTGAAGTATCTAACTTAGACTTTAGGGGGATCACTCGGCTGTGTGTGCTACATAGAGAGAAGCAGAATACCCCAGGGATGAGGCTAAAGTGGTAGATAATTAACACATTATGAACATGAACTTCATCAACCATACCAGGAAGCTCTGGTCAAGGTGAGTTAATAAAGCTTTCCTTGAGCTGGAATTCAAAACCATGGAACTTCAATGAATCAGGACATTTGTGGGATGGAATAGTCTTATTATCAGACTGTCCAAGTAGCAGCCATCAGCCACATGTGGCTATAGAGAATTAGCATTGCAGCTGGTCTGAATGGAGACGTTCTAGAAGCATAAATTACACTGGGTTTCAAAGACTTGCTATAAAAAAAAAAAAAAAAGAAACCCAAAAACCAGAATGTAAGAGATCTCATTAATTTTTTTATGACTACCTATTGAAATGATGTTTTGGTTATACTGGGTTAAGTAAAACATACTTTTTTTTTCTCTCCTCAAAACCCTTATTACATATAGTGTAAATGTCCCATAATTAGCATTTTATTAGATATTATGTTGTTTCCTTTTTTAAAGGTTTTATTTATTTATTTGAGAGAGAGAGAGAGCATGAGCAGGAGCAGAGGGAGAAGCAGTCTCCCCACTGAGCAGGGAGCCAGATGCAGGGCTCAATCCCCGGACTCCAGATCACCACCTGAGCTGAAGGCATTAACCCACTGAGCCACCCAGGCGCCCCACCCCTATTGTTTTCTAACAAAAGCCTAACTCAGCAAAATGACAAGGGTTTGTCTTCTTTTTTAGACATCACAGGGCCCAGCACACCTTTGTGTTTCGTAAATGCTTGATCTTAGGACAAAAGGAAGGCCGTGAACGCCAAGCTGTTGGCAAGCTGCTCGTAGAATTCTCAGGATCTGGTTAGCCTTACTATGTATGGGCATTCCCACAGCAACATCTAGACAAGTTGCAATAAAAAGAATAATGTGGCTTCTCTTCTCAAAGGAGTTAATCTGACAAAGCAATGATAAAGGAAAGTAGTCTCCCTGGTAAGTTAGGACCACATTTTCCAAATGAAGTCAGAGGTTTTGATTACGGACTTTTTTCTTCTACCTCTGGTCCTAATCATTCCTTGTGCCAGAATTCAGTCCTGAATTTCCCCTGCTGTCAGTGATGAACATAGACAAGACCTGCCTTTGTCGCATGGAATCCGGATATTAAGACTAAGGTTTACCTCCACAACAGGGAAGAGGAAAGTTCTGCTCAGGACTGGAAAATCATACTTTTGAAATTAACTTCATGTGCTTCTTTTTACTTTTTTCATATTTTATCTTTTACTACATTTAACAAAAGTAGGTAGGAAATTTTTTTTTTAAATTTTTTTTAATGTGATCACTAGAAAATTTTAAATCACATTTGTGGCTCACATTATATTTCTATTGGACAGCACTATCCAAACAAATCCTTTGTTATTTCAAGACTTGATGAAAATGTTTCTAAATGTATTGTCCTTTTCCTAGTTTTAATAAACAAAATCATGCAAAGTATAACTAATGTGATTAAATTTACTTTCATTTATGTAGTGAGTGTGTCAGTTCCCTTCCATCATCAAAGGTTTATTCTAAACATGACTCGGGGGCTGTATCGTTGTGAAAATGGTAACAGTGGCTCATCCACATTGGCTCTGCCCTTGGAGAGGCTCCCAGCTTGGGGTCCTTCACTTCACAGGTTCAGAACATGAACTTAATAGGTTTCTCCACTGAGACCATAGGGACCTATTTCTCAAGAGTTAGTGTGAGAACTGTTATTTCCCAGAAGGACAAGCTTTTCTGGATCATTCTATCTGTCATCTTTCTAATTCAGCTTTTAACCTCCCAAAGGTATATATGTCATGGGTTGGGCCCCAAACTTAGGCAGGGCCATGAAAACTACAGGGTGGATCCACCCTGTGGGGGCTTAGACGTTCTTAAGGTGGGAGGGGCTGCATAAGCAAGAGGGGCTGTGGTGTGGGAATGGGGTGGGGAACCCGTGCAGAGACAGCCACTAATGTGAACCACCCTCAGGCCACATCTCTCTCAATCCTACGGTGACTTTCCAATGTCCCAGGAATGATCCCGCTCCAGAGGAAAAAGCTGAACTCACTAGAGGGGAGGCTGCCTCACTGAAGATGGCCATATACCCTCGAAAGACAACTTACTGGGGTCACCTGGGGAGCACAGTCAATTAAGTATCCTTGGCTTTGGCTCAGGTCATGATCCCAGGGTTGAGAGATCCAGCCCCATATTGGGCTCTGCGCTCAGTGCAGAGTCTGCTTAAGACTCTCTCTCACTCTCCCTCTGCCCTCCTCCCAACTCGGTCTGTTTCTTTCTCTCTAAAATAGATAACTAAATCTTGAAAAATAAATAAAAAATAAAAAGACAGCTTAATGACTTATAGGAAGAAACTAATCATCAGGGATCAAAACGTTTGGGTCAGAGAGTCACTTTGCTCTGCTCTCTGTGGGAGAGGTTGCTCAGGAGGACAAATCCATTAATATCTGAAGCTTACCTAATAGGCAAAGACCGTGAATAGCAGAGACAGAAGGGCAGCCCAAACATTTGGAAATGACAGAAATCAATACTCTCTGAAGAGTTAAACTATAAAGTCAAATCACCCAATGGTTCAGAGAAGAGCCATTAGGACTGGTTAGCTGGGAGTGAACACTCATGCATGCTCAATCTAAGAGTTAGTGAGACAGAATGATTCCTAGGCCAGAACAAGACTTGACTGGAGCATTAACATATTTCATGGAGGAATGTGTTAATCACCCACAGAAGCACAGAAAAGTGGGGGTTTCAGAAATAAATTTGCCTGGCCCATCCACACCAAACCAAGAGGACAGGCGGGTTCCTCACTGGAGGTGGAATGGTGAAAGACATGTTGGAGTGTGGCTATCCAACATCTGAGTTCTAGAACTAAGTTCCCTGGTTCTGAATCCAGCATCCCTAGGCTGATCGTCTTCCTGGGCAGCTTTTCAATGGGAGCGACCATTGGCTTCTTTATCTTGTCTGCCTGAGTTATGTTATGCCTGATAAATTAATTCAATTTATGATTGGAGATAGCAGTCTCTTACGAATTTTTTTTTTAAGATTTTATTTATTTATTTGACAGAGAGAAATCACAAGTAGATGGATAGGCAGGCAGAGAGAGAGAGAGAGAGAGAAGCAGGCTCCCTGCCGAGCAGAGAGCCCGATGCAGGACTCGATCCCAGGACCCTGAGATCATGACCTGAGCTGAAGGCAGCGGCTTAACCCACTGAGCCACCCAGGCGCCCCTCTCTTACGAATTTTTAAGCATGGAGTTCATTTATGTAATGAAGCATGTAAATGAATTGTGTTTCTCAATCTATAAGATTTATTCAAGTGGCAAATTCACCAACTCCAGCTAGCATATCCCTCCCATTGAGAGCCCTCTGTGTTTCCGATTTCCACTGCCTTCCAGTACAATCTTCAGCAGTGAGCACAAAGAATCATGTTCCAATTTGGTTAAGATGCCCAACTTGGAATCTGCAGGTCCAACAGCTGACCATAGACCCACATTATGGACAGCTGTATTGATCACAGGTTTAGAGAGGGAATAGACACTGAGCTGAATTTTTACTTACCCAGAGACAATTCTTGAATGTTTTATAAGTATAAGGCTCTGTTATTATCCTTGAGATATATTAAAAATATAAAACCAGGATTACATTTTATTCACTCATGCAACCAACAAATATTTATTGAAGATCTGCTATGGTTCAAGCCCTGTTCTAAGTTTTGGGGACATGTGTCAGCAAATAAAACACAAAAAGATATCTATTCTCAAAGAAATTATAGTTCAGGAGGGTGGGCAGGAAAGAGACTATCAGTTAACAAAATTAAAAAATATATATATATGTAGTATTTGGAAAGAGATAAGTATTATTCCAATTTTTGAAACTAACAGTAGAATCGGGGAAGGAGAATCCAGAGTGCTCAGTTGTCAGACTGCAGAACTAAAAAGTCTCCATCAGGGGCGCCTGGGTGGCTCAGTGGTTTGGGCTGCTGCCTTCGGCTCGGGTCATGATCTCAGGGTCCTGGGATCGAGCCCCGCATCGGGCTCTCTGCTCCGCAGGAAGCCTGCTTCCCTCTCTCTCTCTCTCTCTCTCTCTGCCTGCCTCTCTGCCTACTTGTGATCTCTGTCTGTCAAATAAATAAATAAAATCTTTTTTTAAAATAAATAAATAAATAAATAAATAAATAAATAAAATAAAAAGTCTCCATCAAGTGCTGTCTGGTTTAGGCCCATGAGAGTGAACATGTGACCGCATATGTTCTTCCAAGGTTCCTGTGCAAAACCTGCAGCCTGAGGAAGCAAGCTGAAAAGAGTAGCTGAGGGTACTCAAGGGTATTCACCACATCTACGCTACATAAGGGCCCTTTCCCTTGGGCTTTCACTGTGTTCTCATTAGGAGCTCCCTTAGGACCTCCCCATGTTGCTTGTTGAATGATTGTTTTGGAATCAGAAGTACTTTGGCTCTCTGCTGTTTATCCATATGCATTCCCACAAACCAGCAACTCCTCACACCCCCTGGCTCACTTTTCTCCCCTCTCCCCTTCTCAAAGGGCAAGAAGGGGAAAGGCTTCTTTCAGCTGCCCCAAAAGGTGGTCCCTGGACCACCCCCCCCCCCATGGCAAAAGCCCTCTTTGACGAGGGCTGAAGCTCTGTGCCACTTCATCTGAGAACATCTCAGTCCTTAGATCTGTGATAACTCTTTGACAATGCTGTGCCCTAGATTCTTTCTCGGCCATGCCTTTCAAATCTATGTAAATCAGCACTCACTCAGAAGGGTGGTTTGCTACATGGGATTCCTCCTCCTCCACCTTCCCATTCATCTACCTGGGTTTGCTTTTTAGATCAGAATGTAGGTTGACTGGCTTACATTTCCCCTTTTAAATAGTGAAAGCACTGGCTTACAACATTTGACAGTTATTACATAAAATTAAGTTAACAGTGCATTTTGCCCATCCCCCCAAATGGCAGAAATTGATTCCTTTCAAGGGAGCTCAAAACAGAAGCATAACCGTCATAGGATGTTCTCCAGCTTCGAGTCTGATCAAGCCAGAACTTAGACTACCTCTCATAACACAAGAGTCCTGTCCAGTCCTTCCAGGTTCCAGTCCGGAACCTGGATTCCTGTCAACACCATCCAATATTTACCAGGTCTGAAATCAGAGCTACACAAAGCTAAACATTCCTTCTCTCTTCCTTTTCATATCCTATTTGCAAAGGATAAGCAACTGAATGTGTTTAATAAATAGGCAAGGCGAACAAACACAGAAAAGAAATAAATTAAGGAGGCTGATGTTTTCACAGAAACAGAATTCCTATATCCATTAAAAAGGCTTTGGTTCTGGGCCCATCTGGATAGGGATAGACGCAGGCTTTGGGTTCTTGATAGACCCTACAGAACATGTACTACTTTACATAGAGCGTTGATGGGAGAGGAGAAGAGTCAGCTCTCAGTAGCCAGGTCTCATGATTTGTAAACTCTGATTGCGGCCTTAAGGCAGATCTTTCTCTTTGAGATAACCATCTAATGTAAAGCCTGACGCAAAACTTTCTTCTCTTCATTAAACATTAGGGGGGAAAAAAAGGGTTTTATGGAAGTTTAGAAATTTTTCCAAACTTACACAGCTCTGGAGATAACAAAGCTGAGATTCAAACCCTACTGTGACTGACCCCAAATCCATGTTCAGCCCAAACCCCTAACCCTGAGCCATTTGCCAGATACCTTGGGTTAGCTACCCTAAGTATAGGTTTGGCTGCTGACTGGCATCCAAAGCTGAGAGGATAAGTGGCTTTGGGACACATACAAGGTGACCCAGCATTGAACGAGTGATAAGTCAGGTACCACAGCTGCCCCCAGGCTTAGAAGCCAAGCAAGACCGTTGTCAAGGGAGTACCCACACCTCTTCAGCTGGGGACCGTTCAAATAGTTTCTCTTGTAAGAAGAGAAATTAAACCTACTTTAGTAAGCAGAGAATATTTGGATGAATGCTAATTCATGACCGATTGCACTTACTTATAACTTACAAGCCACTCCAGGATCTCGGAACTCTTCCACAAACAACTTATTATGACACTATCTTGTTGAGGTAAGTTCTTCATTCCACAGAACAGTCAGAGGAAAAGCGAGGAGCCCACATGAAGTCTGCAGGAGTATTTGCATGCTGTGTCTATTCAAGTCTAGTAAAAAATCAGGAACCACCCTAAGTTTTGCAAGCAGAGTGGATTTAATACAGGATATTGGTTACAAAGGTCAGGGAAGAGCTGAGAAACCAAAGAGAACATAGGGAAGCAATCTCAAGAGGCACAAGAGCAGACATCTGCCACTCTCCCTGGGGATAAAGGGACAATAGATAGTGCTACCAGATCCCAGGGGTAGGACTGCCTTGTTGGGTCCCGGAAGGAGGTGCAGCCAACAGGAGCATGCTGACTGAAGTGGGGGCTGGGGATGGAGAGAAACACTCTGGCTCCTTGCTTGTCCTCTGGTCTTCTACCAGCTTCTCCCAATGACTGAGCTAAGACTCTGGAAGGGAGTTTGAGAAACATACGTCCCTACCATACAGGGCTGGACAGAGAAGGACCAATCCCGAATCTAATGGCAAGTACATGCTATGCAGAAATCGACAATGAGGTGGTAGATAGCTGCAGATATGGCAACGGGTGGGATGGGCTGGGGAAAGGAGAGATTGAAAGTATTACCATAGGCCACTGATTAAAGAGGATTAGGTAGCACCTAAGGGCTTTTTCCTTCTGGTCCCTGGCAAGCCTGATTATCCAGGATCTTAAAGCATTTTCAGGAAAGTGAGGAAGGGGGCCATAAGAACAGGCTGAAATCCAGGAAGCATGACCTCGAAGGGAGTATTAAAAAATAATACATGCTTGGGGCGCCTGGGTGGCTCAGTGGGTTGAGCCGCTGCCTTCGGCTCAGGTCATGATCTCAGGGTCCTGGGATCGAGTCCCGCATCGGGCTCTCTGCTCAGCGGGGAGCCTGCTTCCTCCTCTCTCTCTCTCTCTGCCTGCCTCTCTGCCTACTTGTGATCTCTCTCTGTCAAATAAATAAATAAAATCTTTAAAAAATAATAATAATACATGCTTGTGTTGCAAAATAGAAGATTTAGAAGCAGCACAGAGCTAACTTCCTATGGACACAGCTCATTATAATAAAGCTGCTCTCGAAGGATAGAGATTGAAAGCAGCAGCTGACTAAGGAGCCACCACTGGAGAGAATCCGCCCCAGCTCTGGCAGATGATGGACAGCTGCATATCTGTCATCTCTGGCCAGGATCACAGGGGCAGGACCCTCGCTTCCCCGGGGCCAGGACCCATGATTTATTCCTTCCTTCCGCAGAAACTCACTGAACCCCTGCAGGATACCAGGCACTATTCTGCACACTGCAGTGAAAAAGCAGACAAATGGGGACGCCCCAACCCTTCCAGTGAGCCTGAGCTATACCATGCACTACATCTGGAGCAGAGGGAAGGGGGTTGTCCCGCAGGATATGGTCAAAGAGAATCTGAAACCCCTACTTCCTCTGTTATTCCTGGCTCCGCAGGACAGATTTACGGCCGTCACTCACACAGAAGGGCACACATCTGTGTCATTAATAGAGATCTTTCTATAAAGAACAATGAGACTTCCTCCCCTGGATCCTAGTTTGTTTGGTTCAACAGAGCAAACCATGGGATGCCCATTGTCTGCCTGGAACAGGAGCCACAGAGATGAAGTTTATTAGAAAAGTACTGCCCCTGCCCTCTGTAGAGTAAGACTGGCGCATCCGTGTGATGTCCAATGCAGAAACTGCTGCTGGGGACCTGAGTCCTCCACAGATTCATGTGGAGGGGGAGACTGGTTTTGCCACCAGGGCAAAGTGGTGGTGATGCTGAGCAGGTAATGCAAAACTGACCTGAGCCAGCTCTGCAGACCTCCCGTCACCGAGGGCTGATTTTCCATGAGGGAGAGCCTTTAAGA
Source organism: Mustela nigripes (assembly GCF_022355385.1). Classification (NCBI taxonomy): domain Eukaryota; kingdom Metazoa; phylum Chordata; class Mammalia; order Carnivora; family Mustelidae; genus Mustela; species Mustela nigripes. The sequence goes on along the minus strand of NC_081570.1, from coordinate 80,437,743 downwards.
TTTTGCCTCTTGAGATGCTCGGTGCTCTCCTCGGCTGCACACATACCGAAGCTAGAAGCATACAGAGGAGATCAGCACGGCCCCTGGGCAAGGATGACATGCATGTTCATGAAGCATCTCCTCTTTTTGTGACTAGGTTGAACACAGAGGATATTTAAGGTAATGTAATTCTCTTTACGAAACCACAATATTGGATACGTGTCATGACACATTTGTCTGAACCCATATGATATATACCACCAGCAGTGGACCAAAACGTCAGCTCTGGACCTGGGATGACAATGATGCGTTGGTGGAGCTCTGCCTATTGTAAGAAAGGTACCACCGTGGTGGGGGGTACTGATGTGGGAGGAAGCTATGCAGGGGGTGGAGGGGGGCTGAGGGATGGGGGGGGATCTAGGGTACTTGGGAAATTTCTGCATCTTCTGTTCAATTTTGCTGTGAACCTGAAACTGCTTTCATAAAAAATAAAGTCTTAGAACACCTGGGTGGTTCAGTCAGTTAAGTGGCTGCCTTCAGCTCAGGTCATGATCCTGGGGTCCTGGGATCAAGCCCTGTGTTGGGCTCCCTGCTCAACAGAAAGTCTGCTTTTCCTTCTCCCTCTGCTATTCCCTGTGCTTGTGCTCTCTGTCAAATAAATAGATAAAAGTCTTTAAAAAAATAATAAAGTCTGAATTTTTAAAAAATGACTAAATAGAAGGAAGAAGTTCAGGCAAGAAAGCAGCTGAGTAAATCCTGGACCAGCCAGACACACATGAGACAGAGGCCTGAGCTGTTCTGCTGGGGCCTGAGGAAGTTCCAACAGTCCCGAGGGGCTGGGTAGGCCTCAGAGTCCTTCTCTTCCCATCTGGAGAGGGCAAGGAGTGGACACTGGTGTATCCGAGTCCAATTTCCTCCTTTTATTAATGCCTGGCAAAAAAAAAAAAAAAAAAACAACCACCTAAGTAATTTAACTAGTCCAGTAGTACAATTTATTAATTAGAAAGAAAAAATACATCTGAACAAGATTTCTTACACTGCAAATCTTTTTTTTTTTTTTTTTTAATGTGTTCCTCTGATTTTTTTTAGTGTGTTCCTCTAACAAGGAAAAACAAAGACTCCATTCCTTATTTAAGATTCTTGTCTCTCCTGGTATTATGCTCTCCTGGGACAATACTGTTGTTATCTTAAAAGTTTCTGTTTCATAAGAGAGTAATTCGGGCACCTGGGTGGTGCAGTTGGTTAAGTGTCTGTCTTTGGCTCAGGTCATGATCCCAGGGTCCTGGGAACAAGCCCTGCATTGGGCTCCCTGGGGAGTCTGCTTCTCTCTTTCCCTTTGCCCCTCCCACCTGTTCAAGCTCGCTCTCTCGCGCTTTCTCTCTCTCCCACCCTCTCTCTCTCAAATGAATTAATTTAAAAGAAGAAGAAGAAGAAGAAGAGCAAGAATAAATTATCTCCGAACTTGGACATCCTGGGTGTAGAATCTCTGCTTCCCTGTGTATCTGTTTGCCTTGAGTGAGAAGTTAAATTTTTTTTAAATTTTATTTATTTATTTGACAGAGAGAGATCACAAGTAGGCAGAGAGGCAGGCAGAGAGGGAGGGAAGCAGGCTCCCTGCTAAGCAGAGAGCCCGATGTGGGGCTCAATCCCAGGACTCTGGGATCATGACCTGAGCCAAAGGCAGAGGCTTAACCCACTGAGCCACCCAGGAGCCACGAGAAGTTAAATTTTTAAGCATAATCAAGGCTTTAGCTAGCCATGTCCCTTTACTCAGACACAGGACATTGGGTGTCATGTAGAAATTTGTACTGTGCCCTCAAACCCTTTGTGTTTTCCAGAAAGGATAAGGGCCATTGGAGGCCTGCTGGCAGGGTGGGGCTTCCCTATCCCCACCCTCATCCAGACTTGCAGTCTGGAGCTCAGCTAGACTGCCCATGAAGCACCTCTCTTCTCTTGTGACCCCGGGCAGACCTGCTCACCCATCCCACCTGTGGCTTGCTGCTGCCTCATTCTCGGTGAAATTGTCTAGAGACAAAGTTCATCTGCTCAGCCCCGTTTCTACTTTGCATCTTAACCATGACGCGCAACTAAGGGATTTTGTTCCTTTCAGCACCTGGAGACATCACTGAAGTTTTTGGGCTTTGTCTCTAAGCTCAACACAGTGTCACTGCTGTCATTGGCTAGAGCACCAAGTCCACATCATACATTCATCCAGCAACTGTTTTGGAATTAACCTGAAAGCTGGGTGGATTTTCAGTTTATTTGCTTCTCTGGCTTGCTGATGGAAGCTGCTGGAGTAGTTTAACAGGTATGGGCAGGCAGGAACAGCTTCAGAGCTTGCCTTCCTCCTCAGTGTTAATTAGAAAATTTTATATCAAGGTTAATGCCTTGGGACGCAATGAAGTTAACTGTTGAAGGAAGCAGAATTCACACTTGGGCAGAATAGATCACACACACACACACACACACACTAATAATAATAATAATGAGGAGGATGATAAATAAATAAATAAACAGGACATCCAAAACTTCCTGCTGCTCACCAGGGGATGCAAATAAGGAGAAATTTTATTTAAAGCCATAAAATTTTTTCCTTTTTCTATTTTTGAGTAAAAGGACTCTTCCTAGTTTTCAAAGTCTGAGTCATATTTTTAATACACAAAAATTCAAATTGGCCAGGTGAGATAGAAAAGATAAAATAGTTCCCCACGGAGAACCAAGGACTCTTTTCTCAGGGACCTGTAGCACTTTTTGCTCTTCCTGGGTCACCGACCCAGCGCAGTGTCTCCTACCTTAGAGTCTTCACCTCCCTGGGCCCCCTTGAGGGCAGGGGGAACATCATGACCTTCCTAGTACCCTGAGCTGGGGCACAGTGAGTGCTCAGGCTGGGATGCCAGCAGGCTGGGTCATGATCAAGTGTACACGCTCTAGAACCCAACAACCGGATTTGAGCTCCCAGCTCTGCCCCATCCCAGTGTGTGATCCTAAACAAATTACTTTAGCCTGGCTACACCTCCCTTTTCTCCAGGGGGAACTTACAGTACCTGTGATCCAGGATTTTCATCAGAAGAAAATCAAGATCATCCTACTACATGGTGATTGTGACTAAATCATGATGATCTAGACAGAAAAGTTCATGGTAGTAAAACCATGGTAGTAAACCATCCATGGTAGTAAAACAATTTCTTATTTACAAGTGTTTGGGCAAAAGGAAACCTACTGGTTTGGATGGCCCTTCAGGAAGATGGGAGTGTTCAAAGGTGGGTACTGGGGAGAAACCACCGACTTGTCCAGGGTCATCAAGAAGGCTTGAACATTCAGGTCTCAGGAGCTCTCAGTTGAGGGGAGAATCCAGTGAGTCTGCCCGGAAGAGTCTTACAGACAAGTAGGAGAATCTCAGAAAATTGTTCTGAGTCTCACTCTCAAGTTCTCTTCCCCAGAAAGCCCTTCTCAGAAGGCACCTCCCCGCTGACCTTGGAAGAAATGGACATGAAAAAGCAGGGGCAGAGCTTGTCATGTAATCAGCCACCAAGCCTTCCTCCAGGATGTCACCTATCGAGTCCCCTATGGGTAATGTGCCCTATAGGTGTACCTGGGTAATTTTTTTTGCTCCAAGAGTTGTGCATCCATTATGTACCAACTGCATGTCGAAGACTGTGCTAACCATACTACCACATATGCTGGTGCTATGCAAGACCTGCAAGAAAATGGTCCTTAATATCTGAAGATTGCCAGTGACAAAGAAATGGTGGGTCTGAATTTGGTCTCAAACTCCCACAACCAGTTTGGCTGCTTTGAACCAAATCAGTTTATAGGAGGTATGTTCACAAAAACTATAAACAGTTATCCTTAGAAGAAGATAAATGCCCATTTAAAGCTCTTTTAAAAATCAAAAATAGTAACTGTTTGATAGAACAAGCATAGAGCTGCCATGAACATAAGCTCTGGTCCACATGTCTGTGTCTAAGATAGCAAAGCAAAGATTATGAGATCTGGACCACCGATCTATTGTGCCCCTTTTACAGATAGGAAAATGAAAAGCCTGAGAAATCCCATGGCTTGTGCGCATGCGGGGGCACACACACACACACACACACACACACTCACCATATAAATGTCTCCTTCTTAGTGGAAGGTGTAGGTGCCTCTTTTCCACGACCATTTTCGATTTTAAGACTTGGTTACTTTACATGATCTCAAAACCCAGTACACTTTGCTCTTGGATTAACTGAACTATTTGAACTCAGGGCTTAACTTGTTCTTAATCTTCTCTTTGAAATGCTGACTTAAAGAATTAGTGCCTTGCCCAACAGGTCACTGGCCCAGAAAGAAGCAGGGAGCCCGCATGCACCCTTCTTTAGTGCCACAAGGTTCCTGGTCAGAGATCCGTGACTAGATTTTCTTGGACCCCATGTCAAATCCCGCATACCAAAGCAGAGGCGGAGATAAGTGGAGGCTATCGGGAGAGGCACCAGATACTATCAGGAGAGAGCATGGTGGCCCCAGACAAGGCTAGACTGTAGGAAGCAGCTCTCTGGGGTAAGTCAGCATGGGTGGAACTCTTGGCAGGAGACCCACAGAAATGGTGTTCCCCACTCCTGGTGTTCTTGGTGCCCATCACTGCGTGATGGCATGGTAACCATCCCTACCCCTCAGGGCTAAGCAGCAACTGTGAATCAGAGTCTGCAAGGACTGCCTGGTAGCATTAGAGTCATGTAAGCCATTCATAACCTGACATTTCTGCCCCACGTAGAAAGAGGCCAGGTGACTTCCTTGGGTTTGAGACAAGGGGTTCACATACCTTGAAGTACCTCTTGGAGGGTTCTGCAGTGGCTCCAGGGAACCTGGGGTCTGTGTCACATGGTCAGATCCAGACCCCTCCCTATTACAAAACAGAGTTCTCTCTATCTTCCCGCATGAGTCCCTAACATCACACACTCTGTCTCACTCAAATCTGCAGCCCCCATGGCGTTTCTATCTCGTGGATGCCCTTAATGATCATTGGAACCTGACTGCCAACTGATACAATGTGTCCAATGAAAGGGAGAAGAGTCGTTGGTGGTTTTCTCCTGGGATCAGCTTCCGGTTTTCTCCTGGGACCAGCTTCCGGGATAGGTTCTCAGATAACATCAACATTTTTCCAAGATGCTTTAAAGGTGACGTGGAAATGACCACATAGGAAAGGCACAAAGACAGTAGCTGTTCAGCTAAGAAAGGGCCTGATTACCCCAGCACTGATGCCACCTGACCTGCTTCAGGCTCACAGGTTAGCATGAGGCAACCTGCAGTCGGGTTGGGGAAGTGAGGGACCACAGAGAAGTCAGGTCCATGGTGGGGATGACCGTCCTCCCCTGTGGGAGGGAGCTCAACTGCCTGAGCATCCCTTCTGGGCTCCCAGGGTTCATCGGACACACAGACTGGCAGAAATATAAATGACTCTGTGATAAGTTTCATCTCAAGCCTGGACACACGTATTCCGATGACAAATAGGATGTCATAGAATTCACACATGAGGAAAGGCATGTGGAAGGTAAATAGATCAGTGGAAGTGATTCTAGGTTAAACTAGCTCATCAGCTCAATTATGGCATAAGCAAGAAGTGAGTCAGAAGGGCTCTCCTAAATGCAACTCGTTTATTCATTATAATCATGTCCCCTATTTCTTAATGAGTAACAGAAATAGGGAAGAGCATTTGTTTCACGTTGTCAGGGGAAAATAAGGCATCTTTAGGCTAGGGTCTCCTTTCTTTTCTGCTCTGGAGACAAAAGAATTTGGTTGTCAAAAAACATTAAGGACTAAATGAGTTGGAAACAAAGCAAAAGAAAGAACCCTTCATTCTCAACTAAGGGCTGGCTTTGGCTTGGCTTTCTATTGGAAATTCCCCTTATTTCAAAGCCAGGAATCCCAGAGAGGACCAGCTTCCCAAGGCTGAAAACAGAAAAGGGGGAAAAAGAAAAAGGGGCTAGAATCCATGCAGTGGGAATTGTGCACACCTTAATGCTCTCACTGTGAAAGGTGGCATGGTCTTATATTGGCTGTGGACGTGCACCCTGAAGCTAACTGCCTGTGTTCAAATCCCAGTTCTGCCACCTCCCCGCTGTGTAACGCTGGGTGAGTGAATTAACCTCTCTGGGCTCTGGGTTAAATCTTGACCTGTGCTACCTCTCACAGGATTGCTGTGAGGATTAAATCAGCTAATTCCTAGAGGATGCTAGACTAGTATTTTCAGGTTGTTTTTACTGGTCACAAATAACAGAAATAGCTCCTGAAAGCTGCTGAAGGCTTCTTAATGATCATTTGCTTTTCTACTGGGAGCATGACATCAGCTAAGAATAAATAAAAGGCTCAACGTAGAGAGAACATGTTCTGGATGCTCAGAAAATGGCAATGTGTTAGGGCTATGCATAGTTTGCTGTTTCCTCATTTGGCAACTATCTGATGGTAGCGTCTAGGGGTTAGAGGTACTGGCCTTCAGTGAAGGACCAAGGCAGACGCATTCCCGCCCGCATGATGCTTAGACCAAAGCAGAAGACCATGACCCCACGATTAACTTCATTATAGGGCAATGACTGTGGTAGGAGGATGAGGATTCTGGCCACTGACCAGGCGAAAGGCTGGACTCCCCAGGTACCCAGCACAAGTCAAGTGTACAGTAGGTGCTCCATAAGCATTCCTGGGATTGATGGACACGGCACATACCGTGCTTTGTTGTTTGTTTCACGTTGTCCTTCATCTCATAATCTTCAGAGCAAGAATATATCTCCTTTATTTTTGTGTCCCCGGCACCTAACTTCATGCCCCACATGTTGGGGGTGGGAGGGAGGAGACAGCAACAAAGGTTTGTTGAATTGATCTAAATGACTGAGAAACCCTGATGCGTGTCTCCCCTACTCAGCTGTGCAGATCTTTCTAGTTTCTCCCCCAAAGAAGTGAAAAACTTGACAAGATCAGTAGCCAAGTTAATTTTAGGAGTTAGGTGTTTTAGCACCCATTAAAATTCCATATATAACTGGCTTTCTGCTCTTCTAGGCTGTAATGACCTCTTCTTTCTTATGAAAACTCTGCTCCTTTAGTGTTAGGGTCCATCTGTCTTCCCCATCTCTCTGGACTTTCCTTTACTTTTTTTCCATGTCATCTTCCTTCTCCAGTCTCAGTCCTAGGCTCACTGGTAGCTACTGTTTTCATCCGACTGCTGACTTTCTCAGTCTGCTCCTTCCAGGAGCAGACCCACTCCCCGGCCCCAGGAGCAGACACATGGCCAGACCTGGTATTCCTCTGGCAATGGTGATTGGCCAAAGGGTGGGCAAGTGCCCTCAAAGTCCTTCCCTGGCACGATGGCCGGACCCTGATGTGATGGAGCAGAGAAAATGTCACTCTGTGCTATTGGCCATAACCAGGCCCTACCATGTGGGAGTCCGTGTGCAGACACAAATGGAGACCAGCTGCACTGAGACATGGGAGAAAGAGCAGGCAAGGGCAGGAGAGAGACCCAGGCTCAGAAGCCCTGGTTCCTGCAGTCTTTCCACTAGACTATGAGCTTCCCAGTCCCATGAACTTATACACGCCCCTTTGGTTGGAGCTATGGGATTTGCTGTTACTATAGAACCTCCTTTGGAGACCTTATTTACTTTTACATCTTTCACCAAACCTAGGCAAATGTCTCCCAGTTTCTAACACTAGCCTCAATCTCTTCCCAAGCCTTGGTGCCCCGTTTCCAACTCTTCGTGCTGGGCAGCTTTCTTAGGGGTCCACTACCCCCTCACCCTCAACACATGTAAAATTGACAGTTTCTGAGCTGCCAACCCTCTCTTCCAGGCTCTATCTTGACCTGTGCTGCCACCTTTCTCTGTCCCAAGACCTTACCACGCTGTCTCCTTTTTGCCCTCCAGCCACAATCTGTCACTGAGTCCCACAGCTTCTTCCTTCAGACTGTCTGTCCTTTCTATTCCTCAGCTGCCATGCAAGTTAGGGGTCTAGCTTCCTCCTGCACCCCCTGACTCAATGCTTCTGACAAACCAGAAGAGTGAGTTTCTTAAGGTACAGTCAGCTGCATCAAGTCCAGACTTGATGAAGCCTGCAGAGATGTCCATGAGCCAACGTTCCAGCTTCCAACAACACCTGTCACCTGCAGGATGCCTAAACCCATTATGTGAGGACAGGCCTCCTCTGCTCTTGGCTCATCCTTTCTCCCCTCAGCCCCTCCCCTATGGTCCAGCTCAGACAGTGCTTTCCTCCAGGGAACCTTCTCTCATCACCCCAGTGAAATGTGAATTCTCTCTTTGGAGGTCCCAAATCCCTTCTCTATCTTTAAACAAAGCTTTATGGGTGCGGAGAACACACCACATGCTAGGCACTGTGCCAGGACCTGGGGATATTAGTAAAGATAAAGCATCCTCTGGCACAGAGCTCTCCATCTACTAGTGAGAGACATGGCAACATATCCTACCTCACTTATCGCGCCTTCTCCTGTGGAAGCTTACACTTGGGCCTCAGTTCTCTGACGAGCTTGCAAGATATTTTTGCAAAAGGACACCTAAGACAGTTTCTGGTACATTGCCCTGTACAGGGTAATCCCTCAGTAAGTATTTATTAGCCTGCAGAAGGCAAGATTTTGGTTGACAAATCCATAAAGAAGATGTAAGACAAATACTATTCTTAAAATCAAGGGCCAGGGGACTCGCCTGGATGGCCCAGTCCATTAAGTATCTGCCTTTGGCTCCAGTCATGATCCCAGGGTCCTGGGATTGAGTCCCACATTGGGCTCCTTGCTCAGCGGGGAACCTGCTTCTCTTTCTGCCTGCTGCTCCCCCTGCTTGTGCTCTCCCTCTCTCTCTGACAAATGAATAAGACCTTAAAAAAAAAAAAAAAAAATCAAGGGCCAGACTTGAGATCCATTCAGTTTGGTCATTTTAACAGCTGTCTTTAAGGTTTACCAAATTCTGAAAACCCAGTCCCTGTCACGGTGCCACAAGCCCTGTCTAGAGCATATATCCTGTCCAGCTCCTCATGACAGGGAATAGGAGGCATTTCATGGCTGGTCCATAGCTGATTTAGACCCGTGAGTTGCTGCCATATAAAAACCAGAGGTAGTGGTTTAGGGTGGCAGTCACCACTTCACCACTAGCCAAACATTATACACATGCCTCCAGTGGGGACACAACTTTCCTTATTCAGCAGTGACTTCCCAGCCAGCAAGCTCTGTTTGAAGGAGGCATTGGTGTCACAGGATGGAGAATCCGCCATGAACAGCTGCAAATGGCTGGATGGTTTACGGGCTAAGATGTTAGAGCATCTGTGAACCATGCTGGTTTATAAAATGTCAACAACTGAATAAAAAGAATAAAGCCTCCAGGTGCAAATACTCTTAAACTGTTTATTTCCCTTTTCTTCTTTTTTTTTTTTTCTCTTCATCTAGGGTACAACCCACTGCCACCACCAACCTAGCTATTGTTTGCCTTTTTCTAGAGTTGGCTTTCTATACTGGGATTCACTTTTTTCCCCATGTGCTAAACTTTGAAAATTCACTTGTACTTTCAAATGGATAACGCACATGTATTTCAAGCCTAATTTTCTGAGTTGAAGATTTCTGTCTGACCATTACATTACATGCCTAACCTTGTTTTGGGGGTTTTTGGCATGCTACAAAATTTTTAAATAAGTAATATCATTTTATAACCAATCCAAAATGCTGACAGGAAATCATTCAAACAATTAAAATCAGGACAGTAAGTAGGAGTGCTGATATATTCAATAGGAAAGGGACTCTTTGTTTTATTCTGTATGCCCAAAGTCTAAAGAGAACTCAACATCAGGTAAATAATCAAGTATTTACTGAATGAATGGGTTTCTGTTCATCAAGTTAAGGAGCTACAGAAATTAGGAGTTAAAGGATGCTTACATAAAATTATACCATATTGAAACTTTAAAATTATATGTTATATTCATGAGATCATACATTATATGTTTTCATTTGAATGACTTTTTGTTACTAAAACAATATCCACAACTTACATTTATGATTTACCTATTTTGTCAAAATTGTATATACAGAGTAAGAATAATATTTACTGCCCACCAAAATGGAAGTTGACAGACTGTTTGAAAAGCCTTAGGTTTATAAAGATACTTTTGTGCTTAAAATATTAATCCTATCTAAGGCTTGAACTGGAAGCTTTTTCTCTAAAATTTTGCTTTTTAAAATACATGCTTTGTGATAACTTACTTGGTAAAGCTTCCTGCAAACTATTTTAGACAGCTAATAAAAGTATTTTCAAATAATGAAGATAGATAGTAGATCTCATTGTACAGGCTCTCCACTATTTAATTTCCATCCGAATGTTAACTGTTGGACTAGCACATAATTATTTTCATAAAATGCACACTCATGACTGCCAATTTTTCCATGACTAACTATACCCTGCCAGATGTTTTTTTAAGTTTTGCTAAGTCATATTTTCTTTTTCCAGAACTCTGTGTTCCCCACTCCTTAAGTCCCTCTGGCCTTTTGTCATAGTTTGCCTTTTACCTGGATTTGGGGTAAAATGGATTCACTGCTCTTTTTACCACTTTTACATGAACATAATAGTTCTATGTAAATTACTCTCAAGTTCACAGACCCCAAAGCTTAACCTATCCCCTTCCGGGGGAGATATACCTTTTGTACAATTTACTCTAAAAAGTCAGGAAGCCTTGCCATGCAACAACAGCCTCATCATATGACTGAAAATCTTCTGAATCATCCTAGAACCGAGGCTATTAGAAAAATGCTCACCAGTTCCCAAACTTCCACATTTGTTTTCCTGCTATCCAGCTACCTCTCCTCGTGCTCACATTTTCTGGCAGTAGCAAGAATCATTATTTACTATTTAGCCCGCTGGAGCTTGCTGTCAAGTAATACTACGCAACCCATGACGGATTTTCATTTTCTTACCCATCTGAGCATTATGGAACACTCGCTGCCCAGCACTAGACAGAAAAATTTCAATGAAAAAAAAATTTTTGCCTCTTGAATGCCAATGAAAATATTTGGCTGCATGCACAGTTCTCAGAAAAATGTTCATTGATTCAAATGTATTAAAATAAAAGCCTACCATGTGCTGGTAATTGTGCAAAGGGTTGAGACACGTAAAGGAAAAAAATCCAGTCCCTAGTGCCCCAAGGAGCTCTAGGGCGGAGGAAAGACGACAAACACGCAGTTGAAATCAAGTGAAGAACTCGATAAAACCAAGTCAGTGCAGTTAGTGGGGGCTACCGAGGAAGCACTGCAAAGCTGCCCAGTCATTTCTAGACTCCTCATCAAGCACAGTGCATCACTGTTTATGCAAAAGGAACACGACCTCTCCTACATGGATCCGTACATGCATGCGTCAAGGAACGGTGTGTTCCCCAAACTGCCAGCGTTTTCTACACCGACTGTAGAGCACTGTTGAATGTCTATGGACGAGTAAATTAATCAAGTAAGCTTGGGTTTATGACCCAATCTTACTTCCATGTATTCGGAGTAGAAGAAAGCATGGTTGTGGAAAAAAAAAAGTCTGTGAGGCCAGCAGACCAGATCTGCTCTGTGAGGCTGGGGTCATAGGCTTCTCATCCTTAGAAGGATGTCTGTGAGGTCCCCTCCAGCCCTCTGGTACTCTAAGATCTAATCATAAAGGGACTGATCAGGCCAGCCTGATTATCATTATAGTTTAGGCATGTTTCACACTTCTCAGAATCTTCCAAGATACATCAGGTAGGAGGGAGTTTTGGTAACCACTAAGCTCAAGTTCATGGAAGGAGGTTTAAAAAAAAATGTAAGAATAGGGAATAATTTTAACAATTAACTTGTTTCTGTGTAATAAATATCAATAGTAAAACTTCAGGAATGTACTCTTAACAGTGCCAAGCAACAGTGATCTAGAAGTTGTCTGGCCACTGTCTGATCGACAGTGATATCACAGAGATATTATTTACTATAGCCAGTTTGCTTCCTCTTTTTCTTGAAAACAGCAATAAATTTTTATAACATTTTTCAAACTTTTAAGAATGTTAATTCCACATTTACTCAAAAACCTCCCCAGAAACCCAAGGAATTCTTCTCTTCCTTATCTGATAATTTTAGTGAATATGCAAAATAAAAATTTATCTAATTTATCAACCTTTACATCCCTTTTTGTGTCACCTTCTAACATTAAACATATTTTCCTTGCCAAAATGCTGATCTTGACATAACTTAAAGCCCTTTATAATTTCAGGACAGTCAGTGGCTCCAAATGGAACCAATTACTCTGTAGATAGAGCAACAGTTCCCTGGTCTTGGGAAGCAAGTATAACATTTTCTTGTAGGTACCTTCAACTTCAGTGCAGAGAATTGCATCCCAGGCTGGGCTAAATCTCTGTTAGGGAAAATGACTCAGGCCCAGAGACTACAAAAAAAAGAGGCTTGCATGGTCTCATTTTGCAAATATAAATTCTGTGGGTTTTAGGCCTGGAAGAGGTCTCAAAGAGGAAACCATCAAGTGCAGCTTTCAGCTTCCAGGAAAGATGGACAAGAGCTAAACCTGGAGGTGCTATTTCAGTTCAGGCAGAGGGAGAAAAAAAAATTTTGCAGGATTTTATTTCTTTTAAAATGAGTGTATTGCTATGGCTCAACAGGCATTATGGAAATGTGTATGTAGTATGTACTAAAAGGCAAGGCTAAATTCCCTAGAAAAAAGTGGGAGACTCTGCTTGCTCCCTAAAACCTCTCCAGTCTATCTTGGAGGCAACTACATAGTAATAAAACAGAATGATGTCAAGTACTTTGACAACACCTCTAACAATGCCACTTAGAATAGGAGTTAACGTTCTCTTGCCTGACAATTTTACAGGAAAGCCCAGAAGAGGAAGCCAGAAATAGATTCCAAAAACAAAACAAAACAAAACAAAACAAAAAAACAATGCTTAAGACCGGCAAAAAATAAAATAAAAGTCTGATGCTATTTTTTAATTTCATTTTTGATTTCTCTACACTTGGACGGAACTCAGTCCCACGACCGTCTTCTTCAGTGTGAGAACAATCCTTTCTGGAACCACCAAGCTGCAGATGTCATGCTGGAATTCTCCCAAGGGCAAACCGCCAGACTACCGCAGCTCTTCCTCGGTCACTACCCCTGCTGGGCTGGGCTGCGCCTGGGCTAAATGACCTCCGGACCTGTGGGCAGACACCTGCATGAGGCCGAACCTCAGGTGGGAGAGAGCCCAGCTCGCCGTCAGCCCCTACTTGGCGACAGATTCCGAGGCTCGGCCCCAGGTGCTCGGCGCGCCGGGCGAATGCTCCCCGCCGCGCCAGCGAGCCCGGAGCCGCTACGTGCGGTTCAACTTGTCAGTGCTGCCGCTCCCGCCGCCGGGGACAGCACCGGCACCAGAGTAGGGGAGAATCCTTGCCTCCACCTTGAGAACTCCTCCCGAAGCGCCCCCGCTTTCTTCCCCACAGACCTGCCCACTCAGGTCGGACGTTGGGGTCGCCGGCCTGGGTGGCCCGGGGGTGACGGGGCCGGGAAGCCGGGGGGACCCTGTCCCCCGCCGCACCTGGAGCCGCCGGGACCGAAGGGAAGCATCGCGCTCTGCCGCACGATTGAATCACGGGTGAATCACCGCTGGGAGTTTCCTCCCCGGAGGAGGCGGGACAGGGGCGGGGACTGGCCTGGGGCCGCCCACCGCGACGGCCAGTAGCCCGGCCGGAGGCAGGAGTGGGGAGGAGCGGCGGGGGCGGACCGGGGGGCACACGAGGAGCGGGCGGTCGCGCGGCTCCTTAAAGCGCGCCCGAGCGCGGGCTTCCCCAGATTCAGGGTTCCCAGCACCCCTTCCCGCTCTAGCACGCTGCCATCGGCGCCTCCAGCGCAACCTCCCTAGTCTTCGGGGCGCAACGGAGTCCTCCCGACCTCGCCGCCAGCTCGTGGACATGGAGACCCCCACCTGGCCCCGGGTACCCAGCCCCGAGGCCGCGGTCGCTAGGATGCTCCTGCTTATCTGGGTCCTCCTGCAGGTGGCCAGAACGTCAGGTGAGTGGCACCCGCTCCCGAAACCCAGCGGCGCGCGGCCGGAGGAGGGGGCTCGCTCTGCTGCCCGGAGGTGCCCCGCACCCCCTTGAGGCGGCCGAGTCCTCTCTCAAGGAGCGAAGTCCGAACGTAGCCGAAGCCGGCCCCCGAGGCGCGCAGGCGGGTGATGGAGGGTAGTAGTTGGCGTCCCTTCTGCTGGAGAAGCTTGCTCCCGAGTCCGTCATTATGGCATACAGGGATTTGTGGCTCCCGCTTTGAGTTTAGGGAAGGTGTTTTCCAGTGATCACCACCTTGAAGGTGGTGATCACTGGATCACCACTTGGCCTGGTCAGCGTACCGTGTTGGTATATTATCCTTCATTGCACGTGCACTTGCCTGGATAAAGATCCGCCCTTGCGGTCTTTTCTTGGACATCTTTGTTTTAGATTGAGTTAGAGGCAATCTTGCTGCAAAAAGTCGCTTAGATTGGAGCAGACACCACATTGTGCATGCCCCATATGCTTATTCCGTGTGCGCGGCATGGCAGAGACTGACCTGCTGAGTATTGGCAAAACAGACCTTAATAATAACGCATCCTAATGAAACCCATACCATGGCGTGACAGGCCACACCTCTGACTAGCTGTCCGGAAGTTTTTATATAGAGACATGTTAGATAAAAATGGAAAAAGTCAAGATTTGGCTTTCTTATGGTATTCAGCCCTAACCTCTCTCACACGCGTGGGATCTGCCCTTGTCCATAACTTACCCAAACCCTTCTTACCTGGCCTTCCCTGGTGAGTTGAACCTCTGAGTCCTGTACTTCCTGGGCTGGGTCTTAGATATAGCAAGAGGCTGAAGGCTCCTGCGCTGTGGTTTTAGGTCAAGTTATCTCAGGGCTTCCCACCATTCTAACCCCACCTCCTGCATCCACACACACACACCCCTGAGTAATTTCAAACTAGGATTTTGAGATCCTTATCTTTTTTCTTAGATTACCAGGTAGATCTTGCCATGAGGAACTTCAAAGACTTTAATTAAGAAAATAAAAACTTGAAAATCTTTTTTGTCTTGATAATTCAGTAATGAAGCTTTTGTGGTTGGGAAAAAAATGATATGAAGTTAATGGTGATTTGGGGGGGGGGAAGAGGTTTTATACCATCAACGTGAAATCATATGCTGAGTTCATGTAATAATAGTTGTTTCTCTATTGTTTAAAGGCACTACAGAGGTAGTGGTAGCATATAACTTAACTTGGAAATCAACTAATTTCAAGACAATTTTGGAGTGGGAACCCAAACCCATCAATCATGTCTACACGGTTCAGATAAGGTAAGCTAGGTAAAAAAAAAAAAAGAAAGAAAGAAAGAAAGAAAGAAAGAAAAAGAAAATTAAAGTTTTTGATGTTTCCACTTCCCTGTGCTGAATACAAATGTCTTTAATGCTGATGAATGGATGAGAGTATTTAACAGATGACAAAGGGCATTCCTGGTCATTTGCAGGCGAGAGCTATACTCCGTGAAGCTTTCAACATTGTCACAGCTTAAACTGATAGACTGTTTCACTTGTTTTTGGACAGTATGGAAATATTCTTAAATGGAGTCTAAGCTGGCGGTAGATGAACCTTCTTGAGCTGCTGTGGTAGCATGGGAACATGTTGTCCTGAATGGATACTAATCCCATTTAAGCACACATTTTTTTTCCTCCCTGTCTAGACTGAGCCGGATCTAACATGTTGTGGAGGGGGCGGGGAGGAGTCCAAATGTAGACATTGCCCTAAAGCAGTGTTTGATTCACTCATCTTTGGACACTGACTGAAAATTCGGTTGCATACATATACTCAGAGGAGGTCAAAGTTGTGAGTCACTAAAGCCTGGAAGAAATGCTCCTCTGTCTATATTCTGGGTTGTTGGAGCCACGCTGCTTGGCCACTGTCCTCTCTGACTGACAGCTCCCTCCAAGAGCTGGTAGGTTGGCATTTTCAATCTGAGTGTCAGATGCTTGCTGCCCATCTTCCTTGACGGTTTTTACCATTTTCTTGGGGGAGTTTTTGGTTTCTGAAATGTTCTAGGAGGCTCAATAGAGTTCTTATTAAATAGAGGAGAGCTAGTTGAAAAAAGGCACAATGGAATCACTGGCTCCAAATTCAAGGTGTTTTGCTGTTTTGTTTTAGCTTGTGTCAAACCTTTTATATGGTATTCGGAACATAGCTCCTAAGGACAGAGAGTCTCTATGAGGTAGATGTTCTTTTTCAAAAATGAACTTCATGATGACTATTGCTAAACAGGGAAGAGAACTTGTGTATGTGCGTGCTGTGGGCACAGATATAGAGAGAGAACGACAGGAGTTTCAGAACCCCAGGTAATAATTATGGTTATGGTCCAACTCGTCCATTCAGCGTCCCCTAATTGAGAATTGGTAATTAATTCCTCTGATACAGCACTGAGGTTTACCTTAGTAAAACATCTTCCTTCTGGATAACAAAAATAGGATTTTAGGAGGAATGCTTACTCCTACATATATTCAGTCTTGGGTTTGGTGAATATGTGGCAACTGTTACCACCAACCTGATTTTTAAACAGAAGCCTTGATGGGCTCTAAGTTCTCAGACTTTCCAAGACTGCTGCTATTTCTTTATTTTTTTTTTAAAGATTTTATTTATTTATTTGACAGAGATCACAAGTAGGCAGAGAGGTAGGCAGAGAGAGAGGGGGAAGCAGGCTCCCCGCTGAGCAGAGAGCCCGATGCGTGGGGAGGGGGGGCTTGATCCCAGGAACCCAGGACCATGACCTGAGCCAAAGGCAGAAGCTTTAACCCACTGAGCCACCCAGGCGCCCCGCTGCTGCTATTTCAGTAACACATCCTAGCAGAGCAGTGGCTCGCAGGTGCCTGCAGCCAGGGATGAGGGATTCCTGCCAAGACAGTGACCTCCCCATACTCCTGCCCCTGCACTAGAGGCCCTGGGGGCTGTCCCCCAACCCCACACTCTTCTTCAGCCTCCCCGTGGGTAAATACAATTCCTGGGTGAGAAGGATGATGGCAGTCCAGGAAGAGGAAACTTGCCTGGGGAAGGGGAGGGATTGATTCTGACTGCCCCTATAGTGAGTGCTCAGGCTCTTCTGGAACCAGATCTCCCCAGTACCTCAGACCTCCAGCTGTCTAGGTGGGTTGGCCATACTCAGATGGGAGCCTGCAAAGCTGGGAGGAGGAAGGAAGGCCCTCTGTGGGTTTTCCTCCTTCCTGGCTTTCTCCCCTAGAGAAAGCATTTTAATCTGCTGCTCTTCTTCACCCACCCACCGGTACCACCAGCCTGTCCCCATCTCAGGGCACCCCTGCTGTGCCTGGAGCCCCTACTTGGAGCTCTAGCAGCGTTTGCCCTCCCCCCCCACCAAAAGTTTTCAGTGGTAGCTGGGAAGTGCTATTGGCTCAAGCCATTGTGCCCAACGATCACCTGTAATATTGATTCTGTGGAAATGTTCTGAATGCTAAGACGAAACTTCCAAAGCTTCTAGAGAGCAACCTGCTTTTAAATTGTTGAATCTGGCTTCTGTTGGAATTTCTTAGTAATTCAAGTGGGACATTTATTATTTCCAAACCGGGACGTTTTGCAATACCTAGAGGAAGCTTGAAGCCTTTTAAAGTGTTATTGCTGACAATAGCATTTAGAGGAACTTAGTACAGAACCCCTTCATTACCTTTTCACAAAACTTTACTGCTTTCGGGGATCTAGGCGCTTGTGCTAATTTCACCAGAAGAGTACTGTGATTTCTGTGTGTGAGCTGGGACGAATGGAATACCTGTCTCTCGGATGGAAGGGGGCCGCAGAGCGCAGCAGGCTTTCTCCTGTTAACCCAAACAGTAGGTGTGCCGTAGCGATGGAGAAGAATCGTTATGTTCTCACTTTTTAGAATAGAAGTGGTATTATTATTAAAAATACATTTTGGTCATTCTGGAATTAAGACAGCCTCTCTACTTTTATCACAGAAAGTTAGAGAAATGTAAGAAACCAAAATATGTCTGTACTTAGGGCTCTTATGCATGAACTGAGAGAGCTGAATCCACATGGCAGTTTGTTTTCCCCTGATTCAGCCCACAAGTGCAAACCACCTAACACTCAGCAAGGCCTAGCTACGCGAGCCCTCCGGTTTAGCCGTGCTGCTTCCGGGTGCATGGACCACAAGGGCATGGACCCTGGTACCAGGTTTGTAGTAAGTGCCTCGTTGGACATGTCAGTGCTAGGGTACAGAGAAGGAAATACGTGAGAAAGGAGATACGGAGATTCTTGAAGAAATCAGGATTGGAGCACGGTCTTGAATGCTGCGCAGGGCTCTCTGGTGGTCTGTGTGGCTGTCAATGTACATGGCACAGGTGTTTGGATCCAGTGGCTGGGACACTCGTCTACAAATATTTCCATCCTTTAGAAGAATGTCGTGTTTAGCAGTTCCTTAAATTATTTCCTCTTCAATAATGTCTCGCAAAGGAAAGCTCTACCTTAGCCTCTTTGTCTCTCAGACTGTTAGATCCTACCGGTATTGTAATGTGATCATCTTTGATGGGCTGTACTCACATAGAAGTGAGGAAGGCATGTAGTATAATGAGACGGACACATCCGTTCTCACTGCATTAGCTATGTTACCTTGTACAAGGTACTTAATGGCTCTGAGCTTGTGTCCTTATATGTGAAAAAGATCCAATACCTTCTTGGAAAGATTATATCAAATGAAGTTGCCTGAGTAAAAGGCCCTGTATGATTCCTAGCATATGGTAGATTCAGTGATAAATATCCACACCAACTGTGGTCACAATCAAATATAATATATAGAAGATACAGTGATGTAGTACCTAACCTATTATTAGTACATTGACTATATTTCACATAAAAATATATTGACTATATTTCACATAGAATATATAATGTGATAAAATAAGTGTGTAGTAGGGACTCCTGGGTGGCTCAGTCAGTAGGGTGTCTGACTCTTGATTTCGGCTCAGGTCATCATCTCAAGGCCATGAGATCGAGCCTCACATCAGGCTCTACACTCCATATGGAGCTCCCTTGGGATTCTCTCCCTCTCCTTTTTTCCCTCCCCCTGCTCATGCTTTCGCTCTCCCTTTAAACTAAATTTAAAAAAAAATCAGTGTGTTATAGAATGATATAATAAGTAGACTATAACAAATAATTGGGTCTTGATGGGAAATTGTTCTCTCTCCCATGTAACCATAAGAAATTGTCTGCATTTTAAGAAGGAAATTTCTTTTTAAGAAATTAATTTCTTTTTAAGAAATTTCTTTTTAAGAAAGCCAGCACCTGGCTGGCTCAGTCAGTTGAACATCTGTCTTCGGTTCAGGTCACAGTGTTGGGGTCCCAGGTTAGGCTCCCTGCTCAGCAGGGAGTCTGCTTCTCCCTCTGCCCTTCCCCTTTCCCCCGCCCCATTGTGCTCTCTGTCTCAAATAAATAAAATCTTAAGAAAGAAAGAAAGAAAGAAAGGAAGCTACTTCATAAATGGTTGAGAGCACAGACCCAGCAGGCAAGCTGCTGTGTGACTTCGAGAGGGACACCCGTTCTCACCTTGCCCCATAGCCTTATCTGTGAAAAGTGAGTCATTGCAAAGCCATCCCTAGGCTGCTGCAAGGACCGCTGCCTGCTTGGACCCCGTGTGGGGGCTGGTAGTATAACACCCAACCCCAGCCAGAAAGCAAACTGCCTCCGATGCAGGTCCTCTCATTTCATTTCTCTGCCTCTTTTCCTCCCTATAGCCCTAGACTTGGAAATTGGAAGAGCAAATGCTTCTACACCACAGACACGGAGTGTGACCTCACCGACGAGATTGGGAATGACGTGAATCAGACATACCAGGCGCGGGTCCTCTCCTACCCGGCGGACACCACCGATTACTCTGGGGAGCCTCCATTTACAAACTCCCCAGAGTTCACACCTTACCTGGAGAGTAAGTACTCTTTGTAATAACCTTTCATGCTTGAGCTGAATATTCTGTGAGCTTGTGACTCTTAGGCGCTATCACATTAAAGACTAGTATCCATACACAGATCCTCTTTCTCCGGAGTGACTCTTAGGCGCTATCACATTAAAGACTAGTATCCATACACAGATCCTTTTTCTCCGGAACTGGTAAGTGCCACGGCCCTCTTGGCTCACTCCTGGTGTGGTGGGAGGTTAAACTCTGCACTTGTTAACAGTGTCATCATGTAACTCCCCTCCCCCCTTCCCTATCCCCAGGCCCAGTGGAGGGGCTGGGGAGGCATCAGGGAGGGGCCGGGAATGGGTCGGGGAGGAGGAAATCCACCAAAGCTGGAGATTGAGCATTTCCCCCGTGGATATTTAGGAGATTATAAGAGACGGAATCGCATGAATCTCCGGAATATTCTCTTCCATCATGAGACCAGAAGTCCCAGGTTAGGGTTTTCACCAGCAGTCACAGATCTCTGTAGGTCTAGTTCCCCTCTGAGCCCACAATGAGGCCTGCTGACCTTTTCAAATAACCTGAGCAGGCCTGGAGTCTCGGGATGCGGTGGTGGTGTGCCAGCCCTTGCCTGGCCCGCCCCAGCCTGCCTCCTTCATGCCGGCTTGGAAAATGAGGAATGCTTCCCTCCCCAGCCTTTGCCCCAGTAAGCTGACCTTAGAACCTAACAAGGGAATGCAGAGGATTCCAGCCAAGCAGGAGAGTTAGAAATTTTTTTTTTTTTTTTTTTTTTTTGGTCAGGACTATAGTTCTGAGCTAGGTATTTTTAATGAACAGATGTAGCACATTGAGGAGAGTGAAATCAGCTGCTCTTTCAAAAGGAATTAGAACAAAAGGTTAGAATGAAAGGGTGTTATGTTTTTTGTTTGTTGTTTAAAGTTTTATCTATTTATATGAGAGAAGAGAGAGAGAAAGAGAGCACAAGTACAGGGAGCTGCAGAGGGGGAGGGAGAAACAGACTCCCACTGAGCAGAGAGACAGATGTGGGGCTCGATTCCAAGACCCTGGGATCATGACCAGAGCCGAAGATGGACGCTTAACTGAGCCACCCCAGCACCCTGGGTGTTATGTTTTTTATCCGGTGCTTTTTGTATTGACCCTCTGACTGCCCAGTGAGGGAGATTGCTCTCTCCCAGCAGGGACAGTGAGAGGCTGAGGGACGGTCCACCAACTTTCCCCTCTGCTGTCTACAGTGAGAGTGGAAATAGTAAGTAACCTAAACCCCGAGTGAGTCTGTCTGCCCTCCCTGAGCCCCCGGTTGCCAGAGCCTGTCTTCAGACTCCTGTGTGGCCCTCACTGGTGTGTCTCTCACAGGGGCTCAGCCACAGCCACACTTCAGGGACCGTGCAGGGTCCGTGTCACTCATTCCCCCTTTGGTCAGATCCTCATGATTTCCTTTTATAGTTCTTGAGTTTTTTTGTAAGCCACTTCAAATCCTTTTTTGGTATAAGAGAGAAAATATTTTATAGGGGTGACTGGGTGGCTCAGTCGGTTAAGTGTCTGCCTTCGACTCAGGTTCTCCCTCTTCCTCTTCCTCTCCCACTCCTCGTGTGCTTGCTCTCTCTCTATCAAATAAATAAATAAAATCTTTAAAGAAAGAAAGAAAGAAAAGCAAAATATTTTATGTATTAATTTTGCATGCGCACACACACACACACACACACACACACACACACACTTGCTGGTAATTTGTGTTGAATTACTGGGATTTCTACAGTCACACAGCCTAAGCACAGCAGACTGCTGAGCCATTGCAGAGACCCTATGGTTGACACTGGCTCCCTGAGGTCCTGAGGACTTATCCTGCTCTTTCCCTCAGCCCCTAATTTACTGTATCTAAAATATGGAATCTTATACAACTGCATCATTTACTACAACAGCCACTAGCCACAGATGGCTACGGAGCACTTGAAATACAGCTAATGCCATACACCCTGGATTTTGAAAAATATCTCCAAAATTTTTTATATTGATTACATGTTAAATGATAATATTTTAGCTATTGGGGTTTAAACAAAATGTATTATTAAAAGTAATTTCAGTTGTTCCTTTTTGCATTTCCTGCTGTGACAGCAAGGAAATTTAAAGTGACGTCTGTGGCTCCATTATATTTGCGCAGAGATGGCAGTGCCCTGGGAAGTCTCGGGGTTCGGCTGCAGAGCCACTTAGCTCCCGACCGCCGGGGAGCCCATTCTGTACGGCCACTCCACGAGGGATGGCTGGGCTGCTATTAACCGTGACAACTGAATGGGCTTCTGCTTGGTAGAGAATTCTTTGGTTCTAGCGGAGCTCATTTTCTATGTTTCAGCCAAGCTCGGACGGCCAACAATCCAGAGTTGCAAACAAGTTGGGACAAAGCTGAATGTGACCATACGAGATATGTGCACATTAATTAGGAGGAACGGCACCTTCCTCAGCCTCCGGGATGTTTTTGGCAAGAACTTAATTTACACACTTTATTACTGGAAAGCTTCAAGTACAGGAAAGGTGAGGATTCTTTAATCTGTTTTTATGACTTGTTTTAAATTATGGCTCCTTGACTTTACAGCCCACTTCCCCCTTAGTTCAGAAACGCCATAGTGGGATGGATGAGAGAGCAGCGTGGGCGAGGGGCGGGGGGGCGGGCGGTTCTGCCTGGGACTCCAGGCGGACCCCTCCGATCCGCAGGCTCCTCAGCCAAGGATTGCGCCGGGTCGTCTCTGAGGCTCCTGCCAGCCCTCCCATTTCTTTCTCTCTGGAGGATCCCAGAGACAAAATCGGTTTTCCATTCAACGATGATTGCTTCATTCCTTTTTCCCTTTATGGCACATCTCTTCTAGAGGAGCTCAATTGGGTTGGATGTACCTAAATTGGATATTTTTGGTCTTGGAAGAAACGCCCTTAGCAGTTACCAGGGGGAACAGAGCAGCCAAGTCACTTCTAATCCTTTCTATGTCAGGTGTGTCCCTGCAGGCTTTTCCTTCCACAGTGACTTAGTAGTGGGGAAAGAATTCACTCTGAGCCCAGATGAATTCAGAACTCTTTATCTTTTAACAGAAAACAGCCAAGACAAGCACTAATGAGTTTTTGATTGATGTGGATGAAGGAGAAAGCTACTGTTTCAGTGTTCAAGCAGTGATTCCATCACGGAAGGCTAACCAGAAGAGTCCAGAAAGTCCTATTGAGTGCACTAGCCATGAGAAAGGTACGTTCACAGGTGAGTGGCTCTGCCCAGCATTCGCCTGGGAGGCACGGATGCCTTCCAGAAGACTGGTTCCACCCTCAGAACCAGGATGGACTTTTGTTCTGGGAAAAACAGAGTAGTAGTTGTTGTTGTTTGTTTGTTTGTATTGTTCTGGGGGTTCCCTTACAATTTTAGGCATTTAGAAATGCTTCTGTGTTGTCCCTTTATATTAGTGTGTTCTTGAGCCCCTGCCATGTACCAAGCTCTCCACTGAGCACTGGACACTTGATGCAAGTTTACAATTTAACATCAAAGCACAGATTTCTCTGCGTATTTTTTCATACTTAAATTCGATCCTGGGAGTTATGGGGGAGTGTCTGAACCAGCGGCAGCAGCACCCACTAGACATTTGTGAGCATGCGCCATGGGCCGTTGTCACAGGGTCTGGAAGTCTAACCCAGAAAGGAAGAGACTGAATCTACCAGATAGTCTCTCGTGCAGGTGTTTGCACACCTGGGGCCCAGACCCCTTGTGAGGAGTGGCTCCTAGCTGGAAGTGCCACGGGGGGTTCAGTGTCCAGTGAAGCTGAAATCCTGAGTCGCCCTCCAGGCTTTATAGGGAAAGGACTCTGAGGACATTCAGGGAACAAAAGAGTCATAGGATAGCTCCTTGCTAAGGCGAGATTTGAGTATTTAAAAACACTTTAAAAAAATATTTTATTTATTTATTTATTTGAGAGAGAGAAAGAGAGAGAGAGAGCATGAGAGAGAAGGTCAGAGGGAGAAGCAGACTCCCCACTGAGCAGGGAGCCTCATGCGGGACTTGATCCCAGGACTCTGGGATCATGACCTGAGTGGAAGGCCGTCGCTTAACCAACTGAGCCACCCAGGTGCCCTAAAAACACTTTAAAGTAAATTCTCTCCTATTGATTAACCACGATGGAAGTGGGGAAGAAGAGGGCTCTCCTTCCATCTGGTCCTGCACCCCTCTGTGCCATCAGACCCCCAGTCCTCACATCCATCTCCCTCAAGCCAGCTGGGGTTCTGCTGCCTCTTGTCCTCATATACACCCAGATCACTTCTTCCCTGCCTCTTTTTCTTCTACTGAAATGTGTCCTTTAGAACCATTTCAGATGCCACCTCCACCAGGAAGCCTTCCTATTGCCCCAACCAATTATCTACTGTCCTTCACCTGAACCCCGCTAGCACTCTGTGTCTCGCTCTTTGCACTGACCTTCATCTTCTACGATTGTAATCCTGGCCACCAAACCAGCATTAGTTTTAGCCTCTTGTTTCTAACAATGGTTCCTGCTCCCACTTAAATGTACCCTTTCTAGGCTGTCAACATTATCCGGTTTATTAAACAGCCCATTAAATCACGTTCACCACCATCAGCAGCCCTAAAACAGTGAGGGCTTGACCCATTCTTTCCTAATTGAAATGTGTTGCCGTGGAAAGAGCGGAGGAAAAAAATTTCAAATTACACAAAACATTAATTTGGTGTTATTTGGGGTTATTGCCCTCTGTTCTGCCCACTGATGAATGGGATGCAAGCTCTCCAAGTGGAAGTTGATTGGTACTCTTTGTCTTTCAGGAGCGCTCCTCATCATTGTAATTGTGGTGCTCGTGGTCCTCATCCTCATCATCATCCTGTCTGTGACCCTGTACAAGTGCAGGAAGGTGCGCGCGCGGCAGAGTGGGAAGGAGAGCTCCCCACTCAATGCTGCATGAGGCGTGTGTCCTGGGAGCTGCCGTCCGCGATGGAGAGTAGGCGCACTGCGACCAAGAACTTGTAAGACAACTTCCAGACAAATGGAAACACAAATGAGTATCTTGGAGCATAGAGACTCGGGCTCAGAGATAGCTCTTGATCTGACCAGTTCTCACGATTAGGATTCTGGTTTCAACGACAGCATTAGACACTTTGGAATGTAACGAAAGGTACAACCAATTCCAAGATTTAAAAATTTCTATTTTAACACTATGGCAACTTTTGCACATATCATATGTTAGAATGTACATTCTATACCCCAAATGAAACCAAATCACGTAATCAAAACAGATGAACAGGAATCTTGGATAGGTTTTTGGAAAACTTTTGAGAATCTGACTTCAAATCATAGGGGAGAGTGAAATGGAAATTGGGTGAAATTTTCTAACATAGAGAATTCTTTTGTGATATATGGTGTTTAGGTTCTTCTTTTCTGAGTTCTTTAGAGTTCCAAAACAATTGGCAACTTTTATATGAATGTGTTAAATGCAGAAGACTTCTGTTTTGGGGCACATTCCTAAAGCACCTTACAGTTTAGCACTTTAATTGACTCAGATGCTGTGGATTAAGCACTTGACAGCCGACTATATATATATTTTTTTATAAGACTACTATACAGACCACATAGAGGTGATGATTTAAGGTACTGCAAGTTTTTATGGTCCATATTGTATATATTTATATAATTTTCTAAAAGGTTTTATACATGGGGATATTCTATTTATAGAAGTAATATGGTTCTATTTGTATATATTGAAATAATTTATTTAATATACTTTTATACAAATAAAGGTGGCTGGGAATTGTGACTGTTGTATTTATTATACCTTCCATTTTTTAATTTATGATTTGGACTTTGTATTAGTTGGCTCTGCTGCAGGAACAAATGACCTGAAAATTCTCAGTGGCTCACAACAATGCTATCTTAAAACAACAATAAGAACAACAACAACAACAACAACAACAACGCTATCTTGAATTCTCAATTACATTAGTTTGGTGGCTGCCAAGTTGACTGCAGCTCTTCTTAATTACATTCTCATTCTAGACCCGAACCCAAGGGGAAGACTCTATTTGGGTCAGGGCAGAGGGAATACAAAAAGTGAGTACTAACAGCAGCCATGTCTTCAAGCTTTGAGCCACCTCTTAGAACTTCTGCTCACCCGTCACTGGCAGGCAACATCTGATCACACCCGACAACACTGCCTACTGGGGGGCACCACCGATCACACAGCAATGGCAGGGGCACACGATGTCCCGGGAAGGGAGAAAATCATCCAGCAGACTGCAGATGGGAGGGAGTGACTTCTTTTTGTGGGCATGGGGTGGAGTTGCAGATGAAGGCCAGAGAGGAGAAAGGACCAATTCTTTGGACTATCATCTTGAAAGAAAATTGGATGAAAGGGCAATAGAAGATAGGCAGAGAGAGAAGTAGAGTCTCTGGAGTTCATGAAAAGCAAACTAAATTGAGAGCTCTTTGTGGCTAGGACTGGGTCTGGCTCGTGTTCACGGCCCTTTGAAGGAGGCAGTGACAGTAGGCTCGCAGTCATCGCTGAGTCCAGCTGACCACGTTACCTCCCTCTAGAGTATAGAAATAGGGAGTCCACCATTCAAACACAAATAAAACACGGCAGAACAGGGGATTCTAGCTAGACACGGAAATGAGGTTCCCGGCACCTACTACGGCCACAGCTGTGTTTGCTCCCCACTGTGAAAGGCTGGGCCAGTGCAGGCTAGAAAGAGCACCCAGATGGCCCACCCTCCTGGAAGGGGTCCCCCACAGACACCCTGAGCAAGCATTAAAATAAGAGAAAAAGCAGGTCACTGTCCAGTTGTTCATGAATTTCAAATCCCTCTCTTCCTCTGCTCCAAAGAATTCTAAGGGTTATCCACAAAACTCTAAACATGACATGTTTGATATAATATCATATTCTCTGGAAGGATGGGAAAATCAAACCTTTGCTGTCCCCTAAAAAATAGTAGCCTGAAAGGAAAAAAGTGGTAGAAACTTCAGAGAAATAAAGGAAAACAGACCCATAGTGTATTGGGTTCATTTTATTGGTTTGCTTGCCACGAACAATCGGTATCAGTATGGGAGAAGCTGTCATACACTTGGCAGTGTTTCATTATGCCAGAGAAAGAAGGCGTGCCTTTATACCCGAGTCAACAGAAGAGAGCTTGGCATGGGGGCGTGTCCTGCAGTAAAGTGTGCTTTGGCCATTACCTTGAATTCCTGCTCTCACAGGGCTCCCTGGGACAGAGCTTAGTCCACCATGTGGGGGAGGGGGTGATAGAACAAGTCCCAGAGAGGGCATCTGACTGCCTGTTTCCATTAGGCTGCTCCTACCTTGCCAGGAACAACTACGTCATTATGTGATTCTGAGGCCTCATAATCTAAGGAATGTGAATGGATCCACTAAAGAAGGGAAAGCCAGTCTGGATAGTAACGAGGTGTCTGGCTGTTCACAGGGAAGGAATGCATTTCAGATCTGAATGAGGCCACACTGCGATGATCAGGAGGATTCCTGAATGCACTTTAAAAAAAAAAAAAAATTATTTATTTTTAAAATTTCTTTTCAGTGTTCCAGAATTCATTGTTTATGCACCACACCCAGTACTCCATGCAATACGTGCCCTACATAATACCCACCACCAGGCTCACCCACCTCCCCCCCCCCTGCCCTCCAAAACCCTCAGATTGTATTTTCAGAGTCCCCAGTCTCGTGTTTCTCCACCTGTCCTTATTGCTGAGACTGAACACCTGCTGCTAAAATCCACACTGTCCGTAGTACTCGGAGCAGAAAAGCCTATTAATTTTTTCCTGGTATCCAGAAACTGCTGCCCTCCTGTGGGTCAAATTATACTTCATTACTTATCCTGGCCCTTGATGTATCATAAAGCTAACTGTTAGTAAACAAACATTCAAAAAAAAAAAAATTCAGGCTTTGAAAATAGACCTTTACGATCTCAAATTACTGAATAAGTTTGACTTACATATAAGTAGTCAGTACTGGTGAAATCCAAAGACATTTTACTGTAGTTACAGCTAATGACCTATAAAAGTACCTGTCTCTAAAGTAAAATAAGGAACAATTATTCCTGCCCATGAAATAGGAGATAAACTCATTCCCAAGTGCAATTCTTACTTGTTCTAAAACATGAGTATTTAGCAGGTGTTATTTCTTCTTTAACAGTTGCCTGATGTTTGTTACTGCTATCATGTAACTTTAGTTCAGAAACTTATAGTGGGCACTTGTTCCCCATGCCATAGCCCCTGCTTTTCATCTGGGGTCTAGGTGATTCTGGCTTTGCCATTCAATACATTCCTTCCTTGTTACTGCAGACATTGGTTTAGGCACAGGATCTAACCTCATCTAGGAAAGATGAATCTCAGGGCTTTTTCTGGGACTGTGGGCACACTCTTTCTTGGGGAATATAATGAAGAAACCTGTGGCCCCCAGAGCTGCAGGCAGTTATCTCAAGACCACAAAGGGAGCCAGCTTCAGCTGGAGATAACACACTGGAGAGCAGTGCAGGGTGAAGGAAAGAAACTAAGTCACCAAGCTACTGGATCAAACCTTGCCTGAAGTTCTCCCTACCCATGGACTTTTCACAGGATATAAGCCACTTAATTGCCTAAGTAAGCTTTGGCTCAGGTTTTTTTTTTTTTTGCCAAAAAGCACCTGAACTGAAGCTGGGAAAGCACTGACCATGGAGTATAAACAGAGAGAAAGAAGGACGTTTATACTATAAATGTCTGTGTTCATGCCCTCCCAACTACTAAATGATTTTGCCCTGAAATAATCCCTGCTTGCTGGCACTGTAAAGATAGCCTTTTCCATTCAGTTATTTCTATCAGAACACAAACATACTGTATTATTCTCTACTTTAAAAAATGAATCTTTCTTTGACCTGATAGAAGCCCTCATCTGGATTTCCTTCTCATTTCCTGCTTCTTGGACACCATCCTCAATTTGTAAATATTGGATCACCTTAGTGCTCCAACCTATTGTCTATCAATAATCATTCTCTGTGAAATATAGCCAAGCCCATGGCTCTATCATTTCGCTCTATCCTGCTGTATGCCCTTATCATCTGCATGCAGATGACTCCCAGTGCCCCCAGGCTCTTTCCGACACTCCCGAGCTATGCAGCAGACCTAACTACTACAGCATCTCTACCCATATGTCCAATTAGCACCTCAATCTTAATATGGCCAAAGAGAATCTGTAATTCCGCCCCCTCCCAAACCTGTTTCTTCCCATCTTTCCTACGTCAAAAAATGGCACCACTCCTGGCTCAGGCCCAAACCCTTTGTGTCACCGCTGACTTCTCTTTCTTCTCCCATTCAATCTATTAGCAAAGAGGTCAGCTCTACCTTTAAAATACCCCAGTTCCAGAGATGCCTGCGTGGCTCAGTAGGTTAAGCATCAGGCTTAGGTCATGATCAGGGTCTTGGGATAGGGCCCTGCCTTGGGGGGGTGGGGTGTCTATGCTCCGTGGGGAGTCTTCCGGTTCCTCTCTCTCTGCTCCCAACCCCCCTCTTAGCTCACCCTAGCTCTCACTCTCTTTCTGGAATAAAGAAATAAATCTTTTAAAAAAAGAATGCTCCAGTTACAAAAGTTAACCTCCTCCTCAGCTATCCCGCTAACGCCAGCCATTCTCATCTCCTATTGGATTATTTCCACAACCTCCTAGCTGGAGGCCTCCCTATTCCCACGCCGGGTCCCTATATTCCATTTTCCTCACAGCGATCATAGCTATCCTTTTAAAATTATATATTGTGTTTTCAGGGGTACTGCTCTCAACCCTCCAAGAGGACTCTGGGGTGGGGGGAGTTGGAATGATTCCAGATTAGAGTTAATCAAGGGGAAATGCTCACAAGGTGTGAACAGGCACACTGAAGCCCCAGCCTGTGTGAAGGTTGGCGTGAAGGCCAGCGCGCTTAGAGAGGGGTGCGAGCCGGATGCCGCAGGTTCCCCTCGGTCCTCACCCTCTCCTACTCTAACTGGCTTTTCCCCCCGACTTCTCCCTCTGCCACCCAGAGGCCCTGGGCCCTGCGCCAGATGCAGAGGGAACAATTTTCTCTAGGGGTTTCTACCAGGTCTCTCTGCGAGTTCAAAGAGAAAATGGGCATGGTCCTTTGTGTGGATTCTCGAAGGCCTCAAGGAAGAGGCAGGTGGGAGCTGGCAGGGGTCTCACCCCCTCCCATCCCGTCTCCCCGGGGCTCCTCCTTCTCCCCGACTTCCCGGGGGGCTGCCCTGGCAGCAAGAAGCCCAAAAGGCCGTTGAGCTCAGGCACAGGGGCGCCTGCCCAGCCCGACCCGGGCCCACGCCTCCACCGCTGCTCCAACCCTGCTCCAAGCCCCCACCCCCGCTCCAACCCGGTCTCCCACACCCACCCCTGGCCTTGCTCCCTGCTCTGGAGCCGCAGGGCGCGGCGATGGTACAGACAGCGGGACAAGGCCCATGGATACAGCAGTTGTAACTTTCTTCACTTTTTTAACCCTTGATATAATTTTAATTTAGGCTCCCTTTCCAGCAGCTAGTAGAAACCCTTCTGAGTGATTTGGCGATTCCCTGGAACCTCCGCTTTTTCCCTGTGTCCAGTCTGCCACCCCCATTGCCAGGACCTGACTACAGGTCCCTCCACTTCCCTCTGGCTGGCCTTTCCCTCCAGCCTGGGAAATCTATGCTAGGCGGAGATCGCTGGGCTGGAGGTTGGGGGAGCCTCACTCCTACTTGTTGCCTGTCCTCAGTACATCTGCTGGCTGTGCACTAGTCCTGTCTGTCCAGGCTGCCCTGAACCAGAGCAAACCTCATGTCCCTCTGCTTTGTGCTTCCATCTCCCCCCTGAACACTGATCATACAACTTCGGACTAAGTGGGAAGAAGGGTCAAGGCTGAAAGGATCCCTCCAGCCACTTGGTTGAAGCAGGAGCATTCCTCTTCTTACAGGGTGACCCAGACCCCTGGGGAGAGTTCCTTTGTCTCAGACTGGGTATCTGGATCAACTGTGGCCAGGGACAAAGATACTATAATTGGTCCACTTTGAGACAAGCTCTCACCCCAGACCAAGAGCAGCCATGTGGATAGTGGTAGGAAACAGGGCCTCTGAGATGACAAGAGGAAGAAA
Source organism: Mustela nigripes (assembly GCF_022355385.1). Lineage (NCBI taxonomy): Eukaryota > Metazoa > Chordata > Mammalia > Carnivora > Mustelidae > Mustela > Mustela nigripes. Next base: position 80,406,720 of record NC_081570.1, on the reverse strand, counting down.
TGCTGGGTAGATGATCTCGGAGGTGCCCTGTTCAGGTCCCAGACGAGGCAGGAGGTAATGGCAAAGACGACGACTTAATGAGAAGACAACAGCAAAAGCTGTAAAGGGTGGTGAGACAAGATAGTACAAAAAAGAACTGAGGAAACTGGCAGGAAGAAACCTGGTTAGGGCCTATCCTCTGTCCCAAGAGCTCTGGCAATATTCTGGGATGGCGGGGGTAGGGGGAGATAGTAATTAGAAAATGGAAATCAACTAGTATCTTGTGAAGATTTTTGACCATTACTCCAATGATCTATTAGAATTAGAGATACTGAAGCACAGACATGAACAGGAAGAAGTCCAGCCTAGTGTTACACATGTGGAACTAGAAACATAAACTGATGGCCAATTTCTAACAACAAGTCCACAAGTCCACAGGTCAAGTGACAAAAATTCAAATTTCTGTTCTTTTCCTGAAATCAGCCTGCAAAATTCATACAAAATCTTTATAAGACACACTAAATTGGCCAAAGCACCTCACAAAAATAATAGAGAAAATTAAACAACTGTAGTTAAAGCTATTATAAGAACTCTAATTTTCTCAAAAAAGCTCTTAGTAATTATATGCTGTTATGTCCATCAAAACAATTCTATATAAAATGCTAAGATTCAAAACTCAACAAATCAACTCATAATTTGTAAAACGAAAATTAAGAACCTTGCCTTACTAAGACTTGAATACAGATCAACTGCACCTTACAAAACTTTTCTACTTCTTGTATAAGCAGATGTAATCCTTTTAATCAGGATTAGAGTCTAAATTGCTGAAGTCTTTGTCTATGTGCTTCTGGGTCTAAGAGAATTTCCTTGAAAACATATCCAATACAAAAGTAAAACTTCTAGATCTCAATATCATCAGCATTTCTATTCAATGTAAGCACTTTTAATATTAAAAAAATTATCAGTTATCAGTTACTGGAGATACTCCTCATAGAGGTATTTAGTTAGTCTTACTCGGAAGCATAGTTTGAGCTCATTTAACTCAAACTTCAAGAAGTTGTTAAGTACAGAGATCTGAAACAAACATCTACTACTGGTTTTACTACATTTCCATTCACAAAATTATAATTTATTGCTCTAGCATTGGCTCTGTCCCCAAATCCTAAGATTTTTATAAATGATCGTCCAAATTGATAATGATTCGCTTCTGTTTTACTCAGAGTGTGCAAAGATACAAAGAGAACATCCCAAAGCAAATGCAATTGGCTCTACTATGCTGATATATTAAGACTCTACTTGAAACTCAGTTTTTAATATGTTAATAACACTAGTTATGAGAAGCATCTTGACACTTCTTTTGTCAACAAACAAAAAGCCAAATCTGTCCCCTTTGGATTCAGTGTAAAGGAGTCCTGACATTTATGTTTGTATCTTCTGTTTCCTTCTATAAGCACTATGACCCTAGACAATGAATTCTATTTGCATTTGCTAAAAAAAATTTTTAATTTCATACCAACTAATACCATAATTTCTAGAGTCATCTTTACTTCTTGTTCCCATCATTATATTGAAATTAAGTCTTCCATAGTTCCAAACTCAGATTTACGTAAACATTTTCTCAAGAAAACAATGGTTGCCCACTGAATCTCCATCTCTTAATGACATCTACAATTCTTATCTCAACTTTTTCTAAAATCTAAAAGCCATGTACATGTATCCTCAAGCTTTATTTATTTTCTGACATATTCTCTAATTAGCTGGAGTTTAAAATCAAGCTTTTTTTTTTTACTCCCATATTTATGACACTAAAATTCTTATAGTAGCAATAAAAGAAAGAACCAAGCTGAGAATATCACTTATGATTTAACAAACACTGACCTTTATTTTTAATGAATTCAGATATTAAATTCCAATTTCACTTAAATGACATCAGTGGTTCAAGTTACTATAATAGTTTATGGCTTAAAGCAATGGTTCCCAGTCAGGGTGATTTTGCCACCATGCCTACCCAAGCCCTAGCCTTCTCAGGACATTTGCCAATGTCCTGGAGACATTTGGGGTTGTTAAAACTGGGGGGAGGGGCACTACTGCCATCAAGTGGGATGCTACTAAACATCACAGAAATCCTGGCCTAAAGGTTAGAACAAAATAACACATATGGACACATCCATATATGTATACAGTGAAACTGAACCCAATCTAATTCCTTTTTTACTATCTCATATAAAGGTTTACATTGCAAAACTCTGCTCTAAGTTATAAAATGAAACTTGAGATAGGAACTTAGTACCATAAATCTTTAAAGTAAACTTAAGAAGCAAAAATCTCTGAAGATTTTAGGAAGATCCAAGATTTTCCCTATGTAAAGATTTTTTAAAAATTACACTTACGAGAGGCATGGCGGTGATGAAGTTGAATAAGTATCTCTTGAAATCTTTCCTGCTATGACCAATGATACCACTGCAAACCAGCACATGCAATGCATTAGTTGCAAAAGAAGCAATATCGAACTCTAAGAAAAGCTCTAAAATTACTCTTGGAAGTTTTTATTGACTCAAAAGATTCAGTAAGGAAAAAAAGATGCCAAAAAGCATTTTCTTGCAGAAACGGGTTTCCAACTTTGAAATTTGACATTTGAAACAGGCTTCTTGAACATCAGTCTATGAATGGCAAAATTAAATAACAACAATTTCCTTAGTTCTTTTCCTTCATAAAAAATGGTAATTTAAAGAAAGGCTCATGCTGCCACAAAAGGGATTTAGATGGCAAAACAATTAACAACTTTATAGAGCCAGAAATGGGTTATTATGGATGAAATAAACTAGTATTTGTTTTCAAATATTTTAATACCCTGATTCTCATTTGTATGAACTAATGGCAGAGATAGCCCAATGACAGATCAGCAAACTCTCACAGTAAAAGATCAAGAGTAAATATTTTAAGCTCCTGTGGGCCAGAAGAGCTCTGTTCCAATTACTGTGTTCTGCTATGGCAGAGGAAAAACAGCCAAGAATGAGACTAGCTGCATCCTAATAAAATTTTCCCAAACAGATGGCAGTGGGATTGGACCCATGGAGTCTTATCTGCTGACACTAGGACTAAATCATAGGTCAGAGAGTAGACTAGTGGGGTCCCCAGAGCCTCGGAATGGTTCTCTAGCAGCTTCAGATCTGTTAACACACTTCAACTAGACCAACTCCTCTTTCACCTTTTTAATGTATTTTACGTATTTACTTGTTCTAAAAATATCCATTAGGAACTTATTTAAAGGATGCCAGTTTAAGCGGCTGCCTTCAGCTCTGGTAATAATTCTGGTGTCCTGAGATCGAATCCCACATCAGGCTCCTTGCTCAGAGGAGAGCCTGCTTCTCCCTCTGCCTGTTGCTCCCCCTGCTTGTGTTCTCTCTGACAAATAAATAAATAAAATCCTTTAAAAGAGAACTTATTTAAAGTAAGAATCCTACTTTTTGAAAATCTTAATATAATATAAGGATCTTTGAGTACCATATATCTAGGATCTTTAAAAAGATAAACTTATTTGATCACATACTGTTTTTTAAAAAAATATTTATTTATTTATTTATTTATTTATTTATTTGACAGAGAGAGAGAGAGAGATCGA
>NC_081570.1:80122513-80402719 GCF_022355385.1 Mustela nigripes | reverse complement strand
CAGGGAGCCCCACATCGGGGCTCCCTGCTCAGCGGGGAGCCTGCTTCCCCCTCTACCCCTCCCCACTGCTCATGTTTGCTCTCCTCTCTCTCTCTCAAATAACAAAAATACTTTAAAAAAGAAAAGAAATTTCCCCTTGTGCTGAGAACTCTTAGGACCGACCCTCCTAACAGGGTTCTTGTGTATCATGCGGAGTCTAGCTAGTCAACCTGTCATGCATTGCACCCTGCCTAGTGCTGCCTCTGTCTTACTGGGACTCTGTGCCTTTTGACCACCTTCTGTCAATTCCCCTTTCCCCTCCAACAACCCTCAAGTAACCACAAGTCTGACCTCTTTTTCTACGATACTGGCCATGGTGCTGGTGTTAGATTTCACATATACATGAGATCATACAGTATTAGTGTTTCTCTGACTTACTCCACGGAGCATAATGCTTTCAAGGTATATCCATGGTGTTGCAAATGGTACAATTTTATTTTTTTATGGCTGAATAATATTTCATTGTGCCACAACCTCTTTAGCCATCCACCAGTGGTCAATGGACAATTTGTTTCCATGTCAATAATCCTGCTCTGAACGTGGGGGGTTGCAGACATCTTTTTCAAGTTACTACTTTTATTTCCTTTAGATACATTCCCAGAAGTGGAATTGCTGGATCATATGGTATCTCAATTTTTTTTAATCTTTGGAGAATCCTCCATACTGCTTTCCATAGCAGCTGCACCGATTTACATGTCCACCAACAGTGCACAAGGGCTTCCTTTTCTCCGCATGCACACCAGCATTTCTTATCCCTTGTCTTCTTGATGATGACTATTCTAACAGGTGTGAGGGGAGATCCCATCGTGATTTTAATTTGCATTTCCCTGATGACTAGCCATGTTGAGCATCTTTTCATGTACTTGTTGATTATCTGTATGTCTTTGGAACAATGTCTTTTCAGGTTCTTTGTCCATTTTTTTAGTTTTTGGTTTTGGGGTTTTTTTGGTTGTTGTTTTGGGATTTTTTTTTTTCCAGGGTTGTTTTTTGTTTGTTTGCTGTTGCTCTGTATGAGTTCTATATATATTTTGGATATTAACCCCTCATCAGATACATGGTTTGAAAATATTTTTTCCCATTCTTTTCATCTTGTTGATGGTTTCCCTTGTTGTGGAGAAGCTTTATATTTTGATGTAGTCCCAGTTGTTTATTTTTTATTTTGTAGCTTGTGCTTTGAGTATGATTTCCAAAAGGTCATGACTAAGGAGCTTTATTCCTGTTTTCTTCTAGGAGGTTCATGGTTTCAGATCTTACACTGAAGTTTTTAATCCATTCTGAGTCCATTTTTCTGAGTGGTGTAAGATAGGGTTCAGCCATCCGTGCTGTACTGAGAAGCCAAGTAATTTTAATGCCTAATAAATTTTGAGAACCACTGGCTTAATCTCTTTTTTACTACAATAAGAGTAGCTAGAGATCCACATGGCCTAGCCCTTGAAGAGGTCAGAATACACCCTCTTGTGAGGCCAAAATCAAAATAATACATAAAGCACAGATAAGATTCTCCCTCCGCAGGCTGTGCCCTGCCCAGGAGAACGTTTGTCACAGATGAGTCTGTCAGTATTTTTCGGGTTGCAAGGAACAGAAAGTCTCTCAAGAGAACTTCAGTGAAATTGGGAAGCCTGTTTTCTCTTTTGTCAAGTACACTAACTGGCCCAAAGCTCTTCAGCTCATTTAAGCCTCATTCAGTCATTTACAAGATTACCATTATTAGAGCCTCAATAATGAACAACTAAAAATAACACTTTTCCTGTGGAGAAATAGAAATACTAAAAAATAAAAAGAAAATCCAGGAATTTGGAAAGTGAGAAATTTCAACTCATTTTGAATGTGCAAAATTTAATAAACTTTTAAATAGGGTTCTAAGAAAAAATCTTTAAGGAAAAGGTTCTTGACATAACATTGTCTCTCCAATGTAATTTTTCAAAAACTACCAAAAAAGTCTGTTCCATCTGCAAGGTAACTTTTGTTCCCTGAGCATTCACCAAACCAGAGAATTTTAAAAGTAACATTTAGGGATGCCTGGGTGGCTCAGTAGGTTAGGTTAAAAGTCTCTGCCTTCTGCTTGGGTGTTGGTCCTGGGGTCCTGGAATCGAGCCCCGCATTGGGCTCTTTGCTCAGCAGGGAGCCTGCTTCCCTTCCTCTCTCTCTGACTACTTGTGATCCCTGTCTGTCAAATAAATAATAAATAAAATCTTAAAAAAAGAAAGAAAGAAAGAAAGAAAGAAAGAAAGAAAGAAAGAAAGAAAAGAAAAGAAAAGAAAAGTAACATTTAGAGGGGCCCAGAGTGTGCTTTTCTCCCTCACAGCAGCCTGAAAGGGAAGTGTGGTTTATAACTAAAATTGTGGCGCCACCTTCAGTTCATAGGGTGGATTGACAATTTGACCCGATGCTTCTAAACTGGATTATAAAAAGAAAGGAGTCTTAAAACCAAATACCTGTAAATGATTAAGCATGAAGGCACATGGCAGCAGGGTGGGGTGGGGTGGGGGCAGAATCATTAAACCAAACTACCTTCTGCAGCGTGCTGCAACTCTACCTGTGGGGGGTCTCTTTAGTCCAGAGTGAGACCTCCACCCTAGCTCCTGCTCCTTCAAGTATACTCGGGGTTCAGCAGCTTCGGCATCATTTGAGACCCAGCGAGAGATGGAAATTCTCAAGCCCCACTCCAGACCTACTGAATCAGAACGTTCATTTTCCAGATGATGTGTGCACTCACCAATGTCGGAAAAGCTATGTTCTATGTACTTTCCCAACCATTCTGTCCATATTCCCAATTTCACAAATCCAGGGTAAAGGGCGCAGGGCGGAAAATGCACAGATACTTTATCGACAGAATTACACAGCCTTGATGAGAAGATGTCATTTACTGAACTTACATTTCAGCAAGCCAAAAGTAAAGGCAGAGTCCCAAATATATTACAAATATTACACTTTCCGATTATGTATTTTGTCATTTTCCAAACATCAGACTTTGAGGACTTCTGCCTCATCTGCAGCTCTCTAAAGACCAAAAGCTCTCCTGCTTCAGCTGCACTGATTCACGTGCCTTGCTTGTACCCACCTTTCAGAGTAGCTCAGAATGTTCCCTGGGTCTCAGCCATGTGCTTTCCTTCCTTGGATTCCCAGCTCTCTCCCCACCACCTCACAATACTCTTCCACTCCTCCACAGGACCCTTAATGTTGTACAAAATAGTTCTTTACCTGTCTTGGCTCCTTTTCTGGATCATAATTGCCTTCAAAAAGCCAAGATAATACATTGGAATTCACTCACTTATTCATTAATTTATTCTAATACTAAACACCTACTATGGGCCAAGCATTGTGGATTTGATTGAAAAACACTGAGCACAATCCCAGCATTTATAGAGCTCACATGTTTGTAGGGTAAAAGGTCAAACAAGTGGGTGCCTGGGAGGCTCAGTTGTTAGGTGGCTGCCTTCAGCTCAAGTCATGATCCCAGGGTCCTGGGATTGAGGCCCACATTGGCCTTCCTGCTCAGGGGGAAGCCCGCTTCTCCCTCTCCCGCTCCCACAGGGAGTAATTCCCAAAGCCATGACTCCCTGAACAAGAGACCGAAGGCTCCCTTTTATTAGGACTTGGGACGAATTTTCAGAGGGTCATCTTAACATTATCATAAGGCTGAGACATTTCTGGCACTTTGATTCATCTGCTCAGGGGTTTTCCTCAAATATTTCTTTTTCTGTTCCATCACTTTGTTAGTTTCTAAAGGTAACGCTGAGATGGAAGCTTCTAGGAGCTTCCTGAGTTCAGGAGGTCAGACTGGTGACAAAAATGCCTCCTCTGGTTTTATTCCGCTCCTCCTTCTGGAGGGGCCCAGGGTGGAGGGACATCTTCTGTAGCTTCTACCTGTCAGACATGGCGTGTCCTCGCAGAGATTCAGAAAGGAGCAGAACTGTTTCTCCCCTCGTTTGAGATCTGTGTGTCACCAGATTTTACCCCTAGCTGTTCGCCCCCTCGTGTTACTCCCAACCCTCTCTACGCTTGGCCACAGACTGCACTGAATAGTTGAGTATGCAGGTTCCAAAGAGTAGTAAGCCGAGCAAGATTACCAGGGGCCCCAGGAAGGAGAGGAACCACATTGCGCTGGGTAGGGCCCTTCTGACGGCCTCCCTGTCCCCCTCAGGAAAGCCTCCTCCTCTTTGTTTGAGGGTAGGCAGCCAAGCTGCCTGATCAAAGATTTTCTTTTAATTTTTAAAAAGATTTTATTTATTGCAGCACCTGGGTGGCTCAGTGGGTTAAAACCTCTGCCTTCTGCTCAGGTCATGATCCCAGGGTCCTGGAATGGAGCCCCGCATCGGACTCTCTGCTCAGCAGGGAGCCTGCTTCCCTCTTTCTCTCTGCCTGCCTCTCTGCATACTTGTGATCTCTGTCAAATAAATAAATATCTTTTTTAAAAAGATTTTATTAATTTGCTTGTCAGAGAGCAAGCGAGCGAGTGCACGCACACAAGCATGAGCAGGGAGAGGGGCAGGGGGAAGAGCAGAAGGAAAGAAAGGCTCTCTGCTGAGCAAGAGGCCCCATGCGGGACTTGATCCCAAGGCTCTGGGATCATGACCTGAGCCGAAGGCGGACGCCTAACCGACTGAGCCACCCAAGCGTCCCATCAAAGATTTTCTTAATATTGGCTTTGACTGCAGGCACAACACGAAGTATTAAGTACTGGCCAGACCCCCTCCCACTAGCAGGTGGTGCAGAGCCAGTCTATCATCACCTACTTACATTCCCCAGGGAACTGCACTCCCCAGGGCGCTCCAGTGTGTCTGGAGTTTGCTCGTTTCAGATATCCTAGAACAACGGAGACAACGACTCCTACCAGGACAGGGTTCATTTCAAGATCGGAAGGCTCAGAGCATCAAAGCCCGTCTCTAGAAGCCGAGGAGCAAAGCAAAGGCAGCCAGAAAACGCTCCGTTCTACCAGGTGCTAACAATGACCTGTGCCGCTCACGACTGAACAGTCCTAGAAAACGCTGCAGGCCACTCAGGGGCCGGCAGCAGACAGGACTGCAGAAACCAGAGCAGCAGAGCCAGGATCCTTTACACTGAGCGCCCCTACCCCTGGGGGCTTCGCCTACCTCGAGGATGAGACGGACAGAAGGGTCAGCAGTGTCAGTGGCTCGCGGGCGTGTTTGTCGTCCTCTGTCGTGGGAGCGCGGCGTCCCGAGGTTCTGGCAAGGGAAAGCGGCCTTTCCACCCCGCAGCGGTGGGTCCGGGGTGGGTCCCCCTCTAATTTTAGAGATGTGTGGCTCACTGCAAGAGGTGGGGTCCTGTCTATACTGGGTGTAATTGGGCCTGTGGCGACTGGTTTCTCCCCGTCTTGAAGTACACCCCACCCCAGGTTCGCGTGGCTGATTTCAGTGGGGCATGTGAGGGGTAGGCAGACGGCTCCACCACCTGGTCAAGGTCCACTGTGTGCTTCGAACCCGAGAAACCCCTGCGTCGGGTGGTGGGGAGTAGAGCCTGGAGGAAAGGGCCTCCCCTGGGTCATCTCGAAGGAGCTGAGTTTTAGTTTAAGCCTTTGGGGCAGCTCCTATCCTAGTGGGAGCTCCTGGTAATAGTCTGGGTTTCGTGGGTCTTTTCAGGGTTCGGTGAGCCCCTTCTGTCCTTCAGGGTAGCTCCTGGAAGCATGCAGCAGCTCCCACTCGTGGCAGCACCTGACTGACCCTTCTTAGCGCCATTCGAAGGTCCCCTCTCGCTCTCAGCTGCCCGCTCTGGGTTCCGCAGTGACCTCTGGGACAGAGCGCCTCCCACTTCTCTTTCGGAGCTCTATGCCTTTCCCCGGTCTTGCCTAGGTAATTCTTCACTGCATGTTGGCTCTAGGATGCCTTGAAGAGGTGGCTTTTTAAGTTCTGTCCAATCTTTTAAATTGTTTTCAGCAAATCTTATCATTTCTCCTTTCAAAATACTTCCAGAATTCTACCCCTTCTCACCACGCTCACTGCCACTCCCCTGCTGCGGTTGCCCCTCACCACTACTGACCTGATTATGGCAAGGACCTCCTTACCTGCTTCCACCCCTCTGCTGTCAGCGCCTCAGCACAGCGGCCTGAGAGCCCACAAAACCTAAGCCAGATCAAGTCCACCCCTTTGTTCATGTCTCTAATAACGTCCCATCGGACACGCACCTACAAAGTCCCACATAATCTGGAGCTTCTCTCTGCCTCTGAATTTATCCCCTGCTCCTTGCCCCACACTCACTCCCTTACTATTTGTGCCTCTTCAGTGTTTCCTAAGGCATTAGGACTCCAGGGCCATATCACTAAGCATCCCAAATCTGACAGCTTAACACAACCAAAGCCACGCTTTCTATTGGTCAAGAATTCGGAAAGGGATTGAGAAGCACTTCCCACTCAGAGTTATTCAAGAGACGTGCAGTCAAGATATCCTCTGGGGCTGCAGGTATCTCTGAAGGCAACCCAGGGGCTGGGGACCCATGTTCGAGATGGCCTACTAACAGGCTGGCAAGTCAGCCCAGGCTAGGGCCTGGGACCTTCCTTCCAGCCACCAGGGGGTCCTTACTAGGAGCTGGTTTCCCTCAGAGCGAGCCATCCGAGCAGGAGAGGGGAAGCCACAGTGCCCCTGATGCCTTGGCCTCCAACGCTGCACATGGTCACTTCTGTTGTGTTCCTTCCTCACACCCGGCCAGCAGGAACTCCGCATGAGGGCACATGATACACAGGTGAGACTACCCGGGGTGAGAATCTTGGAGGCTATCAGGGAGGCCACTTCTCATACGTTAACAGGCCAGGCATGGCCCACCTCCTGGTTTTTCTCTTTACCACTGCCTTCGGCTTAAAATGTCCTTGCGTCAAATATCCATATGGCTAGCTCCCTCACTTCCTTTACAACTTTCACTCAAGTATTATCTTTTCAGTGAGGCCTGCCCACCCCCAACCCCCCACCCCGCCTAAAATGGAAACATATTTATCCATATTTCTTCATGCATCCCTGTTGGAACCCCTGCATCCAACAGGGGTTCACTTCTAAGATCTTTGTGACTGCAGTAAACTGGATCACATGCTTTAATCTCACTCAAACAGGTCTGTCTCAGGTCCACAAAGCTCATCTTAGAGGGTATTGCAACTGGTGAAGTTAGGAATCCAGATGTGACAAAATTCGGTCACTCCCCAAAACCTACACAACTATTTGTGGGCCCTTGGTGGGGCGAGTTGACATATTGCTATTTTCCTTTCTGAGGAAGACCTACCTCATTGCCCCTCAGACATAATAAACTCCAAGTATTTTACAGCTTCTTTAGATACTGGGCCCTTTTCTTTTGATACCCTATGTAGCCCTTGCTAGCTATAGTATTTTTGTGACACACAACACCTCATAATCAGAATTACAAGTGATGACATTATACCGGGACATACTAGAACTTCAGGGATTTTAGATAATTTCTGGAGCAGCCAGAGCACACAATATAATCTAAGAAGATTTATCATTGCTTAGTTGATAATGCTTTCCATACCAAATAAATAAGCCTAACTAGTCAAAAAGTTTTCATTTTTTGGAGAAGCTGTCAAAAATATCAGAAGCTTTTAAAGTACACATCTAGGGTGCCTAGGTGGCTCAGTGGGTTAAAGCCTCTACCTTCAGCTCAGGTCATGATCCCAGGGTCCTGGGATAGAGCCCCACATCAGGCTCTCTGCTCAGCAGGGAGCCTCTTCCCCCTCTCTCTGCTCAGCAGGGAGCCTCTTCCCCCTCTCTCTCTGCCTGCCTCTCTGCCTACTTGTGATCTCTGTCAAATAAATAATAAATAAAATCTTTTAAAAAGTAAATAAAGTACACATCTAAGTGGGATTGCAGATCATCACAAAACTTTTAAACAAGTTGGCAATAAGAGATTCTATGGGGGTTTATTGTTGCTAACCAAACTTAGTTCTTTTAATATTAAGAAGATTGGATTTTCTTAAGTAATCCAAGACCTGATAAAGACAAAGCATAGAAAACTATTTTTCCTGGGTAAAGAAAATTGGTTTACAATTTCTCATCAAAAGTAAACCAAATTCCAGCCTATACCAGTGTGTTTTTTTAAGTTTATTTTTTTAGTAAACTTTATACCCAAGATGGGGCTTGAACTCGTGACCCCAAGAGCAAGAGTCACATGCTCCTCTGAGCCAGCCAGGGGCCCCTATACCAGTGTACTCTTAAAATTCATTCCCATCTCAGTCTCAATCACATATAAAATATAAAACTACTTTCCAGAGATTCCTTTTTCTTAGACTTTCTACAGCTCTCTTTTTACATTCAGATTTTGTCCTAAGTTTCTCATATCCCATACAACCAGTCTCATTTTAGGACAAAGTCACTTTCTTTTCCCCCAACAAAAGCATATTTCTGTTTCTCATACCTTAATTACCAAAAACACCCATCTTTCTTTCCTTGAATATACAGCTGTTTCCCATATTATTCCCAGTAGTCCTAATTACATTTATTATAATTCTTAATGTTTAGAGATCTTAATTTATTTTTTTTTAATAGATTTTATTGATTTGAGAGAGAGAGAACATGAGAGGGGGAGGGGTGGAAGGAGAGGGAGAAACAGACTCCCTGCTGAGCAGGGACACCCTCCACCCCCCCCCACCCCAGCAAAGAACTTAATTGAGTAGAGCCTGGGTATCTGGTTGTTTGGTCTACCTGTCAGGGGCACCTGATGCTGTGCTGTTTAAAAACCCATCAGCCTTCCCAGAAAGCCTGTGGGATTGTCTGAAAAGGCATACAAATTGGGACCCCAAGGCCCAAGTTAATCAAATGGTCCTTAATACCTATATCATATCTCAAAGTGTTCCAGATATCCGCAGAAAGCTTCAAAAATTAGCAACAGGTCCCAACACTAACTCCACTCAGCAAAGACAGCTTTTAGGGTATTCAATAACAGATGGGACAGAGGATGAAAAAGAAGATAAGAAAATGAAAAGGCAAAGCTGCCCTTCTGACAGTAGCTCTAGTCTTCATGAGGTAATCCAGGAGAAGAAAGGAAGTCCCCATGCGTAAGTGTCCCCAGCCCCAATCCTGGGACCAAGAGACCAGACACAAAACTGGGTTACAATCAGTTCACATACTGTAAGCAAGAGGGGCACTGGAAATCAGATTGCTCTAACTGCCTGGGAAAGGGAAGTGGGGGGCGCCTGGGTGGCTCAGTGGGTTGAGCCGCTGCCTTCGGCTCAGGTCATGATCTCAGGGTCCTGGGATCGAGTCCCGCATCGGGCTCTCTGCTCTGCAGGGAGCCTGCTTCCTCCTCTCCCTCTCTCTGCCTGCCTGTCTGCCTGCTTGTGATCTCTGTCTGTCAAATAAATAAATAAAATCTTTAAAAAAAAAAAAAAAAGAAAGAAAGAAAGAAAGGGAAGTGGGATGGCAAAACCAAATCACTCCAGTGCCCCTTGTAGAAAACCAGATCCTCATCTCCCCTGAGGAGTCCTCTGGCCTTAGCAGTAGGAGAAGAGCCAGTTGAATCTCCTTGAGACAAGAACCACCTTTCCTCTATGGAACACCCAGAATGGTAGCCTTTCCAATAGAAATGTAACATAAGAGAGTCTCAGTAAAAGAAGAGACCAAATGATTTCTGGAGCCTTTGACCTGTGAAATGGGCCAAGATTAAACACCCCTGTTCAAAACCTGGCTCTCAGCTTCCATAAAGTTACTTGTTGTCAAGGATAAGTACAAATCATAACAATAAGGTGTTTTGTGTGTCTGTCTGTCTAGGTGGTATTTTTGACATTTGGATGGTATTGCAAAAAGTCATTTATAAAAGAACTCTATTAGGTTTAAAGGCAAGTGCTTATAAAAATTATGTATTCTAAAACTCAAAGCTTCTATTGGTTCTTGAGTTCAGGAGGTCAGTCCTGAGTTCAGGGTTCAGGCCAATGACAAAATGGGGAATAGGAAATATCTAAAATTAATTTATCAAGAAACAGCTGTATATAGCATATTACTTTAAAATAAGGGGGAAAAATGCAATCACCACAAGACAATTAAAAATGGTTGCTCCTAGGGATGAAAAGGAAACTGGTTTTCAATTTTTTTAAGCAACATGCATATGGTATGTTTATGGGTCAGAATATTTCCATTATTCACACAGGAAAAATGACTGATGTAAACAGTTTCCTACAACTAACAATGCTGAAGTTCACCTGACAGAATTCACTCTGCCTTTAGGCAAATTATACTTTTAAACACGGAGTTTAGAAGTTTAAGTCCATAAGGAAATGATAGACACTACAGTCTCACTAGTTTTAAGTCCCATGCTGATCACTAAGAGAAGGGAGCAAGGTGAAGGGTGGCAATACGCCACCCCAGAATACACCACTTTAATGGAACCACTGTTTCTGAGCTAAAAACACTTAAAAAAACAGGTGCAGGGGCACCTGGGGGGCTCAGTCTGTTAAGCGGCTGCCTTCAGCTCTGGTCATAGTCCCAGGATCCTGGGATTGAACCAAGCACTAGGCTCCTTGCTCAACGGGGAGCCTGCTTCTCTCTGTCTGTTGCTCCTCTTGCTTCTGCCCTAATAAATAATTTTAAAAAAGAAAAAAAAAATAGGTGCAAGAAGGGTACTCTCTCTCCCTTTTCTTCCTGAAAATAGGCTAGTATTTGCCATCTCCATATGGAGGATGTCCTCTCTAAACCAGAAGGAAAGTATCATTCTCATCATCAAGGATGTCAGGTCAAGACAGAATTCTACATAAACCTTATTTATTTCTTACCTTCGCTTGGCTTCCTCACGTAGTTTACTTTTCCACGATTGCCTCTCTTTGTTCAACCTGGTATAAAAAGCCTTTAGGTTTTGCCACTTCTTTGAGCCATCTCCTTATGAGGGCTTCCATAGCACCTAAAATTTGTATTAAATAAACGTGTATCGTTTTTTCCTATTTACCTATCTTATGTCAACTTAATTCTCAGGACCAACCAAAACCCAAAGATGGTAGAGGTAAAATTTTGCCTCCCCTGCAGAGGCAAACCCTACATACATTTTATTCTGTTAATGCACAGCAAACAAATGTAGTTGTTTACACCCCTATTTTCTGTTGTAGGAAAAATAGAAGCTTGGTATTAGAACACAGAGTGGTACCCTTGGGATGCAGTATGTTGCTCAGGAATGGAATTTATTCTCTAGCTTATTGTTCAGATTAAGCTGCCATTTCCCAGTGAGGCCTACAGAATATGCTAAGAGGAACTGTGAGGAAAAAGATGTTTCACGGTAATCATATTTTAGAAACGTTCGATTTCTTTACTGTAGGTCTTCACAGAACCACCATTATGTTAGTGTATATGGTGATTCTCCAGAAAAAGGATATTCCTCTATGCCTCAAACAGTAAAGCACTTTAATGTTTGTTAAATTTTAAAAGGAAGAAAAAAATAAAAAAAAGGAACCCCAATTGGTTTTTTGATGGTAAAAATCCATTACAAAAGGAATAAAGAGGCAGCTGCTAGTAGGTTCAGGGTAATCTAGAAATCTGAAAATCTCAAAATTCCCCCAGAACTTAAAATCCTTCCCAGGACTGATAGTATCTTTTAAAGTCTCCTGGCTATTTGGTTGCATTTGTGAGGTACACCGATGTTTATGGGGGTCTCATCTTTTTTTTTTTTTTTTTTTTTCGTTTGGGGCTCAAACTCATGACCCTAAGATGAAGAGTTACAGGCTCCACCAACTGAATCAGCCAGGTGCTCTGGCAAACAGAAGGTTTTATGTGGCTTTTCTAAAAGAGAAATTCATTTTGCTAAAAATCACATTTGACATACTTTTTGAAAAAGAGACTTTGGGTGCTAAAAGGGATTTCTGAATGTCAATTTATTTTCATGTTTTTTAAGTCAAGATTATATGAACTATGTATGAACTACCCGGTTTTTAGATACCAGAATAAAAAGAACAAGCAAAAGTTGTACAGGATAACTGATTCTTTTTAATCTGAACAGAAAATAAGTAAGTAGACAAGTTTGCCAAAGAGAGTGGTAAAAACTGAATGTTACATATTATGGAATCAGTACATCAAGTTTTACTTTGGTAGCCGGTGATTCTTATAGTTAATTGTGCAAAAAAAATAAAATCAGTTATACTGAAACAAGATTATAAAATGCCCATTTCTGAACCCTAGTCTGATAAAACTGATTTCATATCTAGCTTATTGATAAAATCCCATTTCAGTTTTCCCTGTGCAAAAAATACATGTAAGTCATTAATGGTGGCTTGGTGAGGTGAAATCAATTTCTCTTGGGATAGTTCAACATAATGACCCAAATATAAAAAGTTATTCAAGATTCACAGAGATAAACCAGTGCCTAGGAAACATAATTCACCCATGTGCGTAATTATAACGTTTTTTAAACATAAAATCACAGTCAAAGACAGTGATAACATTGCATACTCAGTGCATTACTTCATGTAGTGCATTCCTATGGCTCATTTGGAGTTTAACAAATGTAACCACCACACTTCTAATGAATGGGCTTTTAACATACACAGATCCATCCAATTCTTTTAAAAAATCTGAAACTCTTATTAAAGAGCTTGAGCTTGACATGTAAGGACTTTATGCCTTAATATCCCAAACATTGGGAAGATTAGGTGTGAAACATAGTAACCACCCCTTGTAAGCAAGACTGCACATAAACTTCTGTTATATTCCCACAAAGAACCCTCAGAACAACTCAATACTGCAGACTGAGAGGGGCACACTTATTATTTAGCCAAAGAAATTTCAAATGGCTTTCCTGGAGTCAAATGTACCCCAAGATCTATACAAGGAATGAGTATAACGGTGGCAGCTAAAGCAATCTGCCACTGCGTGATAAATGCTATTATGCATCAGGTTATATGTTTTGATAAAATACTATGATTTGTTTCCTACAATCATGGAGCACAAGAAAATGAAGCTCAAGACTATTTTGTAAGAACAGGATAAATGATGACCCCAGTTTTCAATAGGGTTCTTCATTGAAGGAAAAGATAGAGCCATAAAAGTCAAATTAGCTGACTTCAAATGGTTTACATCCCAGGATGAATCAGATTACACTGATTTAAGCCCAATTTAATTTAGGCAGGTTTTTAACCACAAGAATAAGGACATTCTTAGTACATATTAATAATTAAACCAACATATACACAATTAGCAAGATCCTATATAATATTAAATGGTTTAACAACTTGTTCTCAATTATTTCATATCTAATTATTTGTTGTTTTAAGAAAAAAATAAAAACAAAACCCAAGCTCAGCTTTATTTTACAACATACTGTGTATTTCTAAGTGTGTTCTTTAATGATTTCATTGAAGCAGAACAGCTCTCCAGATTCTAAGAGCCAAACTCAACCGTATCTTCTGTTATCTGTTTAAATTCATAATTGCCTCTGCCATCCATATGCAGGTAGTACTATGGGAAAGAAGTGGGGGGAAAGAAATCAATGACTAAGATAATTTCATTTTTGTCAGGAATTTATGCAGAGGTTATTATACAAGAAAATGGAAATTATTTTAAGCTACTAATACCTTCAAAAGTTTTATACCCAGAAAGGTAAGACTAAATGAAGAAGTCCATTCTCTTTAATATAGCAACAATGTGATTCTGCTTGGAGTGGACAGAGTACTTTCCTTTATAAAAACCAAAATACCAAAATTCCTCATTATTTTGAAGGAAACAAACATACAGGCATCCTACATATCAGAATGCTTCCATAATTCCACATCCAATCCAATGTACCACAGGCTGAATTGCACTAAGGATAAGCCTAATCAACGGGGAATTCTTGAATATTTCCTTTATCTGGTTTCCTGGATTAGTTCGGAACCTCTAACTTAAGGCTTTTTATTTGTTTGTGGTCTTAGTAGAGGAGTAAAAGAGCTATACGGTATGCCTGTATATCCCATCCTATGAAGACACTTAGGACAACAGCTAGAAAGACTTCTGTTTTATTTAGCAGCTTTTTATTTACAGAAAAGATATGTTTTCCCATCTTCTATCTATTCTGGCCTCTGACATTAACATCCCTCCGTCACACAATCTCTGCTTGGTACTCTGCACTTGTCTCCCCCACCAGAAGAAGAGGGGAGGTCAAATCCAAAAACTCTCACAGCTCTGTCGCTATGATATTTATGAGCTCCTGAGAAAACACCAAGGCTTGGATACTTTTTAAACTGCTTTGATTATTAGTTATTCAATTTCTCATTTCATTCTGAAAAATGGACAAATTATAAGAATTAATGGACAAATTACAAGAATAAAAATTATCTTTAAAAGTCACACAGCTATATAGAATTCCATTATTTTTACTAAATACTTTCACAGAGGCTACCTCTTCGATATTCATGGTAATCTAAGAGACAGGAAGGCAAGGATCAATAACTTTATTATATGAAGGAAGCAACGGATGCCAGTCATGCTTGAAGCCAGGTTTTCTGAGTTCAAATCCCATACTTTTCATCTTATCTGTATACTATCATCTTAACCATAGGGTTATTGAGGTTAAAGAAAGCACTCTGTATCCCCCAAGGACATTCAACTCAGTACTTGGGGAAAAAGTTGCTCCATCAGGTATGTATTTTATGGACCAAGATACCCTGTACATTTGTTCTAATTTTTCTCAAACCCTTTCTTTTACCTAGAATGTCTTTATCATTTAGGAAGGAAGAAAGAGAAGGAAGGTAAGAGAAAAAGAGAGGGGAAGGGAAAGGGAGGAGAGGCAAGGGAAGAGTTGAGTTAACAGGGTTTATTTAGTTTGGGGTTTGATCATGAAGATCTTGAAGAGCTGAAAAGAACTGCCATACTGAGAACGGCACTGTTAGAACACCAGGATACATAAGGGATCCATACCAGTGCAAACCTCACTGTAATGGCTATGTAAATTATAGTAAATACTTAATGATTCTGTTTTATTACAGTCCAATGATAAACACAGCTGACATTATTCAGTTTCCCCTTACAGCCATGATCTCACTAAAAATGTCCTTAAACTTTCTGCCATCTAATCCTTCCTAAGACTCTTTCCCTTCTGTCAATACTGAGTGGTGAGAAAACTTCACTTAGCCATAGCTGTGATAAGGTTGTGTAAAGTTTAGTCAGCTATTATACAATAGTGATTTCTAAAAATGGAGAACCACTAACTGGTTCTCTACTATCTCTCCAATCAGTTAGGGCTTATTAAATATGTATTAGAGATTTCAAAACTGATAACTACAATATTTAAGGAAAATTTAGAATCACGTTTTGTCCTTCAAGGTATATATTTGTAAGAGAACATATACCAGGAAATCTAAAACCATAATCACCTGAATTCAAGTATTTAAATGAGATAAAATTCCACTATACCATTCAATATAAGAAATACAAACCTCATGGTGTTTCCAAAGAGACTTTCTATGTGACACAGTGAAGAGGGTGATGCCAACCTAATACAAAGAAAATGATTTAAGTTTTTATCAGTAACACAGAATCACAAATTAAACTCATCTACATATTTAAACTATTAAAATGACTGTTTTCAGAAGCTATAATTAAAAATCAATGTAAAAGAGAAAAAATAACAAATGATGCCGATGTTCAAGGTGATGCAAAGTACAGACCATCAACCACATAATAAAAACACACAAGTATCCATAAATTCTTTAAAAAACAAACAAACAAACAAACAAAAACAACCTAACAGGTACTAGCATTAAGTGTACTATTTTGTTTGGGGCAGAAAATATATATCCTGACCCAGATTCTATTTTATTGTGAAAAATATGCGAAAAGAGTATAGGAATAGTAAAAATAGCAAGAGGTCAAAGTCAGGAAAATTAAATCAACATGGTACTGTCTACAGTCAATCTGTTTTTCAAATACAGGGTCACACTCCTTTATTGGAACCTGTTTTGGATTATGTCTGGGGCAAAATTCTCGGGCAGAAAATTGAATGTTTCTGTGGCAACGTTATAACACCGACACTGAGATAAGTTAAGAGTTTAAATATCTTCTGCTAGTTTAGGCAAGGTTTAACTACCCTATTAAGCATGCTACAAAATAATGAAAAATCTTTTAGTTTTGAGACCTTATTGGGTTTTTTTGTTGTTTGTTTGTTTTGTTTTGTTTTGTTTATTTGAGAGAGAGAGAGCATCAGAAGGAGGACGGGCAGAGAGTGAAGCAGGCTCCCCACTAATCAGGGAGCCTGACATGGGGCTTAATCCTGGGACCCTGGGATCATGACCTGAGCTGACAGCAGATGCCTAACCAAATAAGCCATCCAGGTGCCCCAAAATCTTACTGGTTTTTAAACTCTAAGTAAAGATTCAGAGATTTCTAATAACGATTAAAACAACAACAACAACCCACCAATATAACTGCAGAGGCTCTGGATCAGTGGTTCTCAACTTGGGGCTGTTGGGAGGAGTTCTATCCATCAGGGAACACTTGGCAATGTCTGGAGACATTTTTGATTGTCACAATTGAGAGTGCTACTAGCATCTAATGAACAGAGGTCAGATATGCTATCAAATATCCTATAAAGAAAGGACAGCTCCTCACAACTGAGGATTAGCTGAGGATTATCCAAAATGTCAACAGAGCTGAGACTGAGAAACCCTGCTCTAGATCGTAGTTACTTAAAATGGATCTCTTCAGGCTGAGAGATAAATGCTTGAGTATCCAGATAATTCCAACATGAGTTCTAATTTTATTTTAATTAATAAATTTTTAAAAATTAGCCAAAGTATATTCTGGATCATTTCTACCATGAGATTTAAGTGTCCAAGTCTGTGTTTGTACTTTGCTGGTACAAAGTGATTACTTCAAGTGAGAGCAGTTGGGGTGCCTGGGTGGCTAAGTCAGTAAGTGTCTGACTCTTGATTTTGGCTTAGGTCATTACTTCAGGGTTATGAGATGGAGCCCCAAGTTGGACTCTGTGCTGGGTGTGGAGCCTGCTTAAGATTCTCTCTCCCTCTGTTTCTTCGTTCCCTACTCTCTCTCTAGAAATAAATAAGCAAATAAAGT
Source organism: Mustela nigripes (assembly GCF_022355385.1). Lineage (NCBI taxonomy): Eukaryota > Metazoa > Chordata > Mammalia > Carnivora > Mustelidae > Mustela > Mustela nigripes. The sequence goes on along the minus strand of NC_081570.1, from coordinate 80,385,704 downwards.
GATAGCACTTAACACGTTTAATGTGCCATAACTTTGGATGTCATGTGGAAAAGTTTTCAAATTGGTTACAAACTGCATGACAAAATAAGTTACTAGTAACACATTTCAATGGTACGCTTACTTTTTTCTTTTTTTTTAAAGATTTTATTTATTTGACAGAGATCACAAGTAGGCAGAGAGGCAGGGAGAGAGAGAGGAAGGGAAACAGGCTCCCCGCTGAGCAGAGAGCCCGATGAGGGGCTGGATCCCAGGACCCTGAAATCATGACCTGAGCCAAAGGCAGAGGCTTTAACCCACTGAGCCACCCCCACTTACTTGATTTTTTTTTTTTTTTTTTTTAAAGATTTTATTTATTTATTTGACAGAGAGAAATCACAAGTAGATGGAGAAACAGGCAGAGAGAGAGAGAGGGAAGCAGGCTCTCTGCCAAGCAGAGAGCCCGATGCGGGACCCGATCCCAGGACCCTGAGATCATGACCTGAGCCGAAGGCAGCGGCTTAAACCACTGAGCCACCCAGGCGCCCCACTTACTTGATTTTTGAAAGCTCTCTTCAGATAACCTTATTTTATGACTCTACAGTAATTGGATCAGGTCTCAGCTTAATGAAAGCATTCTTTCTGATAGAATTACTTAAATAGGATACAGAAGCAAAATTCAAAATATAAGATCTGGACCTCAGACTGTATCTTTCCATAATTAAATCCCAAACTGGTGGTTTAGTTTCAGCAAAACAGTATCAGAGGTCTCTTTAATGTTACCAAATTGAAACTGTGTTTTGTCTGTACTTAATTTGTAAATTTTTATTTGTTTTGTGGCTATAAATGAGCTCTAAGTTCAAGGAGTTCATATCTCATTTCAACTGTTATTACAGGAATATAATTAAAACTGGAAACTGAGGACCCCGTAAGAATTTTCTTTTATTTATTTTAAATTTTTTATAAGATTTTATTTATTTATTTGACAGAGATCACAAGTAGGCAGAGAGGCAGGCAGAGAGAGAGGAGGGAGCAGGCTCCCCGCTGAGCAGAGAGCCTGATGTGAGGCTTGATCCCAGAACTCTGGGATCATGACCTGAGCAGAAGGCAAAGGCTTTAACCCACTGAGCCACCCAGGCACCCCAAATTTTCTTCTTTTAAACAGAATCTACACTTTTATTGGAAAGTTGCATTTTTTGTGGGGAAATATAGCTTATAACTAAACATAAGGGGACAGCACACAGTCAAGACTACCACCAAAGAGCCTCTAAATCACTGATCAAATAGAGACTACACCTCCAATACCTATAAATCTGAAAGTTTATAGGAACAGATACATAAAAATATTATAAATGAACATAACTGATTCAAGAATAGAAAACAAACCATTAAAGAAATAAAATCAGTACAGAAAAATCTTCCTACAAAGATTCATGTAGCAAATTTATTCTTTCCTCATTATACCAATGCTTCTCAAACTATAATACGCATTTGAATCCTCTGGGAATTTAGTTAAAATGTGGACTCTAATTTAGTAGGGCCAGAGAGGCTGCATTCTAACAAGCTCCCAGGAGATGCTGATCAATGACCACACTCTTAACAGTACGAATTCATACTGTAAATATGCAACATGACCTTTTATATTTACTGTAAACCCCCAATAACACTTACAAATTGTTAAAAGACTCCTGTACTTCCTTTACTTACATAACACTGAAAAACAGTTAGGATATACTGCTCTTACTCTCCAAATCCAACAAGAGTATAGATGGTATGACAACCACCACAGAACTACCAAAGAGTTAAAGAACAGTATCAATACACACAGCCTCAGAAAGGCTACCACAAGAAACTCTGGTAAAATGTTGCCCAGGCCAGAGGAGGGGAAAAAAGGACAAACTGAAAACTACCAAATGACTACTGTCAAGGTTTCCTGATTAAAAAAAAGAGATATTTAGGCTTCATTCTTAATGGAACACATTAAGAATATCTCAGTTTATTAACTCTGAGTATAGGGAATGAGGTAAAAGAGAAGTAAATTTAGATACAGTATTTGTTTCAAATCTAAGATATAGACAAAGAGAATTATATACAGAATTCATTTATAATTTTTTAACTCATATCATTAATTATCATTTGAAATCTTTGTTAAAGCAGAGAGAACACCCTTTGATAGTCATTTTGAAATCTCTTTGGATAGACATCTGGTTGGATACACAGTAAACCAAGAATGACAGGGACCCTCAAACTAAGAACCTGAAATGCTTACCTTTCGACAATGACTGTAAATGTAACCTTCCACATCCACACTAACTGCACTTGTGCATTCATCCAAAATAGCAAACTGGGGTTTATGATAAAATAATCTTGCCATCTGAAGCATAAAAGGAAATATTTTATAATCACATGCAGAAATTAATAAGCTAAAATAGATTTACCTTAAATTAAATATGCATTGAGTCTTGGAAAGCAAGAATGAAAATTATTATACCTCAAAAAACCTACTTCCCCCAAAGAGAAATATATTTAAAAGAAACAAAACCTATGTGTCTTTACTATCGTCCCAAAGGGGAAAATGTAACACACAGGAAATTTACTGTTAAGAGTTAATCTAAAACATTTAAGACTGATGTGAAATGTGACTGAGATTTAAACTATTATAGAATGTTCTCTAAACAAGATTAGAGGGTACATATTTTAACCAAATCTTAGAATTCAGACTCCAGATGGCTTAAATGAAAAAAATGTATTTATTTCTGAACATTTTATTGCTTAAGTAATGTCAATTAATATTAAGCTGCCAATTAATATTTACACCAATAATTTTTTAAAAATATTTTATTTATTTATTTGACAGACAGAGATCACAAGTAGGCAGAAAGGCAGGCAGAGAGAGAGGAGGAAGCAGGCTCTCTGCTCGGCAGGGATAGATGCGGGGCTCTATCCCAGGACCCTGGGATCATGACCTGAGCCGAAGGCAGAGGCTTTAACCCACTGAGCCACCCAGGCGCCCCTACACCAATAATTTTTGAGTGCACCCATTTTGTGTCCCTGAGGTTAATACTAAATGTGCTCATTTTTAAGCGTCTACTAATTTTATAAGTAAAATTAACACCAAGAATGTTATAGCTTCCATTTCTTCAATTAGCAAAAATGCTGAACACCTTCTCACTTATTTTCCATATGTATTTTATTTTCGGGGAATTATTTACTCTGATTCTTTGTCTAACAGGTATTCCAACTGGTCATATGCTCCTAGCAATAATCACCATGTGCCAAGACCAATGGACAATTTTATATTCTTGCCCAGTTTATCTTTTCTGCTACATGCAATTCAGATGACCACTTCCTCCTCCATGAGAAAGTGACAGTGAAACATAGTCTTAACATTTCTTCTCACTTCTTAAGCTGCTTCCTCAGTTTCTTTACCAGCCTTTTCTTCTTCACTTGACCATTAAATTTTGGGGTTCCTCAGGGCAAATTTGTAAGTCCTTTATCCTATATTGTATTTGTAAGTCCTATATCCTATATTGTCTCTCCCTGAATGATCTCATTGATTCCCATGATTCCAAATATTATTTACATTTGTGGACTCTCCATACCTTCTGCTCTTCCAATTTCTAGACTGCTAAATAAAAATTCCTATTTGATATTTCCATCAAATTTCACCGAATTTTCCCTTTAAAATCCATCCATCTACCCCACTGCACCTTAAACATTTCAGAAAATAACACTATCAAACAGCTGCTCAAGCTTGAAGGCCACAAGTCCTCGCTTCTCTCCCTCCCTTTCACACATCCACCCTCATATTTTTTAGTCCAGTCGAGTAAGTGCTTCAGAGTTTGTAGTCTACTCACTTTCTCCCTTCTCCACAATCATGCTCTCAGCCCAGAACACAACCATCTCCTGCTTATAGCCTACTTCCTCTTTCACTCCCCTCCAATCCATTCTCCCTATAACCAGAAAGGAGTTTTCAGAAATGTAAATCAAATGACACTCTTCTCTTCAACTTCCCACTTTACTTTGAACAAAATCCACTTCTTACTGGGGCATCCCTGCAGAATCAGATTCCTTCTTGTTTTCTAACCTCAACATTCAGGCCAAAATTGCCTCTTCTCAACTACCAGGACACAAGGGGTCTTACGCCAGAGAGGTTTAGCACATGTCACTTTCCTTTTGTCTCAAACACTTTCCTTTTGTCTGCTTTTTACATCTTTGAAATTACTCCTCAAATCTACCCTGAGCCCTCCACCTCAAACCAAGTGGGTGCCTACTGCAACTTCTCTGCAGCCCTTCGTATGCTGTGAACTGTATGTTCTCTTTGTCTACTCTTCTAGGCTATTATATTCACTTAAGTAGAAACTCTATTTTAACCACTACTGTACACCCAACACTTGCATGAAGGAAACATGTAGATATTTGATAAATTAAAACATAAGCAGTACTCCCTATCTGAGGAGATAAGAAAGGGGAAGCAGCAAGTATAGACTACTAGAAGTTCAGCTGTGCAGAGAACGCCAGAGGATCTTTGGTTAAGGCAGAGTTTGCTTTTTACATCAGGGAGATCTGAAAATGTCTTTCTGAAAGAGAAAGACCAGAAGAGATTAAATATAGGGTGTGAAGGAAAGAGTATGATATACTGAAGGAAAGAGTATAATACAGTCAAGAGGAGTGAAGGCCCAAAAACATGGAGACATTTAGCCTTTCTCAAGAGGAAGGATGACATATCCCCCACAGACAGAAGCAGGGAGGTCAGGACAGTCCAGTGTGAACTTCATTAAGAGGACTGATTATCTGACGGCATGCCACAAATGCCCTCCTGCCATGTTTCCATGGATCTCATCATCACATTTGGCATACTGGATGGCAATTTTCTCATGTATCTCTCTCCCACCATGCTGTCAGTCCTTGCTACCACAGTATGAGAAGACTGTAAGGTGAGCAAGCACATGAACTTTGCAATGGTACTACCACCTGAGCTCGGCCGGCCCCCACCCCCACCCCACATGGTAACCTGTACTAGTGGATCCTTGCTTGGCAGCCTACTTCACGGTGCTACAGTTCAATTTCCTCTGTACAAGGGGACACTCAACAGTTCCTGCCTCAAAGGACTGACAAGAATTCAATGTAAAGGGCCTAGCCTACCACCTATCTATTATGCACTCAATAAAAATGAGCTGTCAGTAACTGACATAATACCAGCTTTTTAAAGTAGGAAGTGAGCTCTTCTGCTGGGAGTAGGAAATGGGGTAGAAAGCCTGAGACTGGTAGTTTTTAAGTGATTATTGTGAAAAATGAGAAAGAGGGGCAAAAGGAAGATGATCACCAGGGAACATGAAAGGTGGTGGCACCAAATTCTGATCTTTCAGCTGCGCTCAGAGGCCTATATACAGAAACTGTTCAGACAAAGAACTGTTTGCCTCAGGCCTACATACAGAGAGAACTGTATATAAGCAAAGAACTGTTCTTGGGCTGCAGCTAAGGTAATATGAGGAAACAAAAAGCAGGAAAGGAAGTTAAGGGAAAAGGAGCATTTGTTTATTCCTTTACGAAATACTTCCTGACTACCTCCTATGTGCCAGGCCCTGGATTATTAAGTCTATGCTGGACAGGAAAGGAGGTAGAGTCAGAAGGGGACTGAGTAATCATAAGAAAAGGGGGGGTCAATATTCAAGATATCTGTAAGTCTGAAGAAGGGAGACAGTTGCCAATTTCTAAAGGAAAAAGAATTAATTACAAAATTGGTTTTATAAAATACTAACAATTTTATGAGAGTGTTATCTCTAGTAAGTGGTTTTGACCCTTCTTTTCTTTAATTAAAGATTTATTTATTTATTAGAGAGAGATAGAGAGCACAAGTAGGCAAAGCAGTAGGCAGAGGAAGAGGGGGAAGCAGGCTCTCCACTGAGCAGGGAGCCCGATGTAGGGCTCGATCCCATGACCCTGGGATCATGACCTGAGCTGAAGGCAGCTGCTTAACCAACTGAGACACCCAGGTACTCTGGTTTTGGCCCATCTTTATACTTTTATAAATATTCCAACTTTTTAATCTTACATACTTTTTCATAATTCATAATTCATAATAAAAAAAGACCACTACTAAATAGGAAGGACAAGTAGAGTGGAGTGGGAAAGAGAACTATCAGTCAGAGAAATAAGATATCGCAACTTATGATATTGGGTAGAGCAACCCTGGGTGGTAATGGCTGGGCCGAAAGGGGTGCAATGAGTTAAGAAAAATGTTACTTGAGACTCTGAGGGGCAGTGAGAGAAGAGAACTGGAGAGGCAGTCCATCGGCACATCAGAGGCTATATAATGTACTAGTCAGGAGCAATTAGTCTGACATCACACCCCCCTGCACTTTAATCTCCATTCTGCCACTCAGTAGCCACATGGCATTAGGAGGCTACTTAGGCCCTACAAGTCCTTCCCTTGACTGTACCTTAATTCACAGGGCTGTTGGGAGAATTACATCGAGTCTGCCATTCAAAACCAATGCTTCCTTCATCATTATTCCAGTGTACTTTTATTATAGCTATAATTGAAGACTGCCTTGTGTTACAGTTAGTTGAGAATACCAGGATCTCCTACCTAGATTATTAAGGGCAGACACCTATCTCAGAGCCTTGCAAAGAATAGACCCCCAGCTGAGAGTGAACTCTGGGGAAATTATACCATGATTAAGTTTTTCACTAAAATTATGGAATAATTATCTTATTTCCTTTCATTTACTCACTTTCCTCAAGGAATTTTAGAAATGTGTTCACCAGACCTCCCTTTTATTCAGTAGTATTATTCCATTCCCTCCAATTCAAATCTGACTTTCCTTACCCAAAAGTTCCCTTGTTTCATCTGTTTACACCAACCAATCTCCAGTCTTATATATTCACTGTTTTGTGTGGTTAGACCTTTCAATCTATTTTTCCTTAAAAAGTATAATTTTTATAATTTATAAATTATTAATTTTTACAATTTATAAAAATTACATCCTCACTTCCCTCATTTTTTACTTTGCAGATTTTCAAGCCTAACCAAAAACTGTAAGAGCATTAAAATGACCATACACAAACTTCACCCAATTTCACCAGCCTCGACATTTGTTGTATTAGCCTTCCCTGTCTCCCCACAAAACTTCTGAAGGTAGCAAAACAATAAGCTCTCTTTTAAATTTCACAACCGATTCTCCAAATATTGGTCTATACAGAACACAGGTGCCAGTGACTTGGTCATGCAGCAGTGTCATGGGTGAGTTTCTCCATTTCCCAATCAACTCTATCATGGTTCATCTGGCTTTACAGGGCTCCTCCTTCCACTCCTTCCCTCTCCCCCAAGAAATCCCCTCACTCCTCTAGGCCTTGAATTTCTTATCTTCAAATAAAATCTATCCCCTCTGTACCCTTATACCCCCATCCACAGGATTCCTTAGTTAAGCACATTTATTTTTCTTTCTCTGCATTTATACTGTGTGCCTTTGTGAATCCTGACCTATCCTTCCATAGTCTTTGAAGTCATAGTAACAGGAACTTAAATTTGTTCTCTTGACTTGCAGTTATTTCTATATCATCTTCTAATTAAGTGCAGAAACCTCAATCACTTCAAATTCTCACTCCTGCCATCCAATTTTCACTTTGAGTAGGGCTGACATCTCTTTTCTTTTGTTTATTATTCATTCTTCACTCTATAGATTAATCTCATGTTCCAGCACTAGCCAGACAAAATCACAAGAGCAGGCTGACATGAAGTTCATACAGAATGGGTATGTTCTGGGAAAAATAAGAGGCAACAAAAAAAGGGAGAATATAATTTAAAGATAATGAGTAAGCAATTCGGCAATAAGCCATTTCTCTTGCTGTTTTTCTTTGGTTACAGTTTTCTCTAATTCCTACAAGATTAACACTCTGGGGAAAAAAAAAATTCCTCTGCAGCTGCTCAAACTATGGTCTGCATAGTTAGAAAATGACTCTTTAAAAGTTAACCCTCTTAACAGAGTATTCAAAGTATCATTCTTAAAAGGCAGTGTTTTGTAGTCATGTTTGACCAGGAATAAGTTTAGACAATCATAAAATTAAAACAGCTCTTTTCAGATGCTTCTATTAGGAAAATGTAAAAGTTCTAAATAACTCTGAGTTAGATACTGAGCCCTGAAATCAGGATAGATATAATGGCATAACAGTAGAGGGGAGGGCAGGAGCTGAAAAAAGTGGGAACAGAGTGGATCGTCTCTAACACCTTCAGAAACTTCAGAGAAAACAGCTTAAGTGAGGGGTCAGTAGGGAAAAGATATTAAGACATCTTGGACTACCATATTACCCAGGATCAATATGCTAAAAGGTTCCCCCACTTCAATTAATCCTCAATGGATTAATAGTATATAATTGGAAAACTTATGAATTTTTAAGAATTCTAAATGCATATGCAAGTTATACATTTTCAAGTACTTCTATTATCATTTAAACTAATCTGTACTATAACAGTTGCTAAATGAAAAGACTAAAATAATAATTTTAAATTAATCAATTAATAAAAATAATCAAAATACTGGACTCTAAAAGTGACTTTATGCAACCAGTTACACTGTCATGAAATGTGTTCAGAGTATACTTACCGCCATTCTTTGTTTTTCTCCACCACTGAGGACATCCATCCAATCCTGAACACTGTCCCAGCCTCCTTCACGTTCAAGGATATGACCCAACTGGACATTATCTAAGTATTCCTTTAGTACCTTTTAGCACAATGATTAAAGATGAAATAAAACATAACATAGGCCAACATTCTCTATCTTGCTTTTATTTTTTAAACTACAATCACTATAATTCTATTGCCAATATCACTTCACAAAAGAATATGACACAAAGATAGCCCTGAACCTTCATTTCCTGTCTATACTAATTCTGACAAAACGTATCCAGTAGTTTAAATAAAATAACACTACTGTACATAATTAAAGGATGAGAGACAAGGTTAAATACTCACTAAGCCTTATTTAAGCAGAGTAGTTAACATCTTACTTCCACTTGGAAAGTTATAAGTAATGACAATGTTTTAGAAGTTTTTACAGGATAGGGTAAACTACCTGGCAGTTAAAATACTTAACTAATCTGATTAAGATAAATAATCTGAAATGGAGGATTTCCAGTAGATCTAAGTCATAAACATTTCCTTACTAGATCAGATATCCCCTTCCTTCTCTGATCTTCTCTTCCATCTGGATATATCACTTGGTCTCGAAGTGTTCCAAGGGTCATATAAGGTCTCTGATAGTGACAGAGCAAAAATCACTGTAAGTGACCTTTTAAAAAATAAAAGATCTTTACATCAAAGATTACAAAATAACTAACTCAAACAAGGTCTTACCTGAGGAACATAAAACAACTTTCCTCTCTCAGGTTTAGTTAGACGTCCTCCAAAAAGAGGCCATAACTATAAAAGGAAAAGGAGTGAGGAGAAAAGCAGTTGTAAATTTCACAATGTGACAGATTATATGGCAAAACAAGACCACAAAATCTTGAGACCAACTTGTACTTACTTCACCAAGAACACGGAAAAGTGAACTCTTCCCACAGCCATTTGGGCCACAAATTAAAACATTGGCCCCAGATCGAACCTGAAAGAAAATCAGTCTATGAATTTATAGTGAATATATACTCAGTGAACATTTCCTTACAGTCAAATTGTTTTTTGCTAATGCTAAGCTTTCTTTTTAGCTATAAATGTGATCACTGAATAAAATCAACTTAATCAGAATACAGAACAACAGCTTATAAATTTTGAGGATTCTCAAAAACAAGTATGTGTGTATATGGTCTCGTTTTTAAAAAATGGAATCATACGATATATGTTCTACATGTTACTATTTAACAATATATCACAAATATTCTTCCAAGTCAGTATATTCATTCTATTTTATAAATGTCTACAGTGTATTCCATTCTAAGAATGTACCATAATTTATTTAAAAACTTTCTTTTTGTTCATTGTTTAGGTCATTTGTATTTTGCTTTGCTCTTTTAGATAATACTGCAATGAACCAGAACCAGTGAGCGAATTTATGTATTAGTGAGAAATGTTTCTGTGGATCAGGTTCTTAGAAATCTACATATATTATAAATATTTACCAGTGCTACCAAATCGCTCTGCAACAATGTAAAGTTAAATGAGAAAATGTGATTAAATTCTGAGCTTACAGTCTCATGTAAGTATTTAATAAACTCTGTGAAGAATCAGAAATCTGGGTTACAATTCCAGTATCACAGTATCACACAGCAGTGTATCACAGAAGGAAAGAAGACAACAAAGATGTGAGTTACTCTGGTTGTGGAACCTGCTTTGACAATTTTCAGGCCCTACATTCCTATTATTTAACTCAGTGAAGATTTATTGAATGCTCACAGTCAGGCTCTGCTCTAGGTAATGGGGCTACACTAACTAAACAAAACAAAACAAAACAAAACCTGCTCTTACCACCTTACATTTTAGTAGGAGAGACATATAATAGAGAATACACACAATAAATGAGTAAATTACAGTGTATTGGAAAGTAAGTGCTACGGAGAAAAAAATATATCAAGGTAAGGAAATTTGGGAGTTGGTAGGGGAGGTTACATTTTTAAGGTGGTCAGGCCAGGTCTCACTGAAAATGGTAACTGGGGGCACCTGGGTGGCTCAGTAGTTAGGCATCTGCCTTCAGCTCAGGTCATGATCCCAGCGGCCCCAGAGTCCTGAGATCCAGCCAAGTACTGAACAGAGTAGTTCTAAACAAGTGGTATCGAGTGGGCTCTAGACTTGGGAGATGGCCTACATGGTAGGAATCTATTACTAATCATCAAGATTTTCTGATCTGAACTACTCATAAAGTCATAATAGACATATATCCTAATGGTAACCCTTGGGTCTGGGAGTGTCTTACAAATATACAAAAATACTCCTCTTTCTTTTTCTTTTTAATTGGGTCTGCCATAGTCCCATTTGATTAGGAGACTAGACTGAATCAGCATCACTCTTCACTGAGATGAGATATTACCCACTGCTACTGTTCTGCTCTCCCACTGTTTCCGTGACAGCAGAGTCTATATTTGGCTTGTACAGGGACAGAGCCTCCTGCACAATCAAAACAATACCTAACTCTAATTTTTTTGAACTTAAACTAAAATTATATTGAATGTTTAAATATTCATTTCCCACTAGAGATTACAATCAACTATATCTTCTGAGACAGACTTTATCTGTAAAAGATTTTTCTGTAAGTCTTAACAACTAAGAAAAGTAGATTTCTAAGTATTTCAAAGACTTACTTTTTAAAAGAATTTTGTGGATTCAGAGACTAAGTCAAACCTTACAGTTATTTTATTTATTTATTTTTTTAAGATTTTATTTATTTATTTGACAGAGATCAGAAGTAGGCAGAGACACAGGCAGAGAGGAGGCAGGCCCCCTGCCAAGCAGAGAGCCCAATGCGGGGCTCGATCCCAGGACCCTGAGATCATGACCTGAGCTGAAGGCAGAGGATTAACCCACTGAGCCACCCAGGCGCCCCAAACCTTACAGTTATTTTATAATATTAGACTAGCTTTTCATTTCACATTTTAAATCTAAGCTTATATACAATCATTTAGTAACTTACTTCAAAATTAAGGTCTCGGATCAAAATATCTCCATTTGGCGTTGCTAAAGGAACATGATCAAATCTACAGAAGAAATCGATAAAAAATTACAATTTTACATTAAACATTAAGCAAACATAGCTGAAAGAGAATGCCACTACATGGTTTAACAAATGTTTATGGTGCTAAAGAACTTTTCCTATACATACTTTATAATGTTATCAGCATTGATGATTTCTCCAGCACCAGGTATCAACGGAATGACTTGTGCTCCTTCTTCAGTACCTTAAGTGGAAAATAAGTATTAGAGCATCACAGGACGTCAGCCAAAACTTAAACTATGGGACCTAGTGCATTCATATTTACCCCTTTCCTGTTGCGAGACCATTGTGCGCTCATATTTGCCTTGATTTAAATCCTTTAATACTTGCATTAATTCTGTAATTCGAGCAGTAAAACTGAAATGTAAAAAAAAAAGTCATAATGAAAACTCCAAAGGCCATCGTATCTTTTACTATTATTTTTGCTACTTATTTGAGATGGAACTGACATACAGCATTGTGTAAGTTCAAAACTTTTATGCAAACTTAACTGAAATTCCTAAAAATTATAATTTAGTTTAAATGAAATAACCTAAAAGAAGTTTCTTCGTCATAAAGTATGAGTGATAGTGTATGCATGCTTTATTATCATGTTTCAGTAGGACAGCAGAATGAGGATAAGGGAAGAGGATTCATAGGCTCTCCACCTCAAGAGATAATTACTTCATTAACAGTTGAGTCAAGAAGGTTGTTTGCCACTAGAATTTAAAGGTTTCTAGTAGACACTACACAAGGACTAGTACTAGTTAGTACCCTCCACCGACATAGGAAGTACGGACCGAGTTCCTCCTGGAGTGAGTGATAGCCAGGTATAAAGTTAGTCTTCTTGTGTGAGGAAGGCATTTATTACACATATGCCAATTCCCTGCAAACATGGAAGAATATGGAAGATTCCTCTCTTTCCTACTCCAAAATTGGAGAAAAGCTGAAGTGTTCTTAATATGAGATAGAATCACTGAAGCAAGAGAGAGAAATCAACACTCAATGCCAAGACATCAAGGAAATAAAAATAACATGATGGTCAAAGAGAAAGCAATCTGCATCAAAGAAGCAAAAGAGAAATTTTCTGTGGAAATCAAGCAGAAACCTCCTGAAGGAAGAGAAGCACCTCATTTACCATGAACCGTAAAGGCATAAGAAAAGTTATTAACAACTAGGAAGAACGTCTATATTCTCAAGAAAGACAGACTCCTCATAGTAGTTGACAATCAACTCCATTTTGCCATAAAGACTTAAATTGCCGTAGAAAAGGAGGAATAAAGAAGAAATATGTGGATGAGTCACAGGTCTGGGAAGGATCTGAAATGATCCAATTTCTTTAGATGTACTTTTTACATTATGGTGTTCTTTTATCCCATACCAAAGCCCTTTATATTAGAGTTTAAAATACTGAAATACTTAATTCCATATTATGCTCTAAGAACAATTTTACTAAACAGAATGATCATATTTGCAATTGCATCTACAGATACCACAAAGTGACTTTTCACTTTTTTCCCCCATTAAAATCAACTTCATCTTTATCTTTTGCTAGGTTGCCAGTTTCAAAAACCTAAGAGGAAAAAAATACAGTGGAGGACAAAAAAGTTCAAATACAAAAAATTCTATTCATTAACTTAATTTCCCATGAATTCAGAATAGACTGCCATGACTTAACATTTTCTAACTTACTAAATACTACTGTCCATGGAGCAAATAGCTTGAGAACCATTAACCTGGCTGAAGACTCAAAACAGCTCTTAAGGAAACATGAAAAACTCAGAGAAAAATCATCTTTAATTTGTCTATCAAAATCAGCTTGCAGGAGTAAGAAATGGGGCTTCCGTTGCCCCGTATCTTAACCTCACCAGGGCACAATCATTAAGTATAACATATTCTTAAAACTTATTTTCTGCAATTGCTTAGTATTACTAATCTTACTTACCCAGCCAATCTAGTCATCTCACGGCCAGCCAAAACTATCCGACCCAGAGCTTGAGACATTCGCAAAAGCATTCTTCCACTTTGGTAGTAATCCTTAAATAGAAATAAATACTAGTTTTCACTTGTATTTCTAAGACTAAAAACTACCTTTTATTTGTTTTTATATTTAAATTTCAATTTATTATGACTATGACTACTAATACTTTACCTCTAGAAGTTCTGAATGTGTACTCTTGAGATGTCGAGGATGAGACAAATCTAGGAAAGGACGACTTACAACAAGGTAACCAACAACAGTGGCAAGATCTGAAACAAAACCGTTAAAATTTAAACATTTAATAATACTTCACTTTCTCCATAAATTTCATTCCACTATCTCTTTGAAAGCATACTTACATTTGGCAACTATGCTATCAATGAAGCCCATAGAAAACCGAAACAAAATGAAATTATGGAGATGCTCCACCTGGCAGAAAACAAAAACAATAAAATATATATTATATGTGTACATAAGAAAATGAATCTACCCTGAAAATAAAAAGAACTGCATGAGCTATTTATTCCACAAACACTTACTGAAAATTTTTAAAAAATGTATAACTTACTGATTCCACAAATATTGTCTGATTTCTGATTATACTGTACATCACATTTCATGTACAATACTTATCACAGAGCAGATGCCAAATACTTCATGAAACCATTTTTATGCAAACAGAATGGAAATTACATATAAATGTTAATGTGGTATCATTTGTATATAATACTGTATTCACAATATTATCAGATACACACTTCACAATATTATCAGATACATACTTGCATTAAAAATGGTCAATAATCAAAACAACAACAATAACACAGAAGGATGAGCTAATTTAGGTAAAACACTACAGTCTAGATTGGCACTCAGTGCTTTGCTTTAGCTGGAGACATCTGGTCTATGTTTTCCTTAAGAATCTTACTACACTCAATCTGAAGCAAGTGCTAATTTCATCAAGGCTGTACAGCCCTAGTCTGCAGCTTTAATCAAGCACACTCTACCTCAAAATTACAAGTCTAATAAATGTTTTATATTCTGCCTTTTCAGTGTTCTCAACTTTTGCATCTATCAGGTTATTCAAGGCCCTGCATGATCTGGCACTGGGTTCCATCATAAACTTCATCTGCTTCCATGTTCCTTCTCACTCAGCTCCAGAATTACTGGTTCCTCAAACTGCCTTAAGGCTTTCCTCTTGTTGTTCTCTCTGTCAGGAATACTGTTGCTGTCCCAGACAGTTTTATTTTGTGACTAATTCCCTCATTCCATGTGGGTTTCTGATAAAATGTCACCTCAAGAAAAGACCTCCCTGGGGCGCCTGGGTGGCTCAGCAGTTTAGAGCCTCTGCCTTTGGCTCAGGTCATGGTACCAGGGTCCTGGGATGGAGCCCCACATCAGGCTCTCTGCTCAGCGGGGAGCCTGCTTCCTCCTCTCTCTCTCTGCCTGCCACTCTGCCTACTTGTGATCTCTCTCTCTGTCAAATAAATAAATAAAATCTTAAAAAAAAAAAAAGACAAGACCTACTTGCCATCCTACCCAAAATAGTGAGGCAACCACTCCATCACACTGTACCATGTCATCCCATTTTATTTTTGATCATAGAATTCATAACTACCTAAAAGCATATAAAATAGTCAGTTGTTATTTACTATCTCCCCCACTAAAATGTGAGTTTTCTGAGTACAGGGTGGCCTCCTCTTCCTATCTTTTGTAAAAGCACAATGACTGAAACATTAATCAGTGAATGCCATTTGTTACATGCTGTGCTCAATGCTGGAGATACAATGAACAAAACAGAAAAGGTCTCTGAGTTCATGAAGTATACATTTTTTTAAAAATTTTTAAATTTTTTATTTTTTGTAAACATATAATATATTTTTATCCCCAGGGGTACAGGTCTGTGAATCGCCCAGTTTACACACTTCACAGCACTCACCAAAGCACATACCCTCCCCAATGTCCATAATCCCACCCCCCTTCTCCCAACCCCCCTGGCCCCAGCAACCCTCAGTTTGTTTTGTGAGATTAAGAGTCACTTATGGTTTGTCTCCCTCCCAATCCCACCTTGTTTCATTTTAATGAAACAGACAAACTAGGAAACAAATAAGATAATTATAAATTGCAATACATCTTTTAAAGAAACAGATCATTAAATTGGGAACTGGAGGAAGCCATTTCAGACAGACTAACCAGAGAAAAGCAAGGCCACAGTAAGTTGTTAACTTTGGGGCTAAAATCTAAAGGTAAGAGTAAGTAAGCCATGTGAAGAGTGAGCTGATATAACAGCAGATCCCTGGAAAATTACCTTAAATGCATTTTCTCAGCACTATCAAAATTCAGTCATATTAAATCTAAATAACACAAAAAATTCAACGTCTAAAATAATTCATTTTTTAAAAAAAAGATTTACTTATTTATTTTAGAGAGAGAGATAGAGAGAACTTGAGCATATGTGAGGTGGGGAGGGACAGAGGGAGAGAAACTTCAAGCAGACTTCCTCTTGAACATGAGCCCCGGTGTGCTGCTCAGTCCCACAACCTATGAGATCATGACCTAAGCCAAAACCAAAAGTTGGATGCTCAACCAACTGAGCCATCCAGGTGCCCTGAAATCATTTAAAATGTTTATTTCTTTAAGCTTTTTAAGTCACCTTCATATAGATTTAATTTCACAAGCTTCCACTAAAATGTAAGCTCCTTGGAGGCAGGATTTTGTACGTTATGTCTACCACTATTATTACTAGCACCTGGAATAAGCAAAGGCATCTAGATGGCACTCAGTATCTTTTAAATGAAGTAATAAAATTACTTGAATTTTCCCAATTTTCCAAATGGCAAGAAAATAAAAACTGATATATGTATAGTTTTCACAAGAAACAATGTTTTTAACTCTAAATTATGGGTCAACAAACTGGCCCACAATCCAAATCCAACCTGCCATTTATTTTTATAAAAAAGCATTACTGGAACATAGCTACACCTACTTATTTACAAAGAGTATATTCCTTTTTAAAAAATTAATATATAATGTATTATTTGTTCCAGGGGTACAGGTCTGTGATTCGTCAGTCTTACACAGTTCACAGAACTCACCATAGCATATATCCTCCCCAATGTCCATCACCCAATCTCCCCATTCCTCCCCCCCACCCCTCCAGCAACCCTCAGTTTGTTTCCTGAGATTAAGAGTCTCTTATGGTTTGTCTCCCTCTCTAGTTTCATCTTATGTCATTTTTCCCTCCCTTCCCCTATGATCCTGTTTTCTTTCCCAAATCCTTCATATCAGGGAGATTATATGATAACTGTCTTTCTCTGACTGACTTATTTCACTTAGCATACTACCCTCTAGTTCCATCCATGTTGCTGCAAGGGGCAAGATTTCAATTTAATTATTTTTTTAAAGATTTTCTTTATTTATTTGACAGACAGACATCACAAGTAGGCAGAGAGGGAGGCAAAGAAAGAGGGGGTAGCAGGCTCCCCGCTGAGCAGAGAGCTGATGTGGGGCTTGATCCCAGGTCCCTGGGATCATCACCTGAGCCGAAAGCAGAGGCTTTAACCCACTGAGCCACCCAGGCACCCCAAGATTTCAATTTTTGATGGCTGCATAGTATTCCATTGTGTGTATGTATATATACACACATCACATCTTCTTTATCCATTCATCTGTAGATGGGCATCTAGGCTCTTTCCATGGTTTGGCTATTGTGGACATTGTTCCTATAAACATTCAGGTGTACGTGCCTCTTTGGATCACTACATTTGTATCTTTAGGGTAAATACCCAGTAGTGTGATTGCTGAGTCGTAGGGTAGCTCTATTTTCAACTTTTTAAGGAACCTCCATGCTGTTTTCTAGAGTGGCTGCACCAGCTTGCATTCCCACTAACAGTGTAGGAGGGTTCCCCTTTCTCAGCATCCTCGCCAGCATCTGTCATTTCCTGACTTGTTAATTTTAGCCATTCTGACTGGTGTGAGGTGGTATCTCATTGTGGTTTTGATTTATAGTTCCCTGATGCTGAGTAATGTGAAGCACTTTTCATATGTCTGTTGGCCATCTCAATGTCTTCTTTGCAGAAATGTCTGTTCATGTCTTCTGCCCATTTCTTGAATGGATTATTTGTCCTTTCCATGTTGAGTTTGATAAGTTCTTTATAGATTTTGAATACTAGTCCTTTATCTGATATGTCATCTGCAAATATCTTCTCCCATTCTGTCAGCTGTCTTTTGGTTTTGTTAACTATTTCCTTTGCTGTGCAAAAACGTTTTATCTTGATGAAGTCCCAATAGTTCATTTTTGCCTTTGCTTCCCTTGGAGTATATGGCTACTTTTGAGTGTCAATACAGACGATAAGGTCTGAAAAGTCTGAACTACATATGTACTATCTTGTCTTTTATAGAAATAGTTTGCTGACCCCTACTGTAAATAATAAACATAACCATCATAGTATCTTCAAGAATGCTACAGAAACAAAGTAATTTATCACTAAATAAAACTTCTAAGCAACCTCTAAAAATACACTGATTTTTATTTTAAAAAATCAACCTATTTTTATAACTGGGCAGCTTAATATACTGGCATGATAGTTTTTATTCTTTTATTTTGTATAAAAATACTCACAGTTACTTAAAAATAAATATCTTAGAGATTAGAGGTTGAAGATATATATACCTATATAGATAGATACAGACAAACATCAGCAAATGCCAAGAAAAAAAAATTTTTTTCCCTAAATACATGAGTCTCAAGCATGCTACCTTACCAGCTTTCGGAAGACTGAGTGGATTGTCTGCTTTTCTCTCTTATTCCCATTGTAAAAGGCAATTTCTTCACTATTAAAGAAAATAATTTAGTAATTAATTTTGATATTACTGGTGCCTGAAAAATAATTGAAATACAGTATTTGATGACTGAATATTTTATTTAAATATTAATATAAATATATTTATGTTTATATATATAACATACATATATAAACATTAAATAAATATAAAAGACACTTAAGACTGTAAGCTTAGTGGGTGCGTCTGGCTACAGTCCTATACTTGAGAGTCTGCTCCTTGCCTGACTGATTAGAGGGCAAAGAAATACATGCCTAAACTGGATCAGAGACTGAACAGGAGCCACGTGTTGGATATGCCATATATAGCTGGAAAAGATATGCTGGGCTAGTTCTCAGAAAATTAATTTAATTTCTTTAATAAGAAATAAGAAGGAGGTTGCTATGATGTATAGGAAGGCAGGGCTGGGACAGCCATTACAGATGACAAATGGAATACAGACCCTACAGAAGGGACAGGAGAAAACAACAGCTAATAGAAGCTATGGAGTGATGCCATGACATACAGCCTTTGAAAGACAGAAAAGCAAACCAAGTATGAATGACTTCACAGTGCCAGCTTCCAGGAGCCTTGGACAGTCATTGCACAGTCATTCTTTTGCTGGGAATCTCACCATACCCTCACAACAACCCCCCTTTTCTTGAGCTGGCCTGAATGGGTCCATAAGGGCCACAAGAATCGTGACTAGAAGAAAAAGGGCATTCTTACAGATGAAGACACTGTAGTTAAGAAAAGTCTGTCAAAGTCTTACAGCTAGCAAGTCAAGCAGCTAAGACTATAACTCATATCTGACATTCCACTCCCAATTCAGTACAATGTAAAAAATCCCAGGAAAATAACTCTTACAGCAGAGAAAAGTAAAGATCCGCACAGGAGTCTATAGGGTACAGTTAAAAAGCCTTCAATAAACACCCAATCTTCAAAGTCTATTTTTTCCCCTTAAAAATGTATGTGAATTTAATATTCTACTCCAAAATATATCTACATCTTTTCCATTACAAAAGCAAGGTAGCTCTTACCTCAATCCTTTCAAACAAAATTAACTTTGTATAAAGATGAATCATGTTTGACTTGTGTTTCACCATTCCCTTGACACAATAACACGGAGACCCAGGGTATCACAATTACGGTTTAACAAATAATTTTATACCTATATTACTTTTCTTACTTCCTTCCAACCCCTCTGCATGTTTAAGCCCATGGAAGATGAGAAAAGCATTCTACTTCCTTCTCATTTTAGCCCCAACCTAAAACCTGGAAGGGCAAAAATAACCCAGAATACTATGGCTGCCTATCCATCACTGTTTTCTCTTCTACAACCTTCTTATGTAAGAGACCTTCACTTTTCTTAGCTACCCGTTTATCCCTTTCTATGCACCAAAGGGTTTAGGAATGGCCGCAACCCCATCTCTAAGGAATTATGAGTTCCTTTTGGTCTAAGCCAATCACTTGGCTGTGACTGCTTCAGGCAAGGGCCAGTGATCATTCTGGCCAAAGAGAGGTGAAACAAAGTCAAGGGTGGGGCATCGGAGAAAGTTTCCCTGCTCTCCTGAAGAAATGGCTTCTTTTTATTTCTGGGCTTTTTACAGGGGAGGAGGGCTGGTGAGATCTGAAACTGCTTTTGCCATCTTGTGATCATAAGAAAAATTAGGCTGAGGAAGACAGCAACATACAAAGGAGGGCTGAGCCAAGAGAACATCAAAGGACCAGAGCCCTGATCATGTTGTACCTGGAATGGGGCTACCTTAAGAGTTCTTATGTCAAGTAGTAAATGTCCTTATTGTTATTGCTACCTAAATCAGGGTTTTCTGTTTCTTGCAAAAGAAAGCCTTCTAGCTGATACCATCTTTCATTCACTTGGCAGATCACCTCTCCACTTAACCAAAATTCTATTCCTCCGCCTCCCTAAGGCACTGAACTCTATTTAAAACTGGTACCATTTTAGCAATATAAGGAAACAAAGGAAAAAGGAACTGTTAAAAAAGTAATCTTCTAAGTAGTTCTATAAATGCTTTAGGGTCTCCATAAAGATTAGGACCCTCAAAATGACTTAAAGTTTACAGATCAATACGTGAGAAAATTTATCAAGTACCTACTACATATCAAAACTTAGGCTGGAAGCTTTGTATGTATTTCATATTTAATACTTATGATAGTCCTATATTCTCTATTACAAACAAGAAAAGTAAAGCTATAACTAACTTGCCAGAAGTCATATAATATATAATTGATAAGAAGAGGAGGCAGATTTTGAAACTAATCAGGCTTGCTCCAGAGCCTAATACTTTTTCTTCCTATTTTGGAAACTATCAGGAAAATAGGTAGACACATGTGCAGTTAGACTGAATTACTGAGCATACACAGTCTCAAAATAAAAGTATTTGTGGATAAACTGAGAATTTTCTTTGAAGAAATATTGTAAGTAAACTTGAATTTGAATGTATTTTGAGTGTGTTTAAAGTGAAATTAACAGAAAATTAGTCAATAAAAGAGATGAGGAGGTGAACCAGGGATACTACACAATTAAGAAAAAGAGAAATGTTGAGGATTACTACTTTATAAAACTGGTATTTTTTATAATCTATTATTCAAAAGAGGTAAATAAAGAAACAATTTTGGTAACAGTGTCTCCCAGACTGTTTGGAGTAAACTTATATGACATCAATATCCATAAAAACAGTTTTAGTACAGCTAAATTTAACACATTTCTTCTTACCTGTTTGTGATGAGCCGGGAATTAACGAACCTATACTCTCCCTCATACTTTTGCTCAGTTATTGTCATCTTACCAATAGGTCTTCTAAGTCGAGTTAGGAGTAGCCCAGAAATAATCAAGTAGGCCATCATACTTGTTGGGCCCTATTATTATTGGAAGAGAATATACAATGTTCAAGGATAACATAATAAATTCACTGGATGCAACATGCAACATGCACAATTTCTATAAATAACTGCAGTGACTTGGCTAATTTCCCCCCTTAATTATTTCTTTTTTGGGAAAATACACATTGTTCACACTTTTCACTACTCGTCTATTCTGTTCCTCTTCCAACACTGTATCTCATCCCCAGCTCTTCTGAATATGCTTACCTAAAAAACTCCTAATTGTGGGTGCTTGGGTGGCCTAGACTAGTCTGTTGAGTGTCTGCCTTTGGCTCAGGTCATGATCCCAAGGGTCCTAGGATCGAGCTCCGCATTAGGCTTCCTGCTCAGTTCTGCCTGCCACTTCCCCTGCTTGTGCTCTTTCCCTCTCCCTCTTTCTGTCAAATAAATAAATGAAATCTTTAAAAGAAATTAATAAATAAAAATAAAAACCCCTAATTGCATCCTTACTCTTCCTACAGCATCTAAAACTCTTTTGATGGAACTCTACCTGATATTCCCTTAATATTCCACAGACACTCTCAGATGTTCTCTTAGAATGTTAATATTCCCTGAGATTTCTTCCTTAGATCTTTCCTACTTTTTATCTCTACTCCAATCACTCTTAAAAATCCAAGATAGTATTTACAAGTAAGTGTCAAGTACTACAGAGTACTTAGCTCACTACTCTGTAGGGTGTCAAGCTAAAGTCTCCCAAACAAGCTCTACCTGGTTTTCCCTTCTCCTACATCTTGCTTGTAGCTGCCATACTTTCTAACTTGGTGAGTAACCTCATCACCCATTGACCAACGTAAGAGGAAAGCTTTAAGCTTACCTTCCCAAATCATCACAGGCACTTTTCTCATTCCCATCTCTATACTGTATTCTGCCATACTGAATAAACTATTTCCTAAACATGCCATTTAAGGAAGCCAGTATTGTGCCTAGCAAGCCTGACATATCTAATGGACACCTACTCATCCTCCTCAGAGCAACTCAAATATCACCTCCAATTCTTCTGGACACTAAATATGTTTATCAAACTTCTGTCACTTATCATTCTGCATTAAAACTGAATACCTATTCTTTCACTGGACTGTAAACCTTCTTCAGCTGGAACTTTGCCTTACTCATCTTTTTTCCCCACTACCTAGTACAACATGTGTGGACTATGATTTGTATTCAGTATTTTTAAAATTAAATATGATTCAAATGTATTTCAACAGTCAATGCAAGAATGGGCAAAGGAGAGAACTAAAACATAGTTTCTACCTTTGAGAAATGCAGAATCAGATAACAGGAATACATGGGGAGATATTTAGGTATTATAAAAATGTAATAAGTACCATAAAAATATTATAGTACAAAGACAAAAGGGATTAGGCCTATTCATCTGCTTAGAGTAAAAACAAGCTAGAAGAATGATAAAACCCAGATCATAGGATAGCAGATTAGGACGGTAGACAAGAAATTCAAATAAAGCCTACTTTCTCCAGTGTTCTGGAAAGTAGCAAAAACTACTATATAAATTGGATGTTAATCAACTATAAGATGTGTATGCATATACATGTACATATATACATAGTACAGCCACACTATTACATGGTTGTATAATAAATATGTAAGAGTAACATCACATATTACACGATTAAAGTTGTATTTCAACAAGAATACTCAAAGAAAATTTAAAGGTCATTCTTACCAACACAAATATTAAAGAGACAGGGTATGGCTCAGGAGATAGTCAACCATTTATATAATTATAAAATTACATATTATATTTAAAAAACCATTATATTTAAAGGTATTTCTCATATTTTAACATTCAAGTTTCATATTAAAATGGCTGTCTCCAAATCTCTTTTTAGACATTACTTTACAATAGTAAGTACATGATGTCAATATTTAAGTACTTCTCGTTATTAATGCCACAAAAATTTTCCAAGTATCTGACTTAAGGAAAATTCAAACACCAAATTAGAGGACTTTTTTAAGTCTCTAATACAGTATTATTTTATAACTAGACTTTCTTAGGTACATGTTGTAAAAACACAATCTTTGAGATACATAAAAATTTCTACAATCCAGCTATTTACAACATAGAACTATAGCAATTTAAAAGATAGATTAAACTCACCTGAGCTCCTATTGCACTTGTTAACTTGAAGATATACAAAACTATGTCTAAAAATGGCTGTAAATATGAAAAGGTAAAGAATTAAAAAGAAGTAGATTGTATAGACTGAAAGCTAATAAAACATGATAAATATAAAATGCTATTTAACATTTAACACATAATTGTCAACATGCAGAGTTCCCACCATATATAATGTACTATAAACAGCATACAGACCAACAAAAACATAAAATAAACAGTTCTTATTCTCAAGAAACTTAAAATAGAGATAGCACGACCAAAGGCTACTGATAATCAAGTGGGAAAAACATTTTCCATTTTCCAACAATTAAGGTAGTTCAACTATGATAATTAACCATTAGAACTTAGTAATTTCTCAATGCAGTGTAAAGACAATGAATAAAAGGCACTGTATCCTCAAATCTACTACCAGCTTTCCAGGTTTCCATAGATCTACACCAATAAAATGAAAGGCTCTTCCTGCTTGTAACATTGCTTTAATTCTATTACTTTATCACAATATCCGTATGTTGAAATAATTAAATGAGCCTATAATTTTCTGATATAAAACTCAAGCGTCTAGAACTAAGACATTAATATACTGTTCCTTACACATGGAGACAACTCAAATGACATATCAAAAGTTTATACATATTTTGAAGTGTTTTTAAAAAACCCCTATATTCTTTCACTTTAAGTCTACAGCCATCCCTTTCTTGGCTTCTATTAAGATTAACCTGTTCTTTTTTGACTTATAAATTATCAAAAAGATAGACACATTTATAAAATGTAAGTAGATTTAAAAGTTGACAAAAATGACTCATCACTTAAGTCACAGTTCAAACAATGAGATATTAAAAACAGTAAAAATACTGTAGTACAGGGCCCACTACCATTATATTTTTCTCTATTACCAATGTGACAACACCTGAGCTGTAGAGTGTCAAGATGTAAGGAATACAAAACAGTATGTACAGAATTACAAAAATATTTGTATATACACTCCCCTGACCCTAGACACACATATACAACAAATGTCAAAATGTGGTAATGAATTAATCAATAATTTATAGCTGTCAGAATTCCTCCAGTAAAGAATAAGTTAGCAAAGGCTTCTGGAAAGCTGAATAAAAAGTATGGCATGAAGTGAAAAGGCATCCTACTAATGGGCCTGTCATGAGTGGGGGAATTCTTGCAGATCAATAGCACTTTTCTAAGAATTGCCTATCCTCCCTCCAGCCACATGGTTGAAGCAGGAGCATTCCTCTTCTTACAGGGTGACCCAGACCCCTGGGGAGAGTTCTTTTGTCTCAGACTGGGTATCTGGATCAACTGTGGCCAGGGACAAAGATACTATAATTGGTCCACTTTGAGACAAGCTCTCACCCCAGACCAAGAGCAGCCATGTGGATAGTGGTAGGAAACAGGGCCTCTGAGATGACAAGAGGAAGAAATGCTGGGTAGATGATCTCGGAGGTGCCCTGTTCAGGTCCCAGACGAGGCAGGAGGTAATGGCAAAGACGACGACTTAATGAGAAGACAACAGCAAAAGCTGTAAAGGGTGGTGAGACAAGATAGTACAAAAAAGAACTGAGGAAACTGGCAGGAAGAAACCTGGTTAGGGCCTATCCTCTGTCCCAAGAGCTCTGGCAATATTCTGGGATGGCGGGGGTAGGGGGAGATAATAATTAGAAAATGGAAATCAACTAGTATCTTGTGAAGATTTTTGACCATTACTCAAATGATCTATTAGAATTAGAGATACGAAGCACAGAAATGAACAGGAAGAAGTCCAGCCTAGTGTTACACATGTGGAACTAGAAACATAAACTGATGGTCAATTTCTAACAACAAGTCCACAAGTCAAGTGACAAAAATTCAAATTTCTGTTCTTTTCCTGAAATCAGCCTACAAAATTCATACAAAATCTTTGTAAGACACTCTAAGTTGGCCCAAGCACCTCACAAAAATAATAGAGAAAATTAAACAACTGTAGTTAAAGCTATTATAACAACTCTAATTTTCTCAAAAAAGCACTTAGTAGTTATGCTGTTATGTCCATCAAAACAATTCTATATAAATATGCTAACAACTCTACATAAATATGCTAAGATTCAAAACTCAACAAATCAACACATAATTTTTAAAAAGAAAATAGAGAAACTTACCTTACTAAGATTTGAATACAGATCAACTACACTGTTACAAAACTTTTCTACATCTTGAGTAAGCAGCTGGTCTGGGTTGGCTATTCTGTTGTCCAGATTTCCCATTTTATAATATGTGAAAGCTCTGAAACAGATGAAAGAAAATGACATGAAAACTGAGGATTTTAAAAACAAAAAAATTCACATTCTAGCACACAGGGCAAATTCATAGAAATGGAAAGGTCTGGAGCTGGAAGAGGCCGTAAAGATTGTCCTTACTTTAAAGATAAGGAAGCAAGACCAGAGAAGGATGACTTGCAAATTAACCGAAGAGCTAGGATTAAAATCTAAACTGCTGAGGTCTTTGCCTATGTGCTTCTGGGTCTAAGAAAATTTCCTTGAAAACATATCCAATATAAGAGAAAAACTTCTAGATCTCAATATCATCAACATTTCTATTCAGTTCAAGTATGTTTAATATAAAAATAGGTTATCACTTACTGGAGATACTCCTCATAGAGGTATTTAGTTAGTCTTACTCGGAAGCATAGTTTGAGCTCATTTAACCCAAACTTCAAGAAGTTGTTAACTACAGAGATCTGAAACAAACAAACACATATTACTGGCTTTGCTATATTTCCATTCACAAAATTATTATTTATTGCTCTAGCATTGGCTCTGTCCCCAAATCCTATGACTTTTATAACTGATTGTCCAAATTGATAATGATTTGCTTCTGTTTTACTCAGAGTGTACAAAGATACAAAGAGAACATCCCAAAGCAAATGCAATTGGCTCTATTATGCTGATATATTAAAACTCTACTTGAAACTCAATTTTTTAATATGTTAATAACATTAATTACGAGAAGCATCTTGATACTTCTTTTGTCAACAAATAAAAGCCAAATCTGTCCCCTTTGGATTCAGTGTAAAGGAGTCCTGATATTTATGTTTGTATCTTCTATTTCCTTCTATAAGCATTACGATCCTAGACAATGAATTCTATTTGCATTTTTCAAAAAAAAATTTTAATTTCATACCAACTAATACCATAATTTCTAGAGTCATCTTTACTTCTTGTTCCCATCATTATATTGAAATTAAGTCTTCCATAGTTCCAAACTCAGATTTACGTAAACATTTTCTCAAGAAAACAATGGTTGTCCACTCAATCTCCATCTCTTAATGACATCTACAATTTTTATCTCAACTTTTTCTAAAGTCTAAAAACCGTGCACATGTATCCTCATGCTTTATTAAATTTCTGACATATTCTCTAATTAGCTGGAGTTTAAAATCAAGTTTTTCACTCTCATATTTATAATAATAAAATTCTTGTAGTAGCAATAAAAGAAAGAACCAAGCTGAGAATATCACTTATGATTTAAACCAAAC
Source organism: Mustela nigripes (assembly GCF_022355385.1). NCBI lineage: Eukaryota > Metazoa > Chordata > Mammalia > Carnivora > Mustelidae > Mustela > Mustela nigripes. The sequence continues at coordinate 80,358,678 of NC_081570.1, read as the reverse complement.
ACTGACCTTTATTTTTAATAAATTCAGATACTAAATTCTAATTTCACTTAAATGACATCAGTGGTTCAAGTTACTCCAATAGTTTAGGGCCTAAAGCAATGGTTCCCATTCAGGGTGATTTTGCCACCACACCTACCCTCCTCAGGACATTTGCCAATATCCTCGAGACATTTGGGGTTGTCAAAACTGGGGGGAGGGGCACTACTGCCATCAAGTGGGATGCTACTAAACATCACAGAAATCCTGGCCTAAAGGTTAGAACAAAACAACACATATGGATACATCCACATATGTATACAATGAAACTAAACCCAACTTCAGTCCCTTTTTACTATCTAGTAAAAAGGTTTACATTGCAAAATTCTGCTCTAAGTTATAAAACCAAACTTGAGATAGGAATTTAGTACCATAAATCTTTAAAGTAAACTTAAGCAAAAATCTCTGAAGATTCCAGGTAGATCCAAGTTTTTCCCTATGTAAAGATTTTTTTAAAGAATTACACTTACGAGAGGCATGGCAGCGATGAAGTTGAATAAGTATCTCTTGAAATCTTTCCTGCTACGACCAATGATACCACTGCAAACCACCACATGCAATGCATTAGTTGCAAAAGAAGCAATATCGAACTCTAAGAAAAGCTGTAAAGCTCTAAAATTACTCTTGGAAGTTTTTATTGACTCAAAAGATTCAGTAAGAAAAAAAGATGCCAAAAAACATCTTGCAGAAACGGGTTTCCAGCTTTTGAAATCTGACATTTGAAACAGGCTTCTTGAACATCACTCTATGAATGGCAAAATTAAATAACAATGATTTCCTTAGTTCTTTTCCTTCATAAAAAATGGTAATTTAAAGAAAGACTCATGCTGTCACAAAAGGGATTTAGATGGCAAAACAACTAACAACTTTATAGAGCCAGAAATGGGTTATTATGGATGAAATAAACTAGTATTTGTTTTCGAATATTTTAATACCCTGATTCTCATTTGTATGAACTAATGGCAGAGATAGCCCAATGACAGATCAGCAAACTCTCACAGTAAAAGATCAAGAGTAAATATTTTAAGCTCCTGTGGGCCAGAAGAGCTCTGTTCCAATTACTGTGTTCTGCTATGGCAGAGGAAAAACAGCCAAGAATGAGACTAGCTGCATCCTAAAAACATTTTCCCAAACAGATGGCAGTGGGATTAGACCCATGGAGCCTTATCTGCTGACACTAGAACTAATCACTGATCAGAGAGTAGACTAGTGGGGTTCACCAGAGCCTCTGAATGGTTCTCTAGCTGCTTCAGATCTGTTAACACACTTCAACTAGACCAACTCCTCTTTCACCTTTTTAATGTATTTTACATATTTACCTGTTCTAAAAATATCCATTAAGAACTTATTTAAAGTTAAGAATTCTACTACTTTTTGAAAACCATTATGTCATATAAGTAAAGGATCTCTGAGTACCATGCATCTATGATCTTTAAAAAGAGATAACTTATTTGATCATACACTCTTTTTTCAATGAGTGTCAGTAAAATATATTTTGAAAAGTATTGTGCTAAATGATTTAAACCTAGCTCCACATAGAAAAAAAGATATGGTATATGATACAGAAATAATCTGATTTTTATGAGGGAGTAGGGGAATAATGCCAAGTAATGTTAGCTGGTGTTTTAGAGCAAAAAAAGATGCATGGTCAAGTAAGTTTGAGAAAACCTGGGTTAAACAAAACTAACAAATGTCTTTTTCAAAGACCTCAAAGACCTTAACATAATATAAAACTTGTGCATTCAAACTCTCTGAAAGGGCTTTATAGCAGGTATCATTTCCTCTGTCATGGCTGGCATTCCTTGGAACATACTCTGGGAAATGCTACTTCAGACGGATAGAAAAATCTGTAGTCCAATTTTGATAGAACTGCTAAACAATTGTTTTTAAAGTTTAAGTTGAGCTAGAAAATACCTAAAACTGAACCACATAAAAATGTTTTTTCTAGTAATCAGAATATTAAAAACAAGAGCACTTAAGACAGTACAAAAAGTTTAGAGGTTTAGATTAAACTTGTTTGAACTAAACTTCACATAAAACCAAAGTGCTTTTAGTGCTGCCCAAGCTGTGAAACACACAAAGATTATAAAGCTTGGTGAAGCACATGCTATCATTCAGCAACAGTTTACCATTGGAGTGGCAGCTATAAATTTAAAAAATGGTTTCTTGAATAAAGTCTTATTTCTGCTTACTATTCCGCTGCAAAAGAAAAATAATAATAAAGAGTAATTTTACAGTTTATATCATATTACTTCTAAAACACATAAGGATCTTTATAAAAGATGATTTCGTGATTTTAAAATGCTTGTTGGCAAAAGGCTGTAAATAAAATATATCTTTATAAGTACATTATAACAGCAACAGGTAGGAAGGATTCTCCTCCACATCATGGAAATTTCCAGTGTCTACCTTGAAGAAAGAAGTCTGTCCCATTAAAATTTGCCCATATTCCAAAGTCTTTAGCCACCACTAACAAATAAGCCAAAAAGATGTAAAGGATATTAAAATGTACATTAAAGACCAGAATGTGTTTCTTTCACTTTTTTTTTTTTTTTTTAAGCAGAAATAGATGAATCTAAACCTCTTTGGAAAAAGCAGAAAGGAAAAAAGCACAACCAATTTATAATGTAGCTTTAGTAGCAAGTTAGAGCAATGTGTTGTTTTTCAAATAAAACTGTTCCAAATTATGAATTCACAATGTTTAAAAATGTTAAATTTAACTAAGTATCAAAGATCTCATACACAGAAGCTCAAAAATACTTATGAAGGAGAAAGTTAACAAATTACGTTAAAATGATTGCTTCACAATTGATGAATATGGGTTAAGAATATATGAAAGTGGGGCATCAGGGTGTCTCAGCAGTTTAAGCATCTGCCTTTGGCTCAGGTCGTGATCCCAGGGTCCTGGGATCAAGCCCCACATCAGGCTCCCTGTTTAGTGGAGAGTCTGCTTCTTCCTCGTCCTTCCCCACTGCTCATGCTTGATCTCTCTCTGCCTCTATCAAATAAATAAAATATTTTAAAAAAAAATTTCTTTAAAAAAAACTTTCCTAAAAAAAAGAGTATATGGAAGTTTTTTACTGTTTCTGCACTTTTCTGTAAGTTTAGTAATATCAAAATAATGTTTTTTAGAAACTCTACTTTTTTTTTTCATTTTTTCTTTATGTCATATCTAAATTTTAAAACTGGGTACCCAATGGGGTGCCTGGGTGGCTCAGTGGGTTAAAGCCTCTGCTTTCCGCTCAGGTCATGATCTCAGGGTCCTGGGATCAAGCCCTTCATCAGACTCTCTGCTCGGCGGGGAGCCTGCTTCCCCCTCTCTCTCTGCCTACTTGTGATCTCTCTCTCTCTGCCAAATACATAAATAAAATCTTAAACAAAACAAAACAAAACAAAACAAAAAAAAACCTGGGTACTCAACAAATTGATTACTCTAGTAAAATTATAGGTTCGCTCATGCTACTCTCGGCAGTGCATTTTCTTCAGGGCATTTAAGACTATGAGAAAATTAAAATCAGCATCTATTCAATTAAAGTTGGAAATGCCTAGTTTAGAAGAGTAAGTATTATTCTTTTGGATTATAAAAACATGAAATCATAAAATGTGAAAAGTAAAGTTTAAAAAATAAACCACTCTTCTACACTATACCAAGGTTGTAGAAGGTTCTTTATATGCAATATGTGACTTTCTACACAGATAGCTAATATGATGATGATTATAGTAGATATAAACTGCATATTTTTGTTATTAACAAAATATATTTTGTATAAATACATTATATATATTATATATATAATACATTTATATTTTGTATTGTTGGGGGATCCCATATCTTTATTAATAGATAGGGTACTTAGATAATAAAGTTATCAAAGGAAAAAATATAAAATTTTATAATCATATAAAAGGACATACATGTCTTCTCTACCGTATACAAAGGACTCAAATTATTTATGCACACAGCTTATATAAGCAGAACTTAGCAGTAAAATTGATCTTCCAAAGCTGATATGCTAGCAGCAACCAATAAACACTTCTATTATGTTTATAACAAATTTCTTGGAATTTCTAAGAGGATTCCGCACTAGGGCACATACACAAAAATGACCAGACTCTCGTCAAACACCATTCAGGAAGACCAACAATCAGTAAGTCCTCAAGTTGGCTTCTAGCAAGTTTTTAGCCCTTCATTTTTATAATTTTTTAAAAGATTTTATTTATTTTATTTGACACAGAGAGAGATCACAAATAGGCAGAGAGGCAGGCAGAGAGAGAGGGGGAAGTCAGCTCTCTGCCAAGCAGAGAGCCCAATGGAGGGTTCAATCCCCAGACCCTGAGACCATGACCTGAGCCGAAGGGAGAGGTTTAACCCACTAAGCCATCCAGGCACCCCCACCCCTTCACTTTTAAAGACGAATAGACAGGGAAAGAGTGACAGACTTAAGGAAAGCCTCTAAAATGAACCAAAAAAATGAGAACAAAAAAACAAGAAAAAACACAAACAATGCAGGAAGCTTAAAAAAAAAAAAAAAGCACACACTTGCAAGAATGACTGCTCTAAAAATGAACATCTATATAAAAAGATAACTCTTAGAAATAAAATGATGACAATATACATTCACTGGATGATAAAGTAAAAAGAAATTTCCTAGAAAATAAAATGTCAGAGATGAAACAGTAGGAAAATTATAAGATAATCATCTGATTATCTTATATCTTGAGTTCTAACACTCAAGTAATAAAGATTCCAGAAAAAAATAAAGAAAAAAAAGAGAGGAAGAATTTTTTAAAAGCACAAGAAAACTTCTCAGAATGCAGAATGAGTTTTTCAATTGAAAAGGGCCCACATAGGCCCAGCATAGTAAAAAAAAATCACAGCAACATTCAGTAAAAATACTAAACACCAGCAATACACCAAAACAACAACAAACGATCATAAAAGCTTCCACAGGGCTCTAAAAAGAGACCCACCATTAAGGAAGGGCAAGCAGCACAGAAGTGGACCTCCATACCCAATGCAGCAACTAGACTAGCAGTGTTTAACCATGGCTACACATTAGAATCACCTGGGATATCTCAAAAACTAATGACTAATTGAATCAGGATCTCTAGGGGGTGGGCCCAGGTATTAATGGTTCTCAAAATTCCCCAGATGATTCTAATCATCCTGCAACCAAGGCTGAGAACTGCTGAGCTCTACAGAAGACAACAGAGTGATGCTTTCAAAATTCAAACAAAAAATGGTTTCCAAGTTGGATTGTATAAATATAGCTAAACTATCAATCAAATATAAGGGTTCAGGTCTCAAAAATTTACTTCTATTGTGCCCTTTCTCAGAAAAACAATGTGCATGCCAAAATGATAAGAAAAAGTAAGACAGAGGTTTCAGAAAACAGGTTATTTAATGCACAAGAGAAAGATACAAGAAATTCCCAAGATGGGGTGCCTGGGTGGCTCAGTGGGTTAAACCTCTGCCTTCAGGCTCAGGTCATGATCTCAGGGTCCTGAGATCGAGCCCCACATCGGGCTCTCTACTCAGTGGAGAGCCTGCTTTCCCTCTCTCTCACTCTCTCTCTGCCTTCCCCTCTGCCTACTTGTGATCTCTGTCAAATAAATAAGTAAATAATCTTAAAAAAAAAAGAAAAGAAAAGAAAAAAAGAAACTCCCAAGATCATAATTAAAGCAAATTCAAAGTGGACTGCTCTTTAGTTGGCTTAAGGTGCAATCAGTACAGATTAGGGCAGGAAGACAAGAAACTAACAAGAGGTATAGGGTGCAGTGGTAATAGACAAAAATCAAAAGATCACCTAGTGTGTATGACCATATTACAATACTGAGAAGATGTTACAGTGTTGTCAAATAAGCTTAAGCCGAATTAGTAAGAAGTAGGCAAAGAACTAAGGTACACAAACAAAAACTTGCAATTTTCAAATGCCAGGAAAAACAAAAAGTTGTTTATCAAAGAAACTACCAAAGTACAGCATGTGGCTCAGCAGTAAACAGGAAAAATCACATAAACAATAAATTCTAACGACAAAAAATGCGATAAAACAACTTAAGAGGATGAGCATGGTCATGGGTAGGAATGTAAAAGAGCTAATTCTCATCTTTCAAAGTAGGAAATAAATGCATACTCTCTAAAACTGAAAAATAGGACAATAAACAAGTTACACTGAAATACAAAGGTACAGATGAACAGTAAAAAGAAAAGAAAACAACTGGCTCCAGGAATGGCAGTTACAAGTACAAGAATGGGGAAGAGAAGTGATGTGTTTCCAGTAACACTATTTGACATTAAGCTGTGTTCATGAATTCCTTTTTAAGCTGTTCACATATTACTACAATTAGAAAAAAAAAAAAAAAGGCAGGGCACTGGCCACAGGTTTCAGGGAGAGCTGTATTAAATATAAGAGCCTGCACAATTACACATGTTCTGAAGCATGTAGTTAGGGTTTTAGTCCTATGCAAATAACTTTCTCTATTTGCCAAGAGAGATGAGTCAGAAAACATGTGCATAAAGCGTTCTTCCTCATCCTACAAATCCTAAGAAACAAATCAAGAATATGAGGGGGGGAAAAAAGCACTTTGTTTCAAAATTTGGGAGCATTCAAAAATTTTAAGTAGTGTCTTCAAAAAGTTATTAGATTAAGTACTTTAAGAAATTTTCTGATAAAATACTGCATGCCAGGAAAGAGAATTCCAAGAAAAATGTTTTACTCTAACATTCAAATTGGTATCATCGGGAATAAAATCTTTAACAGATAAATGTTAATATCCCAACTGTTACTATAAGTTTTTAAATTCAAAATTATCAATTATAATGATAATATGTACGAAGACTATAATGAAAAAAAATGTACAAAGCACTATTTTCAGAAACTGAAGGAAATGTCTACAAATTGTTTTTTTCCTTCTAATAAACATTCTCAATATGATTCTCTGAAGTGCTTTGATATTTTCCTCCAAATTATCTCATTAATTTTAGACATCCTACTTGGTGATTTTTTTAACCCTTGCTCCAGCAATTATACTGCATTTTAATTTGTTTCCTTGTCCCTAACTCTCTAAAACTGTCAGCTCTGCAGGACTTGGTACAAAGTCTCTCCTGTTCCCCAGTATATCCCTATCACAGAGTAGCAGGATGCCTGGCACATGGGAGACACTCAATAAACATCTGTTAAGTAAATGAACAAATACATAATTTGACTTAAATATTAATACCTAATTGAGAATCTAATTTTTGCTTAAGATAATGTTAAATATGAGACAAATCAGTATTTTGTACATATAGGAGGAAGGTGAATAGAAAAGTACCTTTCAATGAGTGTCCCATTTTGAATCATCCAAACATCACAATATGTTCGAGACACCAGCATAACAGCAATAAGTATCAAGTAACCTGTCTAAAATAAACCAGGTATAGTAAATTAAATAAATGCATTTTTAAAAGTTAAAAGAAACATTACCTTGGCAAAGATTTTTTTATTTCTAAATTCAAATCTTTATTCTAGCTTTAATACAATGGCTGACATTTTACGTATAGGCCATTTTTAAATATAATTTTAAAAGAATTTAAAAATATAATATAAATGAAAAAGAATTATACATCATTTAATCTAACTTTCTCTTCCAGAATTCAAAAGTGAATCCCAGGCAGGTCAAATAATTTGTCTTCCTACAAATAATTTGTCTTCATACTAGAAGGTAGTAGTATAACTTCAATTACCTGAATCACAGTGTACTGTGATTGTCTCAGAAGTCTAAAACAAAAAATGATAGTAACTATTAATGTACAGTTAAGCAAATATTGAAGGCTAAATTGTGCCTAATGCAATAAACTTGGTTCAGTTTGTTGGAAAAATCTCTAATACTGCCCCTGCCCTCAATGTTGTGATAAAAATTTATACACAGAAAATGAGAAAACAGCATAGTAGGTAAGTATATTTGCATCACTTCGTGGAACAAGTGGCAGAATAGGAAGGCCTAAGTGGCAGAAGAGGATTATGATGTTAGAAATATATTAAACAGACCAAGTAAAACCAAGGAGAGCATGACAATTATGAGTTAAAAAAGATAAAGGATTTAATGAGAAATAGGAAATAGACTGAAACCATATGAATAACAGTACTGCATATCCAGCAGACTTTAGCAATATTAAACTACTGCAAGCCTCTAGGTAGAACAAAATAGTAAAAAGTGTCATTTTGACATTACTTAAGCAATGCTGTGGAAGATGGATTTACCAAGGGGAAAAGATGAGTGGCTGAGTCAGAAGTCCATTCTCTCTCTCTGAGATGGGAACCTATCCTCTAACCTCTAAGAGACACACACACACACACACACACACACACACACGCATTCAAAGCTGACCCTATTCAAATCTTCTAAATTGGAAGAATAATGACCTTAAGATACAAGCTAAAGTCAGGGAAGAGGGCATGTAGCAGCAGGGACATTTGTTGGATAATATACTTAAAATGATGGTGCTGCATGGCAACTGCAACTATTACTTGTGTAATTTTTGCAAAACAAATATTTTTGTTAAAAAAGATGAAGATACTAGAAGTATAGTGCTGTAGGTGTAGTCGAGGCAGGGAGTCATAAACACAGAATAATGAAGCCACAAGAAAAGATAATGTCAAAGAAAGCTTCTGTGACTGAGCAATGATAGGTGCTACCCCCAAGTCAGCCAGAAAACAAAGATCCCATCTTCCTAATCTAGTCCCTGTTTGAAAGTTAGGTATTCAACTGGCAACAGAAGAACCTCTTAATTGTAATAAACAGTATCTGTAGATGTCATTTTAACTGTAATACTAACTTTTAATTCAGACCTTAAATACAGTCTCAATCCTAAATTAATCATTTGACATATAAAGCTAACACCAGACAAAGATTGTTTATTTTGCCTTGATTTTCTGCTCTCAGTTTAATTTTTCCTTAAAATAAGTACCAACTTTACTTGTTTTAGCAAAATCTGGCAAACTTTGATTACTGACAATCCTGAAATGCCTTTCTACAAAGGATGGCCTTAGAATTACTACTATTTCCATGATGAATGGGTTTGTGGAATATGTCAGAAACCAAAGAACTGCACTGATTTAGGCAGCCCCTCACCTCATGATATGTATGAACTTCCATTTATTCGTATGCAACATTATCATTTCTTTATTTCCTAAATTGGTTAGTCTCTCTATCCCTACTTCCAATTTTCTGTCATTTCTATGAGAGTTTATTTCTAAGTGAAACCCCTAGTGAACTGAGGTTAAACTTGGATTTTTATAATTCTCAAAGATCATGTGTAAAATGACTCTGCAGCATGGCTGGGCCTAGAGAAAGCTGGAGGTTGGATAAGTTAGGCCCTGGTATCTCCCTTACTAACTCCCAGAGATCTATGCAATATCTCATATTCATTTTACACTCAGCAAACCCCTGCTAAAAAGTCAAATGAGCACTGAACTCTTAATGAATTAAGAGGGGAATATGTAAATCTTTCCAGAGAAGATCATATTTTAAACAGGAATTCTTCAATCAGGTGGGTTGTAGAAAGAGAAAACTTAAAGAAGTTAATGAGCATCAAGCTATTTTTTTAATAAGTATCTGTTTTTGTTGGCGGGAGGGGACAGATGTCACAGACATGAGGTCATGAAAGCATAAGAGTACAGAGTCTGACGACAAAATTGCAAACTCTTCTAAGCAGATGATAGTGAAAGAAAGATCTAAGTTAGGTTGTGATTTACCCTACAAGAAAAAAAGAAGACAAATGCTTTTATTAGGGTTTTAGAAAAAAGACTATTATGAAAACAAGAAGAGGCAAAAGGACCAATTAAGAGATGATGATAATCCAGGTAAGAAAACTATAGTGAGAACAGTAGGAATGGAAAGCGAGACTAATTCAAGAGAAACACAAAGAGAAAATATTTAAAAATAAAGAAGGGAGCAGATTTAAAAAGTCTTGGTGTGATTTCATTTTTATTAAAATATATTCTGGACACTGAAATACTGATAGAATTCTGAGTGAGAGGTTAAGAGGTACCAAGAAGGAAAAAGAAATCTAGCTGCATTTTCTAACTTTTCTTCAAGGAAAATGTATTATCTCTATCTTATTAGGGGAAAAAAAGTTATTAAATTATGTTTTAGAGGCTGGTAAGGGTGGAATATACAAGCCATGATGCAGAAATGAGGGAGAAAGAGAGCAAGTCCAGTGTGATAGGGAGATATGGGTTCTCTTTGAGGATTCTAGTACTTTGGGAATATCTTATCTTTTTGTTGCTATTAATAGATTGTAAGTCCAATGGTTTTTAAAATTGGAACAATGGAAAACATTACATTTCAAGAAAATAAATTTGGCAGAGAAGTTAAAAAGGGAAGCTTCTTTGAAGTGAGAACAACAAACACTACAATATCCATGTTAAGAATGTTTAGAACGAAAAATGACCCAATACCAGTGGCTGAAAGGATGAAGTATGGGGAGTAAAGAGACAAAGGTGATGATATTTCTGGTTCTACAAAAGGTGATTAAAGATGGAGAACACAGCATTATCTTATTTTTTAATCATTAAAAGTACTCCTCAGATAATGATAAAGATAATCTTGGTAAAAGGGCAAAGGAAACGATATAAAAACTTTATTCCTAAAACCAGCTCACCTCCTGAAAATACTGGAAGAATTCATATATCATTCTGGGTATCTCAAAACATATTTAATCAAATATGAAAGAACAACCTTCAAACATATTCCATATCAATGTGACTTATGAAGATCTCAATGTAATAAAAAGGTTTGTCTTTCTAAATTTAATCTTGTTTTTATTAATAGAACTTAGTTATAATAAAACAACACCATTTAGAGTAGCTGCACTGAAGTAGTCTAATATTTCAAATAAAATATAATGAAATCCTATTTCATAAACAAGAGGAAAGAAACTATTTGAAATCTGGCACCAAACAACAAGGGTACTTGCAAGGATAATAGACAATTTAAAGAAAAAAATTTAGTAGTCTTTATTACCTACACAAAAAAACATCTGATCTGTAGTATAACAAAAGCTTTCTAATTTTATTGTTCTGATCTCACGTGAGCTTAAAAGTTAGACACTTAACATTATAATTCAAGACTTACCTCCTTACAAAATGTTCTAGGAACCATGATTTTCAGAATCCGTGTGAGTCTTAAAAAAAACACCTTGTCCACCACAGCTCGCTCTTTTTTCCCCTCTTTCTACATTAAAACAAAAAAATTAAGATATTTATAACAAGAAATATTAAAGAACCACATTTCACCTAAGTCAATAATAACAACTATCAAAATGGATATTGCGTTTAGAGAGTGCTAACTTGCACTGCTCTTCAAATATGCTTTCAAGAAAATAAGATGTTATCAAAAACTAAATAAGGAAGTGAGAAGTTCTGGGGCCATGCAAGTATCTGGGAGATGAATACTGCAAGCAGAAGAAACAGCAAGTACAAAATGCCAAGGTATAAGCTCATTTAATTGCTTGAGAAGCAACAAAATGGCTGGTCTGACTGGAACTATAAAGCAAGGGATGGTAGCAGAAGATGAGATCAAAGAGATACTTAACATCAGACATGTTAAGTACTTACTGACTGTTTATTATCCACTTCCTGATTAACAGCAGAATGTTTTTAAAATCCTGAACAGGAATTTTCCTGATAGAAATTACTGGAAACATTTAGATTCCTAGATTTAGCATTTAGCATTTCCAGTATGCAATCTACCAATTCACTCTCTCTTCTTCAAACTCAAAGATAGACAAGGTTTCTTCACTCCTACAGCTCACATTCTAGCAGGATAAATACAGATAAAAATAAACCAATAAGTTGTTACAGATACACTAGGTAGGGCCATGAGCAAAAGACTGATTCAGACAGGATGACAAGCCAGAGTTCTTTGGGGAGGTGATATTTAAGCTGAGACATAAATAAAGTGAAGCCATGTGATAACCTCAGGGAAGGAAGGTAGTCAAGCACAGGGAACATTTAGCACAAAACCAAGTGTCGAGAATAAATTTAGTGCACACACTGAAGAACAAGACAGTAGAATTGCTAAAACAATAAAAATGAGAGAAGCTGAAGAGGTTGACAAGACCTACAAAAGACAGACCCTTAAAACCACAGTAAAGATTTAAAGTTTATTTAGTCAGTGTAGTGGGAAACTACCACAGAAACTTAAGAGCAGTAATTAATCTTATCACCCTCAGACATTTCTTTTGAAGGAATAAGAAAAAGTGACATAACTTGGACATGTTAGAGGCTATTTACTTCATTACACCTGAACTGTTTAGAAGAACATACAGGAGAAACTTCTTGCAACAGGAAACAGACACGAGAAGGATGCGACCCCCCTATTGAGATCCTCCCCCAACTCCTATAATCACAATTCACTTATTTGTTAAATACTATGCACCTGATAAATACCCATGGTTTAGTAAATTCTATAATTAGATAAACTTTAGTGTAAGTTTTATCTAAGTTGAGGAACCTGAAATGAATAGTTTGTATACTGAATTAGAATAATAATAAGCTACCATCTATATGTCAGACACTTTGCTAAGTGCTTAATATTTATATGATCCTAACAGGCACTGAATGCATTACAGAATCATAGATCAAGAAGTCAGAAGGCATTGTGTGTGTAGAGTTAGATCAGAAAGACTAAGGTAAGAATCAATCTATCCTGTAACTCTTATAACAGAGTTCAGGTCTTTGAAACCTTATGAAGGTTGCAAACCTCATCCTACTGAATTAGAGGCCCAGTTACTTCAATCACACATGCATGTGTTCCTTCATTCATTCAATAAATATTCCCAAGCACTGTTTTGAATGACAGGAACACACCAGAAATTGAAACAGGCCAAAAGCACTACTCACAGTATATTTACTTCAGTCTATTTTCTTCAAGCCAAACACTACAACTTCAACCAAAATCCTCCCTTTTACTTCCCCAAACCGAGAAAATACAGGAAGAAAACAAAGACAAGGCAACAGATACCAAGTACCTTTAAAAAAAAAAAAAAAGAAAATTAAACTTCAAGTTTACTTTTACTAATTTCAAGTTTTTCCTATCACTGCCTTCCTACCTTACCCCACTGCACATGTTGAATAGACAGAGTAATAATAAAATGGCCACCTTCTGACTTAAACAGAGGATTACCTACTTCTAGCGTCTAGCTGCGTTCAAGAAATGATCTAGGGAAAACAATGAAGAAGGTTTAAAAAAGGTTATAAGAAAATCACATTGAAGGAATTTAAAATATTAACTGCTACATGCTATATAATTCTTCCTCCTCTTTTATTTCTATTCCTATTGTCATCACTTCTAAATCACAAACTGTCTGAAAGCCTGACTTGATTTCCATTACCTTTCAGGCCATGAAGGAATTGCATATATGTTTCCTAAAGTCATTACAGCATATTCCGCAAAGAAACACCTGACTAGAGGGCTGGCTCAGAAAGGATGAAGAAACACCATGACACTCTACCATTCTTGACACTAATAAGATTCTTACCGGAAACCAAATCTAACGGAGAGTACCTACAGAGACAGTACATTTCATAAACACTACTAGCCTCTCCAATGAATTCATTTTGATTTCACAACTGACTTTCCTCTACCTGTGAACTTTCCAGTATTTCTTTAAAAAATTAAAAAAAAAACACTTTAAGGATATAAATTTAAAATGTAAACTACAGAAAAAGCAAATCATTAGATAAAGACCATTTAAATAGTTAAAGAAATACTGCAAACAGAAAATAATGTACCTAACATTCAGGAGGCAACAAGGTCAAAGGGCAAAGTGTCAATCCACTTAGAAAAGTGAGATGAACTAGAACGGACTGAGAGAGACCCTTGAAACAACAAATAGTAAGCCATGTGGCACTGACAAGAGTATAAGCATTCCTGTACATTGCTGGAGAAACTGTAACTCAACACAACTATTAGGTAGATCTATAATAGCACCTATTATCATGGTTTTTTTAAAACTATTTTTCTTATTTATTTGAGAGAGAGAGAAAGAGCATGAGAGGAGAGAGGTTAGTGGGAGAAGCAGACTCCTTGCCAAGCAGGAAGCCCGAAGTGGGACTGGATCCCAGGACTCCAGGATCATGACCTGAGCCGAAGGCAGTTGCTTAACCAACTGAGTCACCCAGGTACCCTATCAAAATGTAAAAGGCACACAGACTGTAAAATAACTCAGCAAATTTACTTTAAGGTACTTATCCTACTGGTATTCCTGCACATATGCCTAAACACATAAATGAAAAACATCTGCACACTATTTATATTATCGTAAAAATAAAAAACCTAAATATGCATCTATAATGAAATTATATAAACTATACAAAATTTATGAAATGAAAATTCTACACAATAAAAAAGAAGCAGCTCCTATTTATACAACAGAATTCTGTCAAACCGTTAAACAGACTAGATCTACAGCTATCAACATAAACATGAACATAGGACCTAAAAAATATGCTGAAAGTAGAATGATACTTACCATGATCAACTTATAAAATTTAATAAGCAAAATAATTCTACCTATATGGTTTATGAAGATTAGGGTGCCTGGATGGCTCAGTGGTTAAGTATCTGCCTTAGGCTCAGGTCATGATCTCAGAGTCCTGGGATCAAGCCCCGCATCAGGCTCTCTGCTCAGTGGGAAGCCTGCTTCCCCCGCTCTCTGCCTACTTGTGATCTCTTTCTCTCTGTCAAATAAATAAATAAATAAATAAAATCTTTTAAAAAACTATTCTAAAAGTTATACAAACATACACACACCTCATCAGTATAAAATATGCACAGGAATGCTAAGTTCCCCATCTAAGTTTATAGTTCCCCAGCAGTGTTTATTTTGAATTTTATATCATGTATACTACCATCAAAATTAAGTATTTTTAAATCCAGTCAACTACCTCTTTACACTACTAACTCTATTAAATCTTTCTCTCCTTCCTAAATCTCATGTCTTGTGAAAACTTTACCATCTCACCAAACATTATAAAAAAGTTCAATAAAAAAAATTCCCTTTTTATCTGTCTGTGTTCATAAATAACACATTAACTATAGAAAAATTAGAAAATTCTGATTAGCAAAAATAAGGAGCCTATACCTACCATTTAGAGATACCAACTGTTAATATCTGGCACATAATCCTACCAGATTTCATTTTAGCATATACGTGTGTATGTGTATGTACATTCTTCCTATAAATTCTGCAAATGTGCTGTAAGTGTACATACTATATTATATCTTCTTTTTGTCCAAAATTTAATCTAACCTAAAGTTATCTTGCTCACACTATGCAATGAGCAAATAAGTATATGCTAAAAGAAGTTGTACAAAAAATAGATTAAAAAAAAAATCACTGGATGAATTTAGTTGTACTGACAAGTTTTAATGATGCCCTAGAATTTGAAGATTTGATAATATGCAGATGGTAGCTATAACTAAGATAATTAAGGTTTGATTACTCAGATATAATTTAGGTAAGAGAGATTATGAAGATGGAGATATGCCAGACAAGAAGAAAAGCATCCCTTGTCCCATTTTTCAAAGCCAGAGAAAAAGATCACAGAAACTAAAGAACAGCAATTTTCTTATCAATCTCCACGATATTCAGAGAACAGACATTATACGGAGGATGTAGAAAGATTTAAGAGACTAAACACTAAACACTAGAAGCTAGCATGAATTTCCTAGGAATAAAAGTCATGTCCTTTTTTTTTTAAGGATATTCACTGACATGTATACTCTAAGCTCCACAGGGGCAGGGACTTATATTTATATCTGCTATACACCCAGAGCCAAAACCAATAACTAGGCATTTAAGAGGGTTCAATCAATATTTGTTGAGAGAATGACTTAATGAAAGAATTAATAAATTACTCAAGGGTTTGAAGTTTCTTATAAAATTACTGTGGTCCTTAATAAGAAATATGAACCAGATTTTGCTATGTTGGATATAATCATAACCAAATAAACCATAACCAAAAATAAGCAAGCAAACAAAGATTAAGAGATGCCAGAGTCATTTCTTTGGTCCTTTACACACTCAATATTATCAGCAATCATGAGGAAAAAAGAGAAGGCCAATTTAAATTATGGATAATGACCTCTACTAAAATACTAAATGCTAGAATTACATTCAAAATTACACTAACAGTACAGACATACTAGAGTATAGACTATTAGTACAGATCCAATAAGCTGCCATATATAGGAATAAACTAATGTTATTCAAAACAAATCAAGTGAGCTACCATATGAACCAGCAATTCCACTCCTGGGTATATACCAAAAGAAATGGAAACACAGGTTCACACAAAAACCTGCATATGAATGTTCATAGCAGCCTTATTTATAATAGCCTAAAAATGAAAACAACCTAAATTTCCCTCAACTGACAGATGGATAAATGTGGTCAATTTATACAAAGGAATATTATTTGGTAATAAAAAGAAATGAAGTATTGATACATGCAACAGCACAAACAGACCTTAAAAACATCATGCTAAGTTAAAGCCAGGGACAAAAGACCACATATTATCTGACTCTTCTTATAGAATATGTCTGAAGTAGGCAAATCATAGAAACAGAAAGCAGATTACTGGTTACTAAGGACTAGGAAAAGAGGGCAATAAGGAGTGATTTTTAATGGGCATGGAATTTCTTTTTGGGAAGATGAAAATCTTCTAAAATTAGTTAGCCACACAACTCTTTTGTGAATACACTAAATCCACTGAATTGAATTCTTAAATGGATAAATTTTATGGTCTTTGAGCTCTATCTCAGTAAAGTCATTATTAAAAAGAAAGAAAGATATCAACTAATGAATACAGTTACAGGCAATCTGCCAACATAGTTGTTCATCAGATACTTGAAGGTTATAATTTATAATAACTCAACTCAATGTAAACAGCAGTTAGGGCTAAAGAAATAAAAGCAATTTTAGGCTGAATTTCAACAATATGGCTTTCATAACAAGATATTTGTAATAGTGCTGATGTTTTCCATCCTAGTCAGACATCTGGACAACTATGTTCTAGACTAAAAATAATGTCTAGGGAAACTAAGCAGTATAGGTCCTTAAAAATGTATACAGAATTGAAAAAGGACTGGAAACCATGACAGATTAAGAAACTTGAAGGAATGGGCTTGCTTAGCATGGAAAAAAAAAAAAAAGACTCAGAAGATACAACTATCTTCAAACAATATGAGAGTCAATTAGAAAAAATAGAGCAGTCCTGTCCTATGTGGCTACAAAAGACAAAAATAGAATCAATCACTAAGAGGGCAGAGGGGAAGATTAATCTCATCATGGGCTACAACTAATACGGTAATGGTTGCCTCCTAGGTACTTCTTCATCAAATGAAAAGATTCAAGTAAATACTAGAAGTCACCTATCAAGAAATCCTATTTCAAAAAGAACTGCTATAATATACAGTAGAGTAAAGATAATAGTTAAGTTCCCTTCTAATTCTAAAATTATGATTCAAAATTATGTAACAAGGAACGCCTGAGTGACTTAGTTAGTATATTGAGCCTCTGACTCTTGGTTTCACCTCAGGTCATGATCTCATGGGTCTGGGATCGAGCCCCTAGGGGGCTTTGCACTCAGTGAGGGAGTCTGCTTGAAGATTCTCTCCCTCTGCTCCCCAACCATGCTCACGCATGGGCTCTTTTTATCTCTAAAAGAAATAAATAAAACTTCAAAATTATGTAACAAAATAAATAAAATAAATACATGAAATCCCAAAAAATCAAGTACTTAAAATTTTACCTCATTGTTCTGTAATGGTGGTTTTCCATTTTTCTTACTGTAGAGAAAAGAAAAGAGAGCTTTATTTGCAAAGTGTTCCCATCATAAAAATTGTTTTAAGATATCAGAAGAATACACCAAATTCTCCAAGTGAATTCCTTCTTTTTCATATCATACAGAGATAGAATATAATAAATATAGGGCACCTGGGTGGCTCAGTCAGTTAAGCATCTGCCTTCAGCTTAGGCCATGATCCTGGGTCCTGGGATTGAGTCGTGCATTGGGCTACCTGCTCAGCAGGAGTGTGCTTCTCCCTCTGCCCTTCCCCCCACTTGTGCTCACTCGCTCGCTCTCTCTCTCCCAAAAATAAGTAAAATCTTTTAAAAAAAGAATATATTAAATAAAATAGTCCACTTGTCCCTTACTCAATATTATTTATAAAAAGTGCTTAATAAATATTAACTACTACCATATCAAGCATCATATTAGTAATTTTTAATACACACACACTCATTTTATAAATTTCCCCATGGAGAGGTGGAATCTATTTCTCTATCTTTGAATCAAGGTTTGGCCATGTGAACTGCTTAAGTCAATGGGAAATAGCAAACTGATGCAAGCAAGGGCTTGAAAAATGTGCATTGGGCCCTCTCTCTCTTGCTGCTTGGACTCTTCTCCTAGCCATGTGAGCAATCCCAGGTTAATAGCCTAAAGCAGGGAAGACCATGTGTCATTCCCCATTACAAATTTAAAAACTGGCTTGGTTAGTGGTATGGTTCATGCTACTCAAAGTGATTAATTTGGCAACTGGACCTAGGTCTGACCACTATTCCAGGTTACCTCCCTTAACAATGTAACAAGCAGGCTTAGGTTGTTTTTATAACACACTACTTAGCACCCTAAGCTCTGTACAACATTGATATCATTTTAAATCTCCTGTTTGATTGGTATTTCCTCCCAGTAAGTCAGTTTCATGAGATCAGGAGCTATTGCAGGTTGGTCTCTCCAAAATAAACATAAGGTAGTACCTGGGATACAAAATGTTTACTGTGGACCAACACCTATGAAATGAAGGCAAGGAAAGCTAAAACTTGTGAAGCAGGTCCAGTAAAATTTCAATCAGGCAGGAAGCCCTGTAGCAAGTATTGTCCATCAGAGTAGTCTGTGAAAGGCTGAAACAGCCAGGTCTTGTAGACTGCTCAGTCTACAAACCCATGCTGCTCCAGGGAGGTCATGAGCTCAGGGAAGGTGGCTCTGCAGCTAAGGCAGACCTTAAAGTGTGTCCAGAGGGTTACTTGGTGATCCAACTCCTTTCAGCTGGACAGTAGGCCCTTCTTTGAAGGAGAATCTAGGTAGCACAACTTCACATCTACTCTTGAGGGCATATATTATTCAACCCTCTATGTTCAACGCTTAGTTTAGTTGAGCTCCAACAATCTGTAGAATGAATACTTCCAGTAATAAGATACCAGGGTCACTGAAAAAGGATAGAAAGCCAAACTTAATTACAATTCAGTAGATGCTCTTATTCTAAGAGTGCTTGGGTTTATTATTTTTTTTCTATTTTTAACTGCATTACAGGATTATGTACCTGTTTTAAAGTTTTTATGAGGTTGTAAAACTGTTTCAGAAAATTCCTTTATATATATGTTCAGGCATGTGCAGTTAACTATGAGCCCCTTTTATAAGGATTTCTGAATTTCTCTTTTTAAAGAATTCTTTAATGTTTTCCATTGATGTTCTTAACACTGAAGACATTAACTATATAAATATATATAGATCCTTTAGGATAAATTAGAACAGTATGCTAGAATCCTAATTATTGGGTTACATTTTTTTCACTGGAAATGTGATGCTAAAGACTGGAGAGGAGTTAATTCACTTCCAAAAACATAATCTACTAGTAGGTAGATTCAATTCTAACAAATACTCAGTATTTTTTTATCCTATGAAACTAAAAAAAGCTTGAAACAAACAAGACATGTCTTCTACTCTTGTGTATTCCTTCTGGCTACCGAAAAGATCAACTTATCAGCTAAATACATTAAAATAACGGTATTCAACATGTTCAAACTATATTGTTGATTCGCACACTAATGGCAAGGTCATCTGTAATATATACAACAATCATTACTCATCAGTTTTCTTGTTACGCTTCAGGGTATAACAAAATTCATTTAAAGATAATACATATATTACATGTTAAATAAATTTTTTATAAAAAGAACTGTATTTTCCCAAACAAAAAAATTTAGTAAGGAAAGTAGCACTGTTTTATATTTTGGAAAATCTCATTAATGTCTGACTTAATAAAAGAAAACTGGGTTTTTGTATGAGAGTCTGAATTCTTTTTATCTATTGTGATAGAGATACATTACTTGTAAAACAGGAGTATTTTCATAACTGTGGATATTCTTCCTTGATATTATGTTACAATGCATTCTGAAACCCTATCAATGAACTTTGGATCTTATACAATAAAATCCATTGGTCTGTATTATATCACACTTCCAATTAATCTTTTGCCCACACAAAATTTTGTAATACGCGTTAGTCTGTTGGAAAATAGTGATTCAGGACGCCTGGGTGGCTCAGTCAGTTAAGTGTCTGCATTCTGCTCAGGTCATGATCCCAGGATCCTGAGGCTGAGTTCCACATCAAGCTCCTTGCTCAGCAGGGAGTCTGCTTCTCCCCCTGCCTGCCACTCTCCAGCTTGTGTGCTCTTTGACAAATAAATAATAGATAAAATCTTAAAAATCTTAAAAAGAAAAAAAAGGAAAATAATGATTCACTGAGTTGTATAGGAGACTTTCCAAATGTAATATATTTTACATTTGTCAATACTCCCACCTACCTCATCAGGAAAGTCTTAACCATGAGGAAGCTATCAAGCTCAAACTTGTCTCTGGTAGCAGAGACAAGTTTTCCAAATTTTAATTATCACTTAAAAGCTTAAATTGTAACATCAGCAACAAACACTACTGTTTTTCCTCAAGGGCACTACAAGAGAATGTCTGCAATATTCAAGGCCAAATAACTACAGTAATTTAGTCATTCTTCCAAGTAAAAACGATGTTCCACAAAATTTAAAAAAAAAAAAAAAAAGGCTAGTTTCATTCAGAATTCAAACAACTACAAGTGCATACCCTCAAGACAACCTTTGCATTTTGGTATAATGCAAGAAGTGCTTTGTGCCAGCTTCTTTTTCTTTGGCAAATGCATTATTAAAAAAGACTAATAACCAACTATTTATAAAAAGTATAGGATGGGAGGAATTTACCCAAGAAATGGAAGATCAGGTTAACATTTGAAAATCAATCCATAATTCATCGATATTAACAGTCTAAAAAAAAACCCATATGATCATATCAGTAAATATACAGGAAAGGCTTTGACAAAATCTAACACCAATTCATCATAAAAACTCTTACCAAACAAGGAATAAAAAGAACTTCCTCAATCTGATAAAGGACATCAATAAAAACCTACAGCTATGGAGCACCTGGGTGGCTTAGCTGGTTAAGCATCTGCCTTTGGCTCAGGTCATGATCTCAGGGTCTTGGGACTGAGCCCCCCTCAGGCTCCCTGCTCAGTGGGAAGTCTGCTTCTCTCTCTTCTCTGCACCCGCCTCCTACTCGAGCCCACACTCTTGCTCTCAAATAATCTTAAAAAACAAACAAACAAACAAACCCTACAGCTATCATTGTATTTATTGATGAAAGTCTAAGTCTCTGTGATCCAGAATATGGCAAAGATAGCAACTCTCACTACTTCTATTCAACAACGTTATTGGAAAACACCGTGCAAAAAGGTAAGAAAAATAAAAGGCACACAGAATTGAAAGGACAAAGTAAAACTATCTTTATTGCAAATTCTATAAACATCTATATAGAAAATCGTAAGGCATCTATCTATTAAAAAGCTAAGCAAGTTCAGCCAGGTTCTAGGATACAATATACAAATATCAACTGTATTTCTACATATAGGAAAAGAATAATTGGAAATTAGAATTTTATGCATATCATTTACAAAAGCACCCAAAATAGTAATTATTTCACAATAAACTTGGAAAGAAAAAGAAGATATGTAAGACCTATATGCTGAAAACTATAATACACTGCAGAGAAATCACTGATGATTAAATAGAGATATAACATGCTCACAGAAGACTCAATATTGTTAACATGTCAATTCTCCCCAAATTGATTTAGAAATTCAATGGGATCCCAATCAAAATCCCATCAGGCTTTTTTGCAGAGTAACAAGGTTATTTTAAAATTCATTTATAATTGCAAAGGACCTAGAATAATCCATATATTTTGGAAAAAAACGAAGTCTGAAGAATTGTATCTCATTTCAAGGCTTATTATAAAGCTACAATAAACAAGAGTGTAGGATACTAGAGTACAAATATAGATCAAAGGAACAGAAGAGTTCAGAAACAGACCCACACATACACAGCTAACTGATTTAAGGCAAAGGTGCTAAGGCAATGCAATGGGCAAAGAATAATCTTTGTAGCAAATAGTACCAGATCAAGTGGGTGTGATATGTAAAAAAAAAAATTAACCTCAACACTTGCTGCACACCATCTACAAAAAAAAATTGACTTGAAATGGAATACAAACCTAAATGTAAGAGCTAAAACTATGAGAGAAAAGGAAAGAGGAAAAAAAAAAAACCTGTAATCTTGAGTTAAAGATTTGTTAAATTGGACCCACAGTATCAGCTGCACCAAAAAAAAAAAAAAAAAAAAAAAACCAACAAACTGGACTTCATCAAAATTTTGCTCTTTAAAATACTATTAAGAAAATATCTATAAAACATACAAGAAAAACCTTATATTCAGAATACATAAAAAACTCTTAGAGTAGACTAAGACAATTCATTTGAAGATTTAAATGGACACTGTGTCAAAGAAAATGTATGGATGGAAAATAAACACATGAAAATGTTCAAATGTTCCCTTTTAAGACCACAGTGAGAAACCACTGCATACATCCACTAGAATGGCTCAGATTAAAAAGACAGATCACACCAAGAGTTACCAAGGATGTGGAACACCTGGAATCTTCCATACTGCTAACGGGAATATAAAAGGATACAAAAACACTTTGGAAAACAGTGGCAAGTTTCCTAAAAAGTTAACATCTACCATACAATCCAGCCATTCCACTACTAAGTATCTACTCAAGGGACATGAAAGCATATGTCCATATATGAACTCTACACAAATATTCATAGCAGCTTTACTTTTTTAATGTTTTTTTTTTAACATATAATGTATTATTAGCCCCAGGGGTACAGGTCTGTGAATCGCCAGGTTTATACACTTCACAGCACTCACCATAGCCCATTCCTTCCCCAATGTCCATAACCCCACCATCCTCTCCCTCTCCCCTCCCTCCCCGCAACCCTCGGTTTGTTTTGTGAGATTAAGAGTCTCTTATGGTTTGTCTCCCTCCCGATCCCAATTTGTTTCATTTATTCTTTTACTACCCCCAAACCCCCCACATTGCTTCTCAACTTCTTTGTATCAGGGAGATCATATGATAATTGTCTTTCTCTAATTGACTTATTTCGCTAAGCATAACACCCTCTATTTCCATCCATGCCATTGTAAATGGCAAGATTCATTTCTTTTGAAGTGTGTGTGTGTGTGTGTGTGTGTGTGTGTGTGTGTACCACCTCTTCTTTATCCATTCATCTGTTGATGGACATCTAGGTTCTTTCCATAGTTTGGCTATTGTGGACATTGCTGCTATAAACATTCGGATGCATGTGCCCCTTCGGATCACTACATTTGTATATTTAGGGTAAATATCCAGTAGTGCTACTGCTGGGTCACAGAGTAGCTCTATTTTCAACTTTTTGAGGAACCTCCATGCTGTCTTCCAGAGTGGCTGCACCAGCTTGTATTCCCACCAACAGTGTAGGAGGGTTCCCCTTTCTCCACATCCTCGTCAGCACCTGTCATTTCTTGACTTGTTAATTTTAGCCATTCTGACTGGTGTGAGGTGGTATCTCATTGTGGTTTTGACTTATATTTCCCTGATGCCGAGTGATGTGAGCACTTTTTCATGTGTCTGTTGGCCATCTCAATGTCTTCTTTGCAGAAAAGTCTGTTCATGTCCTCTGCCCAATTCTTTTTTTTTTTTTTTTTTTTTTTTTAAAGATTTTTATTTATTTATTTGTCAGAGAGAGAGAGAGTGAGAGCGAGCACAGGCAGACAGAGTGGAAGGCAGAGGCAGAGGGAGAAGCAGGCTCCCTGCGGAGCAAGGAGCCCGACGTGGGACTCGATCCCAGGACGCTGGGATCATGACCTGAGCCGAAGGCAGCTGCTCAACCAACTGAGCCACCCAGGCGTCCCCCTCTGCCCAATTCTTGATTGGATTATTTGTTCTTTGGGTGTTGAGTTTGATAAGTTCTTTATAGATTTTGGATACTAGCCCTTTATCTGATATGTCGTTTGCAAATATCTTCTCCCATTCTGTCAGTAGTCTTTTGGTTTTGTTAACTATTTCTTTTGTTGTGCAAAAGCTTTTGATCTTGATGAAGTCCCAATAGTTCATTTTTGCCCTTGCTTCCCTTGCTTTTGGCGATGTTCCTAGGAAGAAGTTGCTGCGGCTGAGGTCGAAGAGGTTGCTGCCTCTGTTCTCCTCAAGGATTTTGATGGATTCCTTTCTCACGCTGAGGTCCTTCATCCATTTCGAGTCTATTTTCGAGTGTGGTGTAAGGAGCAGCTTTATTTTTAATAGTCAAAGCCTGGAAACAATCCAAATGTCCACCAACAACAATGGATTAAAAATTGTGGTATGTCCATAAAATGTACTCAACAATTAAAAAAAAAAATGATAAACCCAACATGGATGAATCTCAAAAGCATTATTCTGACTGAAAGTAGCTAGACAAAACCATGTATAGTATACGATTCAACTTATGAAATTTGAGAGGAACCAAAACTAACCTGTAGTTATAGAAAGCAGATCAGTAGTTCAAGCAAGGAGCAGGGAGAGGACTGACTAGAAGGGGCCACAAGGGAACTTCGGGGTGATAAAATGTTCATTATCTTGATTGTAGTAATTGTTTCACAGGTATTACATGTCAAAACTCACCACGTTGTGTAATTTAAATATCAGCAGTTTACTGTATATCAGTAATGTTTCAACAACCTAGGAAATACTTTTTCCTAAGGACATAACAGAATAGTGTTTTGTTAGTTCCTTATTTTTAGAAGAAGTGAGGAATAGGGAGATGAGTTCCTTGGTATTGCCAGCAAAACGTAGAATTAATAGGCAGGAACTTCCCCTAAAGATGGAAGGAGGCAATGATAAGACTAGGAAAAAGAAATTGTCAAAAATTAAAGTAGAGAAGTTTTTAGAGAAGAGATTTCAGAGAAAGTGAAAAAGGAGGAAAACTAGAAACTATAACCAGAATTTAATTAACTGGAAATTAAATTTAATTAACCAGAACAGTAACTTTGACTCTAACACTTTTCTCACCTAGCTCAGTCTAAGTAAACGAGTCCAGTATATCCTAGACTTAGTAATATAGTAAGTAAGTACTACTCTAAGTAGTAGAGTAATATATGAATGTCTTCTGAAGGGGAAAAAAAAAATCTTACAGATACTGCTATTGTCTTAAAGTGGTGTTTCCTTAAATATGTATAAGCATGAAATTAAGCATATATTACTTTTTTTTTTTTTTACAGTTCTTCTACACATTTATCATTTAAAAAACAAGCAAAAGTTCGAGGCCAATAAAAATGGAATCAACATTCATTTAAAGTGGTAGGAGAAATAATACAGCTACAACTAAACACCAGTGCTGGGATAAAAGAATAGAAAGAATTATCTATTCTAGTTGATGTCTAAGATATTTTTATAATCATTATTTTTCTTTTGTAAACAGTGAATTGGTTTTAAATAAGTGCTTCAGGGGCACCTGGGTGGCTCAATGGGTTAAGCCTCTGCCTTCAGCTCAGGTCATGATCTCAGGGTCCTGGGACCGTGCCCCGCCTCGGGCTCTCTGCTCAGCAGGGAGCCTTGTTCCCTCTCTCTGCCTGCTGCTCTGCCTACTTGTGAACTCTCTGTCAAATAAATAAAATTACAATAAATAAATAAATCACTGCTTCATTAATGTTGATGAGATAATCAATGTATTAGTATATTCCAAAACAAAATTCTAAAAATTAAATAATAGTCAATGAATATGTCTGAATTCACTTTTCCACCCCCAATTTGTTTTTCCGTCTTCTCATACTGAACCTGGGCATTAATTCAGTGAATGTACCTTCATCTATAAAACCATCTGAACCAGAAACTTAGGTATTATTCTTAGGCATTTTCCCTTTCTCATACTCTTTATACCCAATTGCTCTCTATTCTCTTCTTTTCTCTATTGCCAGGACTTCAACTCAAGCCATCAAAATTTCTCACATATACTACCATAACTATTCCACCTGCTTTCTAAGTAGTTTCCTTATCATCTCTAACTTCTTTCAATTCATATCCATAGCCATATCAAATACTGTATGTATGTGTATACATGGCACCCACTCAACTGAGGTCAATTAGGGCTGAACACAGGCAGCAGCTTCTGGGAATGGAAAGAAAGACACAAGAAAACTGCCAGAAATGACAGGGTAAGGGAGGAGATCAGAACAACACAGGTTTTGAACTGTGCAGGTCCACTTATTCACAGATTATTTACAGTACAGGACTGTAAATGTATTTTCCTTATGATTTTCTGATTAATCATTTCTTTTCTCTCGTGTACTTTACTGAAAGAATACAGTACATAAGACATATAACACACTAAGTAAGTGTTAATGTTTATATTATCAGTAAGGCTTCTGGTCAGTTTTATAGTAGGATATTAGTCATTAAATTTAGGGAGAGTCCAAAGTTATACAGACTATCAACTGTTCAGGGGTTCAGTGTCCCTAATCCCTACATTATTCAAGGTTCAACTGAACATGGAAATGAGTAGAGAAGAGCACAGATTAAGAACTGTGTAAGGATAGAGGAGGTATTAGAAACCATCAGCTCTAAACTGATGCCATTGAAAGGCACAGATCATTTTCCTCAGGTTTCACAAATAATTTACACTGAGTGATTAGAGGACACAGATTCCATTAACCACAAAAAGAATAACAGTAGTAAAAGCATTTAAGAGAAATAATAATTGGACTCATTGTAAACTTTTTTGATTTTAAGCCCCAGTTGGATAACTATATGGAATCGTCCAGGAGACAATTTTCTAGAAGTTTTGATTTGAAGTACAAGAGTAGATATACTGATCTGAAAGGCACTAACATGACAATGATGGTGGACATACAATGACATAACTCGTTTGAGAAACAAAACCATAGCATCTGAAATGTGAGTCTTCCACCTCTTTATCAAAATGCTGTATTAAAATTTTCAGAATTTACTCTCAAGGACCTTCATTTGTTCCCTGAAAATTGTTCCCAGGCACTGTAAGAAGCAAACTTTCCTCTTAAAAAAAGAGTATGTTTACTATAAGCCTCAAAATTATTCCCAGGCCTAATTAAAATAAAATACCCAGACCAAAATCAAAAATAACCAAGCACACAGCAAACTAGACTCCATAATCAGGAACTAGCAGAAATTAAAGAAAACAGGAGACCCAAGAAGATTTAGGATGTTGGACTTTCCAAACACATCCATTAAGACAATGCAGAATGTATTTAAAGAAATAAATACACAAAATAAAACAAAGTTACCTACCAAAACAAGGAAATTATTTTAAAAAAAGAGAGAGAGAGACCTAAGAGAACCAAACAGATTTTTGTTTTGTTTTGTTTTTTAAAGACAGAAGTGGGGAGGGGCAGAGGGAAAACAAAAAACAAAACAACAAAAAACCTTAAGCAGGCTCCATGCTCAGCACAGGCTCTATCTCAAACCCCAAGATCATGACCCGAGCTGAGATCAAGAGCCCGCGCTTAAAGGACGGAGCTACTCTGGTGCCCCAGAGCCAAATGTAATTTTAAAAAATACCACAAACAACAAATGAACTTAATAGTTAATAGTTTTAGTAGATTTCACACAGCCAAAGAGACAACTAATAATCTAGGAGCTAAATCAGAATTTATTATTCAGAGTGTAGCAAAAAGTAAACAAAAAGATGGAAACAAAGAAATAAACTGCTCACTTCATCAACAATGTTCTAAAATTGTAATTATACAGAAATCAGCAGGCCACCCCCAGAAGGATGAAACACAAATCTATGAAGTGTTAAAAAAAAAAAAAAAAAAAAAAAAAAAAGGTAAGAGACAGTTGTTACAATGAGACCATCTTAGTTGGTGTCCAGGAAGAATAAAGAGAACCAGGCATAGATAATGGCTGAGAATCTTACAAAATGGAAGAGACAACAATCCACAAAGTAAAAAAGGCCTAGTGAGTCCTAAGCAGGATAGATTTAAAAATCCACACCTCACCAAATAAGAATGAGTTCCAGAAAAATTAAAGAGAAAGATAAATCCTTAAAAGCAGCTACAGAAAAAAAAGACACACTACCTTCAAAGGGGCAACAGTTACAAACTGGTAGCTGACTTTTCCATATCAGTAATGGAAACCACAAGATGGCAGAATCAAATATTCAATGGGCAAAGAAAATCATTGCCAATCAAGAATTAAATGTTCAAACCATAAATGACTCTTAATCTCACAAAACAAACTGAGGGTTGCTGGGGGGAGGGAGGTTGGGAGAAGGGGGGAGGGGGGTTGGGAGAAGGGGGGTGGGGTTATGGACATTGGGGAGGGTATATGCTTTGGTGAGTGCTGTGAAGTGTGTAAACCTGGCGATTCACAGACCTGTACCCCTGGGGATAAAAATATATGTTGATAAAAAATAAAAAATTAAAAACAAAAAAGAATTAAATGTTCAGGGGAAAAAAAACCACTTTCATGAATGAAGGCAAATACAGACATTATCTGACAAAATGGAGAAAGTTCATTATCAGTAGATTTGTAACTAAAGGTTATATTGGTGGTAGCTGGGAGGGTGATACCAGCTGGAAGGTTCAGGCTGCAAAAATGAATGAAGAGCAACCAAAGTAGTAAATCTATAGTTAACTCTAAATGGATATTAGATAAAACAATAATAATGTCTTTTAGTACTTTATCAAATAAATAAATAAAATCTAAAAAAAAAAAAAAACCTTAAAAATATACACACATATATTTATAATATATAATAATAAAATATAAATATAAATGCATATAAATCAGGAGTAAACTAACCAGAGCCACTGCTCTTAAAGTCATTTTACTGTTTAAGAGGGGGATGAAGTATTACTGATTAATGTTTAGACTTAAGAATTTTAACACATGTTGGGGCGCCTGGGTGGTTCAGTGGGTTAAAGCCTCTGCTTTCGGCTCAGGTCATGATCCCAGGGTCTTGGGATCGAGTCCCGCATCGGGTTCTCTGCTCAGCAGGGAGCCTGCTTTCCTTCCTCTCTCTCTGCCTACTTGTAATTTCTGACAAATAATTTTTTTAAAAAGTTAAAAAAAAATTTAACACGTGTTAAAATCTCTAGGGTAACCAGTAAAAGGAACATAAAATAAATAATTTCAAAACTACTAGAAGGTATAAAAATAATGAAAAAATAATTACAAAGCAATTTTGCTGTTTAATCAACAACAAAAAGAAAAAATTTACAAGAAAAATTCCCAAATGTTTGGTAATTATGGTAAATTAAATATGAAACAAATCCTTTGTGTTTCTCTTAAAAAGAAGGAATCTACTTTCTCATTCCTGAATCTGGGCCAAGCTTGTAACTTGCTCTAACCAACAGAACGTGGCAGAAACCTTTTTGCTTTTATTTTGGCCCCTTGGAGTGCTGACCTGAGACTACAAATGAGGAAACTGGTATAGTTTACTAGATGATAAAAAGTCACTTAGATGAGAACAAAGGCACCCCAGCCACTAACTAGTACCATCAGCCAAATATGAGTGAAGCCTTCTTAAAACTTCCCCCATGTAGACAATCCTGTAGTTGAATGCAGCCTCAAGCAAACCCAAAACAAAACCAGCCAAGGAACCACCCAGCAACCCACAGAACTGAGGGGAGAAATAATTATTTGAAGCTATTAAATTTTGAGGTGGTTTGTTATCCAACAATAGATAACTGACATAAAGAGATAAATTTGTGAAAAGTCATGGGTCAATGAAAAAATTTTTGAAATGTATGATATACACATCAAATGATATGTTTAAAATGGTATAGTCTATATATCAAAAAAAAAAACTGTGTGCTGCCGCTAAAGCATTGCTTAGCGAGAACTTTATAACCTCAAATGCATACTTCAGAAAAGAAAGGCTGGAAATCCATATCACTCTCAGAACATTAGAAAAATAAAATTCAGGGCGCCTGGGTGGCTCAGTGGGTTAATGGCTCTGCCTTAGGCTCAGGTCATGATCCCAGGGTCCTGGGATCCAGACCCGTATCAGGCTCTCTGCTCAGCAGGGAGCCCGCTTCCTCCTCTCTCTCTCTGCCTACCTCTCCATCTGCTTGTGATCTCTGTCTGTCAAATAAATAAAAAAATAAATCTTTAAAAAAAAAAAAAAAGAAAAGAAAAGAAAGAAAAATAAAATTCAGCAAGGAAAGTGTAAAGAATAAAAGAATACAGAGGGAGGCAAAAAAAGAAAAGGGGGGAAATAAGAGACAGTAAATAGAGGTAAAGCAAAACTGAAAGCTGGATTTTTGAAAAAAAATCACACATTTTTACACATTTATGGCTAGAGTAATTTTTTTAAAAAAGGAAGGCAATCATACATTAATCTAAAGATTAAAAGTAATCCTCATCAAAATTCCAACATGCTGATCCTAAAAATTATACAGAATAGTTGAAAGAGCTGATAACCAAGGCACATTTTAGATTTTGTTAAGATCCACTGCATTCATAAAATAGGGTTTCTCCAAAGAATCTATAAAATAGAGAGCATTAAATCAGTAGTTACTTGTTGTAAATCAAGAGATTCATAATGACACTTAAGAACTCGCTGGTCACCTTCAGAGAATAACAGGTAACTAATGGAGTATTCTAAAAATTGGTCAAATTAAGAACAAATATCTATCCTACCTTTCCTAATTGAACTGTACCACTGGGTAACCAAATAGTAGATGAAGGGAAGTTCCTTTTTATGGAAGCATTCCACCTTATAAAGGAAGAATAAAGAATTCAAATACTACCATTTTGTAAGCCCTAATAAATAAAAATTCACTGATTTATGCATTAAGCAACAGTGGCTGCTAAAAATCACAAAGAGAAACAACCACATCAACACCTAGGAAGCATTCTTTTCCAAAAACAAAACAAAACAAAATCTAAGCTTTGATCAAGCTTTTAGATCCAACTACTAATTTACAGGAAATACAGAGAATGAAGAAAAAGTATGCAATCAGCATAACCTAGATGGCAGAATCTGTATGGGTCAAAATAGTTGACTGCTTCAACAAATGGGAAGAAAGAAAGGGGAAAGACGAATGGCAGCAGCACACGCAAATTAAGAGAAACAAATAAGAAAACACACATCTAAATTATACTGCTTAAGAATGCACATTTGGGCAATAAAATTAGAAAGAAATGTAGAGATGCAATACTATAGAAGTCAAGATAGCAGTTAACAGCAAGGAAGAGGGATGGGCTCTGACCTGGAAAAGGGAACAGGGAAGACTAGTGGCGTGATGGGCAAAGATTTATTTTTTGACCTGTGCAGTAGTTACAAGGGTGTTTATCTTAAAAACTAAAAAATTCATTAGATTATATATGTTTTTATGTAATTTCTTTCAGTTGTGGTATAATATATAATAAAAAAGGTATTTAAAATCTTAGAATATTTCACCATGACTCTAACATTTTAACAACATATTACCACAAAATTTTAAAAATTAACTTAACATAAAACTTTTTCTTAACCCCTGAATGATTGGTGACTGTTTTTTTAATTTAAGTCCATCTGAAGGATTTGATAAAAATACTTTATTCCATCTTCTACCTTCCACATGGCTAATTCAAACAAACTTAAAAACTCTCATAAGCAGGTACAATTTTTACCCTTCTGATTCCTCACTGGTAAAATGAATAAAACAACTATCCCAAAAGACTATTTGTGAAGAATAAATATAAAATACTTACAGTAATGCTTAAAATATGGTAAGTGCTCAATAAATAGTTCATAGTAAAATTTCCAGGGACTCCTTGGAGTCCCTTCTCAAATCGTTAACTCCATTAACTCCATGCCTTTGCTCAACCTGTTTTCCCCCCACCTAAAACGCCTTCTACCTCTTAGCAAAATACTACAAATCTATTAAAGTCAGGCTCAAATGGGAAGCCTCCTCAGATAACAACAATCAAATTAGCTGAATATGCTTTGATAACTTTATTTTCAATTCTGTACTTCATTAATTTAATTGTATTCATTCAGGTCTGCTAATTTAGCAAAAGGATTACATTGGTGTGTTTTTGAAAAAAACACTTTTTAAGCACACTCAAAGCTTCAAACTCTCTTAATATGTACAATAACTCCCACTGAAGAGCATAACCATCAGCTATCAAAAGTATTTTATCCTTACATTTATAGATGGCGATACCATTGGCAGAGATGCCTAAAACAAGTGTTTTTTTTTTCCATAAAAAGAATGCACAAAGAGAGCCATGTCCATAAGCAAGAGCCTGATAAAAAGTTTTTTGTAGAAATAACTATAAATGCTTATGTGTCTGGGTGGCTCAGTCAGTTAAGCATCTGCCTTCAGCTCAGATCATGATCCCAGCATCTCAGGACCCAGCCACAGCTGGGTCTGACTCCCTGGTCAGTGGGGAGTCTGCTTCTCCCTCTTCCTGTGCTCTTCCCCCTACTTCTGTGCACTCTCACTCACTCTCTCTCTCAAATGCATAAAATCTTTAAAAAAAAAAAAAAAGGAACTACAAATTGCATTTCTAAACAACTCCGACATTCCATACAAATCATTCCAAAAGAAAGAACAATAAAGAAATATAATAACCATTTTTATAAAATTTAATTTGGCATATATAATTGTAAAGAAAACTGCAAAAAAAGTATCATTCTTCTAATTCCAGTTTGTATTTTACTATAACAGATTAGAAGGTGAAGCTATTCATAGGTCATGGATGAGACTGATGTTGATCCTAGGGAAAAAATTACAAATTATTTATGCAAATGGACAATATGACACCAGTACTTGGAAGAAGCTGTAAATTCTATGAACAAGCACAAGTTCACCAAAAAGTCATGTTGGACCAAATTCATTTTCTTTTCTGAAGGGATCATGAAAATTCTATAAACTTAGTTTATTATGCTACAAAGCATTTGATGATGGACTAAATCAGTTCTCCACCTTTTCCATGCAAAAAAACAGATGCCACATACAGCTCTAGGGTCTCATCTTCACTGCTCCATAACCAGAAAAGAAAGACTTTTTCCCAAGGTTGCCTGGGTGGCTCTGCTGGTTAAGCTTCTGCCTTGGGCTCAGGTCATGGTCCCCGGGTCCTGGGATTGAGCCCCGTGTTGGGCTCCATTCTCAGCAGGGGGCCTGCTTCTCTTTCTCCCTCTGCTGCACCCCCATCTTGTGCATGCTCGCTCGCTCTCTGTCAAATAAATACATAAATCTGGGGAGGAAAAAAAAAAAAAAGACCCTTCCTTACCAGCTCCAGCAGAAACATCTCAAAGGAGGACTCCCACTGGCCCAATATGGATTTGATGCCTAGTCCTATGGTCAGAATGCCAGGTCATTACCAGAAGGAAAGGTGTAAAAAAGTGCTAGGTAAGTTTGAAGATGAGAAATAATAACAACACCCCAAGGGTGTCAAATAATAGAAAGGTTACAGAGTTATGTGTAAACACATGTTCTATACTTGACCCTGTCCAATAACTTAAATTCACTGGGAAAATACAGAGAAGGAATACTAATTAAACATACAGGATCAAAAAAAAATTAGAGGAAGTAATACATCCCAAGATAAGTCTAAATATGTGCACCCAGGTTTAATTTTTTTAAAAAGTCAAACACAAGAAGTTGAGGAGGGCAAATGAAGGGGAAACAACTGCGTAAGCTAAATCCAACTGAAGAGTATAGATGGTCACAAAAATAATACATGTAACCTCATCTATTTTTTAAAAAGTTTAGGATCTACAAAGCAAGTAATAAGCCATTCTACTGTGTGTCAGTCAGACCACACTTAGAATAATAAATTTAGTTTTGGACTTCTTCTTTAAGAGGTGGAGAAATAAAGAATATCATTCAGGAAGCAGCAAATGAAAAAACACAGAGGCCCTGAAGCCATGTCACATGAAAGTAAATACTTTCTAACTCCAAAAAAGGCTTCTTTAGGGAGATTTTCATGGGCACATTTGAGGAAATTTTTAGGAAGGCTTAATGGTTTTTGAGAACCTAATAGTGGCATGTTTGGCTGTCATTTTAGTTTTCCTTTCAGCAAGCACAAGGAACTAAAGCTATCTTCTATTTATTGAGCTTTGTTCCAGTGACTACTGAGTTAAGACAATTTCTGATTTAATCCTCAAACCACTGAGTTAAGTAAATACTATTATCCCTGTTTTGCTGGCGAGAATACTGAGGCTCAGAGGCTGAGTAAACTTTGTACAAGGTCACAGATGTAGCAAATAGCTGCACAGAAATTTGAACCCATGGGCACCTGGGTGGCTCAGTGGGTTAAGCCTCTGCCTTCAGCTCAGGTCATGATCTCAGGATCCTGGGATCAAGGCCCACATCAGGCTCTCTGCTCAGCAGGGAGCCTGCTGTTCCCTCCCACACACCCCGGCCTATCTCTATGCCTACTTGTGATCTCTCTCTGTCAAATAAACACATAAAATCTTAAAAAAAAAAAAAAAAAAAAAAATTTGAACCCATATCTAACTCCAAAGACCATACCATGTTTTATAGTATGCTAAACCACCTCCATAATAAAGATCAAGTTGCTGCATGTAAAAATGTGCATTCTTGCAAATTAAAATGTCATGACATTATTTTATACCTTTAAAGAAGTAAAAAAAAAAAAAAATCACCCTTTATTGATGAGATAATTAAATTTACACTCATTTCAGAGTATTCTACGGCAGAACTCTTTTCGAGAAGTAACAGGTGTAATTTGTGTAGCTCCACAATGTTCACACCTTTTCCATAAACACTAAGGAAAGTTCATTAGCTTTCATTCTATAACCCCATTTCTGGCAATCTATTCCCAGGAAATAATTCAGCAGAGACAGAAAAGTTTACCAGCAAAAAACATTTAGCATTATCTAGAAAAATTACAGAAGAAATCTAGATGCCCCAAATAAATTATGATATAGTCACACAAAGAAGTGTTTATGTATTTCTTTAAAGTACAGTTACAGGGGCACCTAGGTGGTTCAGTGGATTGAGCATCTGTCTTCTGCTCAGGGGTCCTAGGATCCAACAAAGTAGCACACGCAACTCCCTGCTCAGCCAGGAGTTGGCTTCTGCCTTTCCCTCTGCCCCTCCCCCTGGCGTGTGAGGGCTCTTTCTCTCTCTCTTTCTCTCGCAAATAAAATCTTTAAAGAAAAAAGTATAGTTATGAAGTCCATGTAGAAACATAGGGAAGATGTCTACACATTAAATGAAAATAGCAAAACAAGTACACTATAATTATGTAAAAATGCATGCATATAAATGAGAAATAAGAAGTAACAAAAATAAAATAATACATATGTTATAGTGATCACACTATGGATAATTTGATTTTTTTAATTATTTTTATTGTTTCAACTGTATTGTTAACTGTGAAAAGGTTATAAAACAATAATGATACCATTTTTATAAATTTCTAAGACTTGTTTTACCCATGCATCTATAATGGGCCCAGCTCCAAACAGCTCATAATATCCTTAAGAAGACATTAACATTTGTTACAAGAAAAATTTGTTATTTAAAACAGTAACCACAGCCCTAAGAAAGGAGCATCTCAGAGTGAGAGTCAGTCAACAAACTTTTTTTGAGAGCCAACTACATGTCAGCCACAGTTCTAGCCACTGGGACTATAAAATTGAACTAAAAAGACAAAAATTCCTGCCGTCATGGAACTTACATCCTAGCAGCAGAGACATACAATAAGCAAGATAAATATGTAAAATAAATACCGCATTTGCTCATGATAAGGAAAAGCCAGGAAAGATGTTATTGTGCCAATAACAGAGAATTATAATTAATTAAACAGTCTGTACCCAGTTCCCGCCCAGCAGACCACAAACAGCTACAGAGTTCTGAGAATACTGCTTCTGGATCTGACCTGAATCAGGTGGTTTCAGTACACAGATGGTTTTCCTGGCAAATTCTTTGAGGACTTTTGCTTAACCATTCTCTTTATTCTGAGATCCAAATGGGGCCTATAACATCCACTCATGGCTCCTGCCAAGGGTCTCCTGCATCTCCAGCCCCTCACCTGACTCATGCTTGTACTTTACAAAACATTCAGTGGGCCTGTGAAACTAAGCAAAGGGAAGCCAGCCTCTCCTAGAGCCTGATTCAAAAGGAGCAGGTCTCAGGAAGGAAAGCTGAATTTGAAGCATGCAAGAAAGCTGTAAAGTTAGTGGAGAGAGAGTACAGGGAATAAAAGCTAGAGATATGAGAACATTTAAGAGGTACAGAAAAGATCTAGCAAAAGACCAGAGGGCTGAGGCTCAGCGAAAAATAGTCAACAAACTGCCAACAGTGGAAATGTCAAAAGAACTTATAAATAAAAGAATGTCTCCATTTTAAGCTGTTTACTTGATTGAGATATAACTGCTGCCACCATTCCCAAATTTTCGATAAAATTCTACTACAATTACCTGCTTTGCGCCTGATAATTTATAGGAATCAAGGCAGATACCAAAAAGATAGGCTTAAGAAACAAGATGTAAGTAGAATCTAAAATAGAGCAAACACTTTTGCACAGGGAAATAAACTATCAACAAAACAAAAAGGCAACCTACTGAATGGGAGAAGATGTTTATAAATGACATATCTAATAAGAGGCCAATATCCAAAATAATAAAAAAAAAATTCTACAACTCAACACCAATAAAACCACAAATACTCCAATTTAAAATGAGCAGAGGACCTAAACAGACATTTTTCCAAAGAAGACATACAGATGGCCAATAGACACATAAAAAAGATGATCAACATCACTAATCATCAGCGAAATGCAAATAAAAGCCACAAGATATCATCCTACACCTGTCAGAATGGCTAGTATCAAAAAGGAAACAAGTGTTGGCATGGATGTGGAGAAAAAGGAACCCTCATGTACTGTTGGTAGGAATGTAAACTGGTACAGCCACTGTGGAAAACAGTATGGAGGTTCCTCAAAAAAATTAAAAAAAGAAGTACTACGTGATCCAGTAATTCCACTACTGGGTATTAACCCAAAGAAAACAAAAACACTAATTCAAAAAGATATATGCACCCTTATGTTTATTACAGGATTATTAACAATAGCCAAGATACAGACACAAACCAGTAGATGAATTGATAAAGATGTGATGTGTACACACACACACACACACACACAGTGGAATATTATTCAGCCATAAAAAAGAGATCTTGCCATTTGCAACAACATGGATGGACCAAGATAACAGTATGCTAAATGAAATAATTCAGAGAAAGACAAACCTTATGATTTCACTTATATGTGGAATCCAAAAAAATACAAATTAACAAAAAGCAGAAAAAGACTCATACATAAAGAGAACTGATGGTAAAAAGAGGGAAAGGAGCTGGGCAAAATGGGTGAAGGGGAGTGGAAAGTACAGGTTTCCAGTTATAGAATGAATAAATCACAGATAAAAGGCACAGCATGGGGAATATAGTCAATGGTACCGTAATAACATTTGTATGGTAGCTATACTTGTGATGAGTATAGCATAACTAATAAACTTAAAGAATCACTGTGTTATATACCTGTGACTAATATAACAGTATATGTCAACTATACTTCAATTTAAAATATATATTTATATTAGGAACCCCTAGTTGGCTAAAATAGAAGAGTATATAACTCTTGATGTCCGGGCCATCAGTCCAAGCCCCACATTGGGTATAAAGATTACTTACAAATAAAATATTTTAAAACAATAAATTGAAAAAATTTAAAAATATATATATTAAAATTTTAAAAATAAATAAAATGAAACAGAGCAGAGGCAAAAAAAAAAAAAAAAAAAAGTTAAATAAGGTGACACTAAGAAAAATACAAGCTCCCTGAAACGCCTAAGAAATCCCTGGAGGACAAAACTGTGTTCCCACCATCTACAGAGCAGGCTTTGAAAAGAATAAAGGATCACTCCATAAGCTGGGGGACTTGGCTACACCGTCATAGCTAAAAACTAGATCACACCCAGTCAAGTAATTAATAGATAAAACAAGAAAGGCACCTCAGCTTTTGACAACTGTGAAGCTGGAGAGATCCCAACCAGGCTAAGGACATCAAATTTCACTGTCCTACCAGCCCACAGACTTTTGCCCAGGCCCCTCAATAAAATGGTTTGATTAAAAAATAATAATAATAAATTTTAAAAAAATAAATAAGGTACCTAAACTGCTTCAGAAAGTTAAAAAGGATCATTATTTAGATTATCCAGAGTTGTTAAATGATACTTCATGGAATGGATGATGGTCACCTAAACCTTAAAGGATAAGAGCTGAAGAACAGAAAACATAAGGAGAGAGATTCCAGGTTTGGTTAATATGCGTAAAGCTCCAAAGCCTGGAATGAACGTGGCCTGTTCAGAGAACAGTGCAAAACTGCTCTGTTTGGAACAGAGGATACTGACTGGCAGGCAAAGGCATATAAGATCAGCCGGTAAGGTGAGACCAGGTAAGGGAATGCTCTGAAATCCAGGATGAGAAATCTGAACTTGACAAGCTTCATGGGAAGGGAAAGAAACTGCTTAGTTCTGTTTTTGTTCTTCATGTTTGGTTTAAGATTATAAAATACTACAGCAGTGCAGACTGGTCTCTTTGCCCTCTAAAATTGACCCATAATTTCCTACTACCTCGCCCATGTGACATTCTCTCAGATATACAACTATTGCCTCTATTACCTAAAGCCTCAACTCATGTTTGAACTGGTCCTACATCCAGAACTGCCAGACAATTACCCTTAACCTTAAAAGTTCTTCAACTAAAAAAAAAAAAAGTTATTCAACTATCCTACATAATTTGTTCACCTTATACAACACTAAGTGTCTATCCCATGACATGTGCAAACTAGGAATTTATAACTTGAGGCAGTACATGACCTCAAGAAACTCAGATATAGGCAGAAGACAGGAAAGTAAACTAGTACAATACAGAGTGCTAATTAGTAGAGAAATGCTTAGCGTATCATGATAGCAAAGGACAACAACATCAGTTTGGAAATCAGGAAAAGACAGAAAACACCTAAGAGAAAGTGTTAAATGGACTGAATTTTGAAAGAAAATAAACACCAGAAGGTGGGGAAAAGTGCTGGGGGTGACAGTGATTATAATCAGACTGCAAAGGCTGAGCAGAGCCTGTCATACTCAAGAGACTGTTTATCCACAATGCTAGATGAGTATAGGAAGTAGTAAAGGACCAGATTACAAACATGATTTTCTCGTGCCGAGAATTTTGTGTTTTAGAATAACTAAAAGACTAATGAAGGAATAACAAGATTATAATTGTGGGGTTTTTTAAAAAAGATTTTATTTATTTATTTGACAGAGATCACAAGTGGGCAGAAAGGCAGGAAGAGAGAGGGGGAAGCAGGCTCCCCGCCCGCTGAGCAGAGAGTCTGATGTGGGGCTCGATCCCAGGATCCTGGGATCATGACCTGAGCTGAAAGCAGAGGCATTAACCCACTGAGCCACCCAGGCTCCCCTATAATTGTGTTTCTTAAAAACAGCTCTGGTGGTAGTGAAAGATGGACTGAAAGGGTACCACAAAACTTCCTCCTACCACAAAATGCAACAAAAATCTGATAAAGCTGCTATTAACATTCAATTTATCTGCAGTTATCCACTCCTACTCCTTTCCTAGGCTTAGCTCATATTTTTCATAAAGCCTTTCCAAACTCTTCCATAACACATTAATCTCTCCTTTCTCAGAACATCTAAGGCATGTCTGTCTATACACTGCATTCTGTCACCACCTTACAAGTTTAACTAATTCGTATTTAAATTTCTCCTCCCTAACAAGAATGTAAGCTCGCTATGAAAAGATGTCATATTTTTTTTTGACTGTATGTGTAATACACACATACACACACACCAATCCTCCCCCCCACAGCACCTAGGGCAGTAATACAACATTTTAAAACAGATACTTCCTTTGAACTGAATATATGGTTTCCTTTATCCATGAGTACAGATTCCACTATTCCCCATAAATAAAAAAATAAAATGTGTGATTCTCAAATGTATGATTTAAAATTAAGGGGAAAAAGTTATATGGTAATGGGAAATGAACTCAGGGCAACTTTCTAGGAAGATGAAAATGTTCTAATTTATGATAGGAGTGTGTTACACTGTTGCATTACATTTACTTAAAAAATGTATACTGTTTAATATATATAAATTTACCTAAAAACCTGTAAAAATAAGAGATAGGAGTAAGGGGTTATAGATGAAACATGAATGGCAAAATGTTAATGACATTTCTTCAGTAAAACATATAGATGGTTCATAATATTATTCTGCTTACTTTGAAAAAAACATATTAACAAAACTAAAAAATAACTCAGAAAGTTAAATGAATTATTCGGTATAATGTGACATTGTAACTTTTAAAGTGGTTTTACTAGCTCTAGAATTACCTAGTTGATTCTAAGGACTATCTTCTAAGACAAATGTATTGTTAGTAGCATAGATGAAAAAAGGCCAAGCATCCATAGGTTCCTTAATTAAGCATCAGATAGGAAAATTAATTAGTCTGTTACAAACGATACCCAAAAAGCCAATAAAATATAAAGTCAGAATTTTCTAATCTCCTAATCTTCAAACTGTGCACCGAAGATAGCATTTGAAATATGTCCAAAAGTTTCTGGAAATACAACAACTACAAAAATACACTCAACACCACTCTTGAATGTTTTAAAATAATTCAATTAGTTTATCTCGGTAATTTAAACTTCGTGCTTATCTACTCTTTTATTTTCTTTTTTTTTTAATTGTTATTAACATATAATGCATTATTTGCCCCAGGGGTACATGTCTGTGAATCATCAGGCTTACACACTTCACAGCACTCACCATAGTACATACCCTCCCCAATGTCCATAATCCAGCCACCCTATTTACCCTCCTACATGCTTATCTACTCTTAATTTGCATTCTCCTCCCACAAAATATTTTATGTGGAAAATAAAGATCTTCCTTATTCATGTCAATGCACAAGGTTAACAATCTTTTGTTCAGTAAATTAGTTGTTGTCTAACTTAATCCCTCAAAAAGTCCTAAGTTTCTCAAAAAGATTTCCAAAGCATTTTACAATAAAATGTAAATGAAAAAACACCTAAAATTTAGTAAGACAGTTTCTATTTGACTGTTTTGTTATTTCCCAGGAGATGATATTTAAAACTTTCCTTACAATAATCTACAGCCTTATAAATCACTAGCTATCTAAACTATGACTGGAACCGACATGAAACGTTTCTGGGATACTAATAATGTTCTTATACGGGTGCAGATCTGAGTGCTGATTACATGGGTGAGCTCTATCTGTAAAAATTCTTCAAGCACTATACTTAATGTATACTCTTCTATATTCCTATTATACATGTAATACTCTGATAAAACAAAGTAAACCACAGTTGTTAGAGCTGTCCTCAAATTCCCTACCTCATACTAAAACACCTGTTCTATGCACCGAAACATTTCTCTAATAAAAGGTAATACAAAGTTATCTTACAACATTTGACATTTTCTGATACAGTCCCAGATAACAAATAACTTCCATTTGCAACGGGGAGCTCAGAAAGCACACAACAGAAAAAAACAAAAAACAAAAACAAAAACCTCTATGTTTTCCAGAAGAAATCATTTTAAAAGCTAACTGAATAGAAGAAAAGTGGATTGGCACTGTATTGTCTAGACAAAGATGTAAATCATTTTCAACTCTTAATCAAATTGAGAAAGGAAGAGAAAGACCACCACTTCAGACCTTAGTAAGGTAAGGAAGACAGGAGGTTAGTAAGAATTTCATGGATCAGAGTCCCCTTGTTAGTGATTTAGTCCCAAGTCTACTACTCATCAGATATGTCAAGCAAAACAAAAACAAGAGGCAACAGCATCTGCCCAGACAGATGAATGAAATAAAATACATGAAAGCAGTTTGCCAAGATTTAAGATGGAATATCCAATGACTGGCAAGAATGCTAGGAAGTAACCTTTCCTCATTCGCTTGCTGAAGCCAAGTGTCTCCCAGAGAATAAAATATTATGTCTGTAATCCCACAACAGTAACTCAATTCTCTCTTTTCCTTCCTCTAATCTTATAATCGCCCAAAAGCTAAACATTAAGATTCTCTCGAGGAGGAATAAGTGGAGTATAATCAAAAAGAATCTTGATCCTCAGCTAAATCACACTTTAACCTTCCACCTCAACAGCCAGGGGAGGGAACCTTGCCTTCTAAATTCAGCCTTTCGGGGTGAAATGACCAGCTCCCACGGAACACCACCTTACAAAGCAATCTTACCCAAAAGACCCAGGGCAGTTCACATGTACAATGCTCACGACTTGGAACAGCAACTACTAGGGAATCGTGCCAAACCCCATCGAAGTGACTGAGGCAACAGTCTCCATCCTGGCGAGTCCAATCCTCAGCCTCAAATCACAAATACACATCCACAAAGCAAACCCACGGTCTTTCAGGAGATGAGATGACAAAACTAGAACGCACCCGGAAAGTTGATACAGGAGGTGGGCTGGAGGCGACAGCCTCTGGGTAGAGGCTCAGGGCTGCTAGCGGGCGCTGGGAAAAAACTCACGCTCTCGGAGTCAGAATTGGGCGTAGGGAGCACTAGGGACGAGGCCTGGGGGCAGGAGGTACAGGTTTCCTAGCGGGTGTGGCGGAGACCGACATTCCCGGGAGCAGAATGCTGGAAGCAGGGAACACTGGGGATGACTGCGCGAGAAAATCAGACACCTTGAAGTTAGAGCCTGGCAGCAGCCATGGCCCGCCCTCCCTACGCTTGACCCCTCCGGGCCAAGGGACCGGTCCGCCCGGCGCCAGGCTAGAAAAGAGAGCGCGTCGGGAGCGCCCGCTCGGGCCCGCGGAGGCAGCGCGGTCGAGGGCCTTCTTACCCGTGCAGGCCGAGGGCGCGGCGCCTCTTGTGGAGCAGGCAGAGCAGCAGAAGCGCGGCCCCGGCCAGCGTGGAGTTCCGCGCCGTCAAGTACTTGCTGAAGGCCGCCATGGAACCACCTGAGCGAGCGAGCCCGGAATGGGGCCGCGGCGGCGTCTGCTACCCTTAATGCAGGAAGCGCGGGGGAGACTGGGAGGAGAAGAGCGAGCGGAGGGAGGGCGGTGCCGGCAGCGCGGGACCGCCCCCTGGCGCGCGCCGCCGCGTCGTCCGCGCGCCGTAGCCCCCCACGGACTTGAGCTCGGCGGGAGCGCGCGGGAGCGCTACGGAGGACGGAACAGTTCTAGGACGCTCTCTGCGCACGCGTGGACCCCCGCAGGGTCACCCGGATTGCCCGCGCGGAGATGCTGCTGATCTTTTCTCTGGCGCTCCCTGGTTCTTCCGGGCCTGGTTGCTGTCCCTGCCTCACCCCTACTCCCACCTTCGTGCGCACACACCCACCCCAGCTTTCCCAACTGGAAGAGCAGGCCTACCCAGCGCGGAGGACAAAGTGCGACCTGCCACTCCGCCTCCCTCCCTCCCCCGCACCGTGAAGGGCCGTTACCACCCTCTTAAAGGGCTCAGGAAGAAGGGGAATAGCCCCATCATAGAGCATTTCTACAGAACTGAAGGCACGGTGATTATTTAGACGAAAACACCGAAGAGGTGTAGGGAAATGTGGGAAGAATGACTATACAAATCGAAAACCTTTTTCCAAGCCAGGTTTTTTCCCTAAACCACGGGTTATAACCTCTAGCGGATTGTGGAGTGAGTTTGGTAGATTGAGACCACCACGTGTGTGTGTGTGTGTGTGTGTGTGTGAGAGAGAGAGAGAGAGAGAGATC
Organism: Mustela nigripes; assembly: GCF_022355385.1. Classification (NCBI taxonomy): domain Eukaryota; kingdom Metazoa; phylum Chordata; class Mammalia; order Carnivora; family Mustelidae; genus Mustela; species Mustela nigripes. The sequence goes on along the minus strand of NC_081570.1, from coordinate 80,314,650 downwards.
GGTAGGAAGACAATAGAACACGCAGAGTGTGTCACGTGTAAACAAGTTCTTCTGAGAAATTTTTATTGCAGTCTTGTAGCCATGTGTCCCTAGCAATGATATAGAGTGTATTTCTTTAATGTGGCTCTGATCAAACAGAAAGTTTGAGAAACACTGCTCTCCGCAAAGGGACATTCAGGAATAACAATCAACGCGTTGTGTGCATGCTGGCCTTACTCCCAGAATCAGAAGGGCATTGCAGATTACAGCATTCTTCTGACTGGCCTTATGCTACGGAAATCATGATCCCTAGCTTTTAGACTGGCATATGTACAGTAAGTTAGTGAATCCCTGTCTTCAGTTGAAGAAACTGGGGAAGGAGTATCCGTCAGAAAGTAAGTACATAATACCTTGCATAATATACACTCATGTTAAAGTCACCTACAAAACACCTAGGTGTTTACTTAATATGAACTGAGAGTTGCCTAATACAGATCACAAGAATCACAAGGGGTGTGTGTGTGGAGAGATGATCAAATGCCTAAATTTTGTTAAAGTGGAGCTTCTACTAAATTCTCAGTTTACCACATAGACATTTTCATTATCTCCTGTAACAGGCAATTTGGTATGCACCAAGGATACAAAGATAAAAACAGATCACAATCCCTGATCTCTAAAGGTTGGCAGAGGAGGAAAAATATGAAAAAACAATTATAAATATGTTAAGTGTCACGTTAGAGGTATGAACACATTTTGTGCTGTGATAGCACACAAAAAGAAATACTTAGTTTTGTCTGGAAGTGATTTTTAAATATTATTACAGAGAAGGATGGAGAATGTGAGAGAGAGAAAGAGAGCAAGATTCAGGGGAGGGAGAAGCAGACTCCCCACTGAGCAGGGAGACATACGGGAGGCTCGATCCCAGAACCCTGAGACCTGAAAAGGAGATGAGCAGAAAGCAGATCCTTAACTGACTGAGTCACCCAGGGATCCCTGTCTGGAACTTTCTATTAGGGCTTGACAGAAGATGACTTTGTAGCTAAAGCATAATGGACCAGACAAAGAGCGGTGAGAAGGACAAGAGATAAAATCACTAATTCACTAATAAATTGCATAGTAATGTAAAAGTGTTAGGAACTATGGGAGAAGCTGTATCATCTTGGCGTTTATAGCAATGAAGGAAGAGCATGCACAAGGGGTGTGTGTGTGGAGAGGTAATCAAATGCCTTGCATTTGCCTAAATGCAAGGTTAAAGGAAAGACATATTTAGGAAATAGATTACAGTTCAGAGGAGAATAAGAATGACCAATTGGGCAACATATTCTAAAAGGTACCTGCACCCCATTGTTTATAGCAGCTACATCCATAATAGCCAAACTGTGCAAGAGCCCAGATGTCTACCGACAAATGATTGGATAAAGATGTGGTATATATATATATACAATGGAATATTATTCAGTCCTTAAAAAAATGAGATCTTGCCATTTGCAATGACATGGATAGAACTAGATGGTATTATGTTAAAGAAAATCAGAGAAAGACAATTATATGATTTCCCTCATATGTGGAATTTAAGAAATAAAACAAAGTAGTAGGGAAAGAGAGGGAAAGATGAAATCAGAGAGGGAGACAAACCATAAAGACTCAGGAAACAAACGGAAGGTTGCTGGACGGATGGGAGGTGGGGACATGGGGTGACTGAGTGATGGACATTAAGGGGGGCATGTGATGTAATGAACACTGGGTGTTATATAAGACTAACAAATCACTGGACTCTACCTCTGGAAGTAATAATGCACTATATGTTAATTAAATTTAAGTAAATTAAAAAATTAAAAATTAAAAATTAATTTTAGCTATTCATAAAGTCCGTCAGGTAAAGACCACTAGGGACAAACCTGTAACCCAACAAAGCTGAGTTCATTAACTTGTTACAGAAAGGATACCGCAGAGCAGAGGAATTATGGACATGTCTCCAAAAAAAAAAAAAAAAAAAAAAAAGGAAGAAATGGGGGTCATTACAGTATTAGAAGAAGGGAGGAGTTTAGGTAGAATTGAAATGAAATAGTATTTAATAAGCTCATAGCAAATCAGATCTGTATGCAAAGGAATTAATATCAAATCTGAGTTGAGAAGCATCTTCTGAGTTCTATTCCCTTGGAAACATAAATTTAACATTAATGTAGAATATTGTGTCCCAAAACCCCTTATCAGATCCTCTGCACTGTAAAGATATATTGTCTCGTGAACATGAGTTCAAACAACAGAGCTTCTGACAACTTAAGGTTTTAGAGAACAAAGTTCCTCAGCACTATGCCCTTTTATAATTAACCAAAACAAATTTTCAGGATCACAAAAATAGTTAATAATTAAGAAAAATGTCATTTTATTGGAAGATATCCAAGACCTCTGATTTTTTAATCTCATTCAACAATTAGGCAATTTGGTAAGAGAGGACAGAAGAGTTGGGGAATCCAGAAATCCTCCTGAAGAGATATTGTGCTAGTCAGCCTCCAGCATTGTCTACAATGATCCTTATTTCTGGTACTCAAGCCCGATATAATCTCCCTCCTATCAGGATGAGTCTGTGTGACCAAACAGGTATGGTGAAGGTGACAGTATGCAACTTCTGAGACCAGATTATAAAAGACACTGTGGCTTCCACCTCCCTCTCTTGGATTGCTTGCTTTTAGGGAAGCCAGCTGTCACAAAGTGCACTCAAACAGTCCTCAAGAAGAATCAAGGATTCCAAAAAGAGCCAAAGCCTGCTTACCAGCCTTGGAAGCAGATCTTCCATCCCCATGGATGAATGCAGCCTTACGAAGATTCCGAGCCAGAACGTTCCGCCAAGAAGCTCTTAAATTCCTGACTCATAAAAACTTTGTGGAAGACAAAAAATGTTTACCATTGTCTTAAGCCACTAAATGTTATGCTCCTGATGTGATTTGCGTCAGGCCTCCCGAAATAGAAGAAAGGTAATTTAGGAAAAGATATAATAGGAGCAAAGATACAGACACTAGAAGGTACAAAGCAAGATGATTAAGTACGATGTTGGATGGAGGTTCATGAAGTGGTGCTAGATGAGACAAAAGCTTGAAATGTTTAATGGAGGTCAATTTTGGGAAGATCTAAAACATCCAGTTAACCAGGTAAGATTTTATTCTGCAGTAAAAGGAGGGAGTCCAAGTTTGGAGGAAGAGTGGTCAGCTTTTATTTAAAGAGACTGTGCCAGTGGCAATGTGTAGGATGGATTGAAGGAAAAAATATCAAGCAGAGAAACCAGTCTGGACACTCATGAAATAATCTAGGTGAAAGATTGTAAACACCTACTCAAGCAGCACAGAGCAAACAGGAAGGAAAACACTTTGTGGAATCAAATTGGATGGGGATGTTGAGTTTGTTATTTAACAGGAAGGAAAACTTTAAATTTACTCTGAGATTTCCTGGTTGAGCACCAGAGAAGAGGATATTATTTACCTGAGGGCAGGAGCACAGAAGTGAAACATTTTTGTCAGGGAAGATAATGAGAGGCAAATGAGTAATTCTTCACTAGATCCTCATCACCAAGGTAAACTCCAAGATCCTTAGCAACTTATGCAAAGCTAGTTATGAGATCAGCTCTACCTACCTCTCTGAATGCCTATCCCGACACTCCTCCCCTCGAACAGATGTATTCCACCTCTGCCTAGAAGACAAATGCATACTGCTATTCCCCTCTGTGGTCTTCCCTAGAATATTCTATTCCTTCTGACAGAAATACCAATCCTTTCCTACCCTAACATCCTCACTCTCAACTCAGTCTATCTTTTAAAATGAAACTCTGATGGTCTTCTACTCCAAACTGTCTTTTCTGCTCATGTTCCCCAAGCCCCCACCTCTTACCAAGTAAATCCCTTCCTCCCTTTTGCTGCTTCTGTTTCATATCTAATTCTACTAGTGTATAGCAGGATCTTACTTTTATTTTTTTAAGATTTATTCATTTATTTGACAGAGAAAGAGCACAAGCACGGGGGGTGGGGTGGAGGAAGCAGGCTCCCTGCTAAGCACAGAGCCCATGCAGGGCTCAATCCCAGGACCCTGGGATCATGATCTGAGCTCAAGGCAGACACTTAACCGATGACCCACCCAGGCATTCCTATAGTAAGTGTTTCTTTTTTTGTTTTTTTAAAGATTTTATTTATTTATTTGACAGAGATCACAAGTAGGCAGAGAGGCAGGCAGAGAGAGAGGAGGAAGCAGGCTCCCCGCCAAGCAGAGAACCCAACGCGGGGCTCAATCCCAAGGACCCCAGGATCATGACCCAAGCCGAAGGCAGAGGCTTTAACACACTGAGTCACCCAGGTGCCCCTAGTAAGGTGTTTCTAAAGAGAAACTGGCATTCACTTCTCTGACAAGGTAAACACCTCAAGTCACCAGGAAAAATTCACCTTTTTCATCTTTGCTTAAAAAAGAATCACTTTTGGGGCGCCTGGGGTGGCTCAGTGGGTTAAGCCGCTGCCTTTGGCTCAGGTCATGATCTCAGGGTCCTGGGATCAAGTCCCACATCAGGCTCTCTGCTCAGCAGGGAGAGCTTGTTTCCCTTCCTCTCTCTCTGCCTACTTGAGATCTCTCTCTGTGTCAAACAAATAAATAAAAATCTTTAAAAAAAATTAAAAAAAAAAAAAGAATCACTTTTTGGTGGGTTGCATTGTTGGTAGGAGTGCAGATCAGTGCAGCCACTATGAAAAACAGTATGGAGTTACCTCAAAAAGATAAAAATAGAACTACCCTATGATCCAGTAATTGCACTTCTTTTTTACCCAGAAAACCCCACCAAAAACACTAATTCAACAGGATACATGCATCCCTATGTTCACTGCAACATTATTTACAGTAGCCAGACCATGGAAGCTGCCCAAGTGTCCATTGATAGATGAATGGATAAAGAAGAGGTGGGATGGTATGTGTGTGTATGTATGTGTATATATATATATATCAGCTATTAAAAAAAGAATGAGATCTTGCCATTTGCAACAATATGTATAGAGCTAGAGAGCATAATCTTAAGCAAAATAATTTAGTCAGAGGAAAGACAAATACTATATGATCTCACTTATAATGAGGAATTTAAGAAACAAAACAAAGAACAAAGCAAATAAAGGTGGTAGAGTGACCAAGGCATGGACTCTCAAGGGTTCTCTATGCTTGGACATTATTCTCAAAGATCTTGGGTAGTTCCTAGATGACTGAATTGGGATGGCCTTCCTGGCTTAGCCTCATACTGTGTTGGAATCACCTCTCCCTATAGGCACAGGGCACTGTCGTCGAACTAGTTCACCAGCTCAATCTTCCTACACCTCCTGAAGAGTTTCTCTTTAGGACAGTGAGCTAGTGAGATAGGACTACCTCAGTGTGTTGTAAAGGCTCTAATAATGTTGAAACCCAAAAGGAAAGTGGTCGAGATTTCAATCAGTACCTAACTCTTCTCCCAGTCATAACAGTAAGAGGGTTTCTCAATGATTCTTTTTAAAAAATCATTTTATTTTATTTTATTTTATTTTATTTTTATTTTATCATGATAGGTGTACTCTTTAATCCCCATTCCCTATTTCACCCATCCCTCCCCCACCCACTTCCCTTCTCATAACCATCGGTTTGTTCTCTATAGTTAAGAGTCTGTTTCTTGGGGTGCCTGGGTGGCTCAGAGGGCTAAAGCCTCTGCTTTCATTTCAGGTCATGATCCCAGGGTCCTGGGATCAAGCCCCGCATCTCCCTTCTCTCTCTGCCTGCCTCTCTGCCTACTGGTGATCTCTGTCAAATAAATAAATAAAATCTTTAAAAAAGAGTCTGTTTCTTGGTATCTCTCTTTAGAAAACTAAATAATAGGAAATGATATGTGACTTTATCCCAGACTGCTCATGCATGTCATTGTAATGAAAACCACATGCACTGACAATTGTGCTTTCTGTTTATTTACAATAAGTACATCCTCGGGCCCTATACATTGTTGGCACAGAGCAGGGTCTCATTAAATGTTCATTAAACTGAACAAACTGATTTTGAGGAGCTAAAAGGAATGCCTGGTGGAAATGGGCATTCCCAGCAGGTAATCAAAGAATTAAGAGCAAGTTTTTAGGGAAAACGATCCGTGCTAAACATTTATTTATATGAAAATATTTATTAATGACTTACTATGTGCCAGGATCTGGGGCCACTGGTGAGAAAAACAGAACAGTCTTCACCCAGAACAGTCTTGTAGGGGAACATATACTAATCAAATGATCATAAGTAATCCCACATATAATAAGAATTTTAGATATACATTCAGAAAAAAAAAATATGGATTTAGAGGTCTTCATATACAAAATAGATGAATCCTTGGAACCAAAAAAAAAAAATTAAAAAGAAGAATGGGCTGTTGGGAAGTAAGATATAACCCTATTAAACACCTACATTTGAAGGATGGAGGAAAGAAAGGGATCCAGGACAGTGAGAATAATTAAAGAGGCAATATGGAAATCTGGAGGCATGAGGATCACAGAAGTCAAGATGCAAGAGAGTTTCCAGAAGGGTATAGGAATGGTAATTGAAATTATGAGGAGGTATTGGAGATCCATTTCTTTATGAAGACTTTTCTGGACTCTCCTTTCCTTCCCTCAATATTCTCCCAATGCACCCTGTTCAGATTTGCCACAGCTGTTACAGTGTTTATTTATTTAAATGGAAGGAACCATTACAAGAGATGAAACCAAGTCTTATTTTTCATAAATTCTGTATCATCTGAAAAAAAAAAAATCTTGGATTCACACCTCATACTGCAAATGGAATAATTTCTAAATTGCTCAAAGAATAAGAAGAAAAAAATATGTAAGGAAACCATAAAACTATGATTAAAAAAGAGGAAAGAATTCTTCATGAAATAATGATCTTATAATCTTAGCATGGGGAACACTTTACAAGTATGAAAATCCAAAAGCTATAGAAGACAAAAAATACATGTTTGGCTACTTAAAAATAATTTCCTCATAAGCAAACCAAACCAAAACGAAACAAGACACTATAAACAGGGCAGAAAGAAAACTGTAGGAAAAATTTGCACCTTATTTCATAGACTAGTGGTTTATTTTCCTAAGAATACCTTCAAATCAGTAAAAAAAAAAAAAAAAAAGCCATAATCTGAATAGGAAAATTGGTAAATAATATGAAGTATAGTCTATGGAATAAAAAATTATAATTAATATGAAAGGATGCTTTTATCACACATAGTTATAGATACAAAAGAAAACTACCCTAAAATACAACTCTCACTTATCAAATGGCAAAGATCCCAAAGTTTGATAATACATTACATAATTTTTATTAATATTTCAGAAAGACATATAAATTAGTACAAATTATAGAACAATTGATCAATAGCTTAAAAATAGAAATGCATATATCCTATGACTCAGTAATTTACTTCAGGGAATTGATCCTTTAGATGTACTCTCACATAACTGAAATGTCATAGATATAAGGTATCTTTGTAAAAGCAAAGAATTGGGAACATGCTTTAATTCCCATCAGTGGAGGACTGATTAGATAATGTAACAGAATATTTATTATACATCCATGAAAAGAATGAAGCAATTCTGTATATGCTAATATGGAATGATCTCAAAATATAACATTAAGCAGGAAAAAAAGCCAAGAGCAGAACAGTATGTTAGTATGTTGCCATTCATTAAAGGAATAGAGAGGAAGTAATATAAGCTTACTTGCTTATAGATGAATATAGTGTCTTTGGAAGGATACTCATGAAGATGATGATATTGACTTGACTGTAGGAAGGGCAATTGAGTGGGGGTGGGAGGCAGGAAAAAATAGTTGCACTGAATAAATTTGTATCTTTTAAGTTTTTAACCATATAATACATCATCTATCATATTTAAGAAACAATTCTAATGAGGTGAAATTCACATAACAAAATTAACTGAACTCAACAATTCTGTGGCATTTAGAACAATCACAAGATTATGAAACTACAACCTCTACTTAGATCTAAAAAATTTTATCATCCCAAAAGAAGACCCCATACACATTAAGCAGTAGCTCCCCACTGTTCCCACCTCCCAGCCTCTGGCAACTACTAATCTGTTTTCTATCTCTATGGATTTATCTATTCCAGATATTTCATGTAAATAGAATCATCCATTATGTGACATTTTGTGTCTGGACTCTTTTACCTAGCACACTGTTTTCAAGATGTATCTACATTGTAGCATTTATTAGTACTTCAATATTTTTATGGCTGAATAAAAGTCTATATTATGAATAGATCACATTTTATTTATTTACCCACTCATCAGCTAATAGACATTTGGACATTGTGAATAGTGCTGCTATGAACAGGTATGTAGATGTTTTCAGAAGTATTACTTCTAAATATCTATACTGAATACCTGTTTTCAAATTCTTTGAGATATACACCTAAAATAGAATTACTTGGACCTATGGTAACTCTATGTTAAATTTTTTAAAGTAAGCTCTTGACCAAACAAGGGGTAATTCTATGTTAATTTTTTTTTTTTTTTTTAAAGTAAGCTCTTCACCAAACAAGGGGTTTGAACTCATGATGCTGAGATTAAGATTTGCATGCTCTATAGACTGAGCAGGCCAGCTGCCCCATATATGTTAAATATTTTGAGGAGCCACCAAATTCCTTTTCACATCAGCTGAATTATTTTACATTCCCACCAGCAGTGAAAGAGGTTTTTGATGTCTGCGCATGCTCATCAACATCTGCTATTTGTTTGCTTTTATTATAGCAATCCCTGTGAGTGTGAATTGTGTTAATGGTTTGCATTTTCCTAATTATTATCTTTTCATGCACTTGTTGTCCATTTGTGCATCTTCTTTGGTCATTCACCCCTTTAAAAATTAGGTTGTCTTTTTGTTGTTGAATCATAAGAGTTCTTTATGTTTTCTGGTTTCTAGATCCTTAGTAGGTATATGGTTTGCAAATAGAATTTTCCATTCTTTAGGTTGTCTTTTCACTTTCTTAATAATGTCCCTTAATGCACCAAAGTTTTTAATCTTGATCAAGTCAAATTCATCTATTTTCCCTTTGTTTCTTGTGCTTTTGGTGACATATCTAAGAATCCACTGTCAAATAAGTCCAAGGTTGTGAAAATTTATCCCCTATGTTTCCTCCTAAGTGTTGTCTTGTTTTAGCCCCTACATTTGAATCATTGGTCCATTTTGAATTAATTTTTGCACACGCTGTGAAGTATTTTCCTAATTTCATTCTCATTTCATTTATCTAATTTGCATGTAAGATCTCCAGTTATCTCAGAACTATTTTGAACCTATTATATTTTTAAAATGAAATTTAAATACAAAACAAACGATCAACTTAAGTCTTTTTTCCTTTGCGGTGTCAGAATTCTGGAGTCTGATAAATCACAAAGGCATTGTAGAGGCGCCTCCATTTATCAGTCCTCTCTCTGCACTAGCTGTGACTGAAGTGTCATTGTGTCAGCCTACACAGTTCTGTCCACACCAGGAGATCTTGGATGAGGCTAGGATCTTCTGACCTAGCATCCAGCTGGACCTGGTACATGCTGCAGCTAAAGAACCCTGTCTCCTCCGGTCTCTGGCAGCATGTTTTTATTCTCCTCAAACTTCAGTCTCAGTTTAGACTTTCACAGTCAAAAGTCATGCAGCTCTCTTGCTAAGCCCAACTGGGTCACTGAAGCATAGAACTTGCTCCCTGAATAGAAGAAGGGAATGGAGAAACTAGACAAAGAAAACAAAAACTGACATCTCAAGAAATTATCCTGCTATACATGTATTGGGAATCTACAAGAAAATATGGGGGAATTCCTCTATAACCTAGGTATCAATAAAGGCTTTCTAACTATGACTAAATATCCAGATGCAATAAATGAAAAAAAAAAAAAGAAAAATATAAGTAATAGAAGTCTTTAAGCTTTGATATGTCAAAAAACAGTATGAGACTGACGTGCTTCCTACTGTGCTAAGTGTAAGGACCTATTTAGAAACTGTCCCTGCTCCCCTTCCCCCAGGGGATTTACTTGGAGACAAGTCCCAGAAACCAGCTTCAGGTAACAAAGTCCAGATACAAAGGTGGTTCGGGCCAGGTGGAGACATCCAGATCAGTGGGGGGATGCATACTGTGTCCCTGGTTACCAAGGAGTATGGGCCCTGCCCTTTGGGAGCCTTTTGGGCACCAGTCCCAATCAAGGTGTAATAGGCTGGCTCAAATGTCTACTAGGGTAAACTAACTCAGTTGGTCACCTAGCATCACTGTGGAGTTTCCTGTGTGTGTTACAATCTCATTGGTAACCTGTGCATGGCCAGGCCCGACCGCATGGCCTTTGCCCTTGAAAGCTAGTCTGTGAAACAGAAGGGTCACCCTCTCTTGTAAGAGGTGCGGCCCCGAACGTTCGGTTAGATTCTTGATGCTTGGCGCGAAATAAAGCTTTGCTTGACCTTCGTTTTGTATCAGTCTCGCTCCTTTAGTCACAGACCCATTACTGGGGCATAACATATGGGAGCTCTGTCCGGGATTAAATGACGAGAACTGAGCCAGCATCAGAATTTCTGGGAAAAGCCTCAAGGTAAGATCTCGCAGATTTTACTCTGTGGGATCCACCGATCTCCAGGTGCTCTGTGAGATCAGGTGGTCTGTCTGGGTGGAGCTCCAGGTTCTGTCTGGGTAGAGCCCACGAGGGTGAAGCTGGACGAGGCCATGCTCCCCAGGGCTGGAGAGGATGCGGGGACACCCCTTTCCTCCACTGGTAGATCGCCAGGGGGTTCCAGTCCCCCTAGGCAGCCAGGGGGTTCGAGTCCCTCCAGGTGGTCACCGGGGGTTTGAGTCCCCCAAGGCGGCCAGGGGGTTTGAGTCCCCCGGACAGCCAGATCATCAAAAAGTCCCCACCGGTGGCAGGATCTGGGTAAAAACTGCTGGGCCTGCGGCTGTCTTGGTCTTGTCTTTTTGTTGTCTGCTGTGCTGTTTGTTGTGTTTGAAGGAATGGGGCAAGCAAAGTAAGGGAACTCTGACTCTTAATGGCTATAACTGGAGCCAACTGGGGTTAGTCTAACTTGAGACAGAAACCTTAAGGAATATTCCCAAGCAGCTGCCGAAAGAACTTTGTTTCTGGGACATTCCTTGCCCTCTCTGGCCCGACGGAGACTGACTAGCCCCTCCCCCTTGCTGGAGGGAAAGCATAGCATGTGCTCCTCTCTTGGAGCCAATGAGCGCTAGAACTGGGAACCCTTTCTCTGCGTTCTGGTGGCACTTTGTTCTGTTTGTTCTTCACTGTCAGGAAACAAGAAGAGTGCCCCCTGGACCTAACACCCCCCACTCCGGATCTTCCCACCCGGGTCTCAGGTAAACATTCAAAGTGGAGTGGGCCCAGGTGGAACGTAAATCAGTATGTGAACTAAGTTAAGTTTGTTGGATTAATTAGGATAAATATGTCTTTTGAGTTAACAGTAGTAAATGTGAAACTTCAGAGTTTTTACTTAAGGTCAAAAAAATCTGTGTTGAAATCTGTTAGCAAAGAGATGACTAGAACTGATGGCTAATTGTCTGTCTCAGAGTTTTAATGGGTAATTGTTAAAGAAGCTTTCAAAGTCTTTGCTAACCTGAAACTTCAACCAAATGGGATAAAATGCTAGAGACATGGTTGCTGGAACTAGGTTTGTGCTTTTTGAAATCTGTTGGTAAACATGTTTTGTGCTTAACAGATTGAAAAATTTGCCATCTAAAGAATTCTGTTATAACAGTTCACAATTGGTTTAGATTTAATCTTCAGTAGAGGTTAAGGTATTTCTAAGAGTACAAAATTCTGCTAAGTGTAATTAAGGCTGATGGAAATAAGGGAAACAACTCTGTAGAAAAGTAGGAAATACTGAAATGTAAATGGTTTTCTCTTTGTCTGCCCAGAGTTGTAAATGAAATCTCTTTGACTCATAAGGCTTCCTTGATATGCTAAGTTACCCACGGAGTACTGCTAAACCAATGATAAACCTTGGGTTACATTTTGTAGCTATTCTAGAGGCTCTATACAGTTCCTAGAGTTTAATGTTTTGATAAGGGTCATCACTAGATTTTTAACCATATCTATTCTGGGTTTTTGTCATTTGTAATTGTTTTAATTATCTTGTAAGATGAATTCCACCTTAAAGGAAATTCATATGGGAAGACTTTGATATGTTACAATCCTGGGAACTGAAATGGGTAAAGATTTACAGAAGTAAGGGCTACATTCAGACTAAACCAGAATTAGTAACATGGGACTAGATGAACTGAAAAGTTGTAATGTTGTGTCTCTTAATGTTTTAAACATTACTGATTCTGTAATGTTTGCTCTAGACTAGGGAAACCTTTTCTTAAGTTACCTGTAACTTATAGAGATGTAAAGGTGTTCATTTGTAAACGAATCAAGGCATTCAATTTTTCTATCTGAACCCTCTGAAACCAAAAGGGCTCAGTAAGTATTCTTCCTTGGCAGTCAGTCATTTGCATAAGTTCAATAAGAATCTGTTCTCCTTGTAACAGGACAACATTGAACACTGGTTATTTTACCAAGGCTTTGACGGGAATGTCATATTTGAAAAGACTCAGATATGACCAGACAGCTTAAAGGAACTAAGGTTGACTTTACAAAACCTGGAGCCGTAAAGCCCTTTGGAACTGTTGGCCTGATACCTTGTTTACAGAGTTCCCAGCAGCCTCACCAGGTGAGTAAAGAATGTCACTCCCTGGTAGGAGCAGGAGCCTCAAGATACTTTGGGTACCTCAGGGAGAGGAATTTGCCAAAGTCAACAGGTATTGCAGGCATGTCTGATGGCAAGTACGTGGCTTGGCTTCTGGCCCGGAGAGGCTACTAAAAGTTCAACCTAGAGATTCCTTATAAAAAGTTCCAGCAAAGCATATTCTAAAAGATCTATATGATTACTCACTGTTCTTGCTGAGCTTATGTAAATAATTAGGCCAAGTTTGTTAAAACTGGACTTGTTTTTCAAACGAGTTAGTCCTGATTTGGCTATCTCTGGAAATGAGGGTGATTTTAGGGAGAAAAATTATGTTTTAATAACATGGCTTTATGGGTGTTAAATTCTAGATTAGATTGTTATTAAATGTTTGTTTACCTAAGCTAGACAACTTAAGGTAAACTTCAGAGATGTTGCACGATAAATCGTGTAAACGATCTTGCTGTTGCCAGTCAGTCAGCCCCAGATATAAGGAGGAAACTTCAGAAAATTGAAGGATTTGAAAGGAAGACTCTGACTGAGTTAGTGGGAATAGTAGAAATAGCCGCTGAGGACTATGGGTCTTGCTTGCAGGGGACGAGAGCTCTCTTACAGTCTCTGCAGGAAAAGGGTATCAGGTGTCAGCAATGAAAACACAGCTTTATAAGAGCCACGCCACTTACTTAGGCTTTGGTCTCCATGAGGGAGTTTCTTGGGATGTTGGGCTACTGCAGGCTGTGGATACCGCGGTTCACGGAGATGGCGCGACCTCTTTATGAACTGACTAAGGGAGGACTCACTATGGTAGAGTGGACAGCTGAGGCAGAAGGAGCATTTTGGGAATTACAAACAGCCTTACTGAGTGCCCCAGCATTGGTCATCCCAGACATTACCAAGCCCTTCCACTTGTATGTGGATGGAAAGACAGGGGTGATGGAAGGAGTTTTGACTCGGACTCTGGGGCCTTGGCAAAGACCAATAGCCTATCTTAGCAAGAAACTAGATCCAGCAGCAGCTGGCTTCCTCCTTGCCTCCGCATAATTGCTGCCACGGCCTTCCTGGTCAAGGATGCAAGTATATTTACAGAAGTGGACTAAATTAGACTGTGAAAGAGATTGGGCTAAGACTAGAAGAAAATTAGTAAGCCAAATACATCAGGGCACTCGTTTGGGGACACGCAAGTTTAAAGAGCTTATGGGCAAGCAATTTTAGGTTTCTAAATTAGGGCATAAGGCTCAAGATGTGGTTAATAGATGTGTTCAATGTCAGACAGTAAATGCAGAAAGAACTAGAATGGGAAGGGGAAAAAGAGAAAGAGGTTGCTATAGCAGAAGTGACTGCTCAGTCTGTGCTCCAGTCACTGCAGGCATTACAGTGTATCTTAAAAGAGCCCATACAGGGATCTGAACTGCCCACACTGGGACCAAATCGGAGGTGGAGCCACATCCTCGCCAACCCAGGGACTTAGTCTGGATGCACTGCTGCCAAATGGGAGGCTTGGAGCCTCGCTGGAAGGGACTGTTTACTGTCATCCTGACCACCTCCATAGCAATAAAAGTAGACGGCATCAGGGCCTGGATTCATGCAGGTTACATTAAACGAGCCGAGGACTAGAACACCTCCCAGAGGTGGATGCCGCTACCAATGGACCCCACCAATTGTGGACTAAAACTAAGACTCAAAAAACAATGAGTTCATTAAATTCATTTTTGGCCCTGTTGTTAAGATATAGACAGGAGGTATAAGCAATTGTGAATAAAAAAGGAGGGGCTTAACTTACTGTTTCTGATAAAAGGAGGAGGGGGGCTCTGCATAACCTTAGGAGAGAAATACTGTCTCTGGGTAAATCACACTGGAGTCATCAAAACAGTCCAGCAGCTGTTAAAAGGAGGGTATAGAACTGGCTAAAAAGTCAAAGATTTGACTGGTCTCCAAAGAAAAGGGGGGAATGTAAGGACCTATTTAGAAACTGTCCCTGCTCCCCTTCCCCCCAGGGGATTTACTTGGAGACAAGTCCCAAGTTTGACTCATTCTTTTGTATTCACACTCTATTTATTATTTATCTAGAAATAACATTGCTTTTTAAAGGTATTAAAAATTGTCACTTTTTCCATAACAGCCTTAAACTAGAAAACTCAGGGGTCATCAGCAGAAGACTGAGTAAACAGCTTGTGGCATAGCCACATGATGTGACCCTGTTCAACAGCAAAAAGGAAGAACTGCTGAAAAGCACAGCAACATGGATGAACCTCAGAAACACTGAGTGAAAGAACATTCACACATGCACAAAACATTCTACTTGATTCAATGAATATGAAGTGCAAGAGCAGGGAAAATAAATTTATGATAGATGTCAGAAGGTGGTTGCATTTGGAGATGGGGTAAAATTGATGGGAAGATAGTGTGTGGGAACTTTCTAGATGATTAAAATGTTCTATATTTTGCTTGGGTGGTAGTCTCACAGATATTTACAAATGTCCTAACTCATCAAACTGAATATTTTAGACCTGTGCCTTTTATGTTGCATAATTTGTAACTCTAATTAAATGAATGAATGAAAAACAAACAATCTAATTATTTTCAGGGAGATACCTAAAGGTAAATTCAGGTTGAACAAGAGGTTGTATCCACTTCAACATTAGCAGAGTTTGTTTCAGAGTTAGGACTATTGTGTCCTGAGAAAGACCTGGAGTATCTAAAAATATGAAAGGGAAATAATGATAAATAATATGAAAGGCTCTAAAGAAGACCTAGAAGACCCATTTGAAACTGTGCAAGAGAAACCATTTTTCTTAACCTTCCCTCAAATAACCTTTAGAATATTTAAGAATGCTCTGTAGGATGTACACTTAATTTCAAACATAACTAACCAGTTTGTAATCCATAAAAATACCAATATTTCTACACTTAAAAGGAGTTCTGGATTTTGCTGCTTGGGGTTTTTGTTTCCTATGTGTAAGGAGTGGCACCTCTCCGTAGACTTGGGGCCTGTTTGGGCACCATCCTGCACCAGACATATGGTCCTGGTCTGCGGCCACTGGGCAACAACCAGGGCTGCAATTCTATGGTAGTGGGTTCCTCCCAGTCCAGCATCTCTCTTTAACAGCACCTTACGGAGCTCACTTTCTTCAAGCAATAAAAGGGTTCATTCAGAAAAACTAACTGACATGACAGAAATAATCTAAGTTTAAATATTGATGCCATATTCCAAGTACGGGTCCTAGAGTCAGAGGGTAATTTTAGAGCAGCTGCTATCTTCTCTAGATGCTGGTGAAATCATCAGCCAGGTAGGACTAGGGTGACATCCTTTGCTTGTCCTGTGGCCACTCTCCATCTTTGGTCAGGCCAGTTCTGCTCCTGGCCCCCTTTTGCTGCAGAGCGCCACACTGGTCTGTTGTGTATGTGTATGTAGGCATGTGTGTGTGTGTGGGGGGGGGGCTTCTTGTTTTCACAGCTACACATATTCCAGAGTTTCTCATTCTCTTCAGCTCCTCAAAGTCCAATTTCAAGGGCACAGATTTTTATCAATTATTCTTTTATTGTTCTAGAATCTGTACTTTGAATTGCTACAGCTCAAATCTTTGCAAAACAGGGACTTCTACAAGAAAAATCTTTGCAGATGCCTGCTGTCCGTGAGCTTCTGTACAAGTCCCCATTAAATTCCTGTGGTGGCCAGGGTAGAAAGGCTTGTTGTTGTTTTTTTAATAGTCTTCCAAAGCATAACTAGAAAATAAAAATTGTCTGGATTAAGACCTTCTCCCAACACATAAGTGCCCCTTTATCTACAGCAGCAGCAGTGAGGGACAAAGCCACTTACTTACTACGTCTTGGGTGTTTTACAAGTTATCCAGTTCACACTCACCGTATTTGGGTGGCAGGTGGATCTGAACCTTTGAAAAAATGACCGAATGTGGAAAGAACAATGGGCTGGGAGTCTTGAGTCTTGAGTTCCACCTCAAGTTTTGTCTAAATAACTGCATGATCTTAGTCTCTGATTCTCCACTTTCTCATATGTGAAATAAAGGGTTTCATACTGGTTACTTCTGAGAATGGGGGTTGGAACTATTAACTACTAGGAGAGACTTCCAGATTTAAAGATCCAAGACTGTGTCAGACAAAAACATACCAACTGAGATTAAAAAACAAAACAAAACAAAACACAGAAGCAGACAAGCTCTTACATCTACACACATGCTAACTACTGAGGGAGAATGGAAGCCCTTCCTTGAAGAAAAATTCCAAAATTCCAAATAATATATGCAGAAGGAATGAGGGCAAGAGAAAAATTACCATTTGACCATCACAGTAATAATTATTGTGGGCAAGATTTGGGGATGAAACTTTAAAGAGGAACAAAAGAGTTGCATAGTCTCAAATTATCTCCCCCAAAATATTTGTTAAATGTTTTGGTGGTTTTTAGCATATGTTCACAAATGTTTTGATAATCCTACCTCTAGAAGGAGTCGTTTATTTTCCCAGCTAATAGATTTAGTAAATGACTTCTAATGGATAGAGTATGGAAAGAGGAGAAAAAACCAACAGCCTACTAATATCACAGTAGAGAAACCTGGCAGACAGATATCACCTTAACCAAGTAATCAAGTAAAGTAATCAAAGTTTACAGCAGCATGAGTAAGACGATTAGGACATGTTGATACTGTGTGTCCCTGATATGATACAATGAGAAAGGCATTCATCTCTGTGATATTCTAAAACATTGGCAACCACAGTCTGATCATTAGAAACATCAGACAAAACCAAATTGAGGGACATTATACAAAATATCCAGCTAGTGCTCCTTGAAAGTGTCAAGTGCATGAAAATCAAGGCAAGTTTGTCCCAGTTGGAGGAGACAAAAGAGATATGGTGACTAAATGCAACATAGGGCCCTACTGAAGCTTACTTACTGGAGCAGAAAAAAGCATGCATGGGAAATGCTTGCAATTCCCATGAAGGCTGAAGTTTAGTTAATAGTGCTGTGCCAATGTTAATTTCTCAGGTTTGATAAAGGGACCTGCTCACATGCAATGTAACAATATTAAGGGAAGCTGCGTGAAAGCTGTCAGGGTGTATCTCACTTAATAGCACTTCACTGAGGCTGTGTTCTTTACAGATTGAAGGCTTGTGGCAACACTGTGTTGAGCAAATCTGCTGGCGGCATTTTCCCAGCAGCATTTGTTCACTCCTGGTCTCTGTGTCACATTCTGGTGATTCTCACGCTACTTCAAACTTTTCATCACTATTCTGTTTGTCATGGTGATCTGTGATCAGTGATCTTTGATGTTACTCTGGTGCTCCATTTTGGGGGTACCACAAACTGTGTCCGATTAAGAGAGCAAATGTAATTGAGAATGTTGTGTGTGTTCTGATGGCTCCACTAATGCGCCAGTCTCCCAGGTCTCTCCCTCCCCTAGGGGCTCACCATTCTCTGAGACACAATAACACTGAAATTAGGCCAGTTCATAGACCCTACAATGGTCTCTAAGTGTTCAAGGGAAGGGAAAAGTCGCACACCTCTCTCTTTAAACCAAAAGCTAGAAATGACTAAGCTTATTGTAGAAACCATGTCGAAAGCTGAGACAGGCTAAAGTCTAGACCTCTTGAGCCAGTCAGCCAAGTTGTGGATGCCAAGGGAAAGTTCTTGAGGGAAGTTGAAAGTTCTACTCCAGTGAACAAGTGAATGATAAGAAAGCAAAACAGGCTAATTACTGATATGAAGAGAGTTTCAGCAGTCTGTGTAGAAGATCAAACCAACTGCAATATTCCCTTAAGCCAGAGCATAATCCAGAGCAAGTCCCTAACTCTCTTCAATTCTGTGAAGGCTGAATGAGGTGAGAAAGCTGCAGGAGCTAAGAGAGGTTGGATCGTGAAGTTTAAGGAAAAAAGCCATCTTCATAAAATAAAAGTACAAGCTGCAGCAAGGTATCCAGAAGATGTAGCTTAGATAAGTCATGAAGGTGGCTACACTAAACCACAGATTTTCAACCTACATGAAACTATTGGAAGAAGATGCCACGTATGACTTTCATTGCTAGAGGAGATGCCAAGGACTTGTTTCAAAGCTGCAAAGGACAGGCTGATGGAGCTGGTGACTTGAAGTTGAAGCCACTGCTCACTTAACCATTCTGAAAACCCAGGACCCTTAAGAATTATGCTAGGGCGCCTGGGTGGCTCAGTGGGTTAAGCCTCTGCCTTCTGCTCAGGTCATGATCTCAGGGTCCTGGGATCGAGTCCTGCATCGGGCTCTCTGCTCAGCAGGGAGCCTGCTTCCTCCTCTCTCTCTCTCTGCCTACCTCTCTGCCTACTTGTGATCTCTCTCTGTCAAACAAATAAATAAAATCTTTAAAAAAAAAAGAATTATGCTAAACTCTGCCTGTGCTTTATAAATGGAACAACAAAGCCTCTATTTACAACATGGTTTACCCAATATTTTAAGTCTGCTGTTGAGAACTACTGCTCAAAAAAAAAAAAAAAAATCCATTTAAAATATTGCTGCTCATTGACAACTCACCTGTCACCCAAGAGGTCTGATGGGGATGGACAACAAGATTAATGTCTTTAATGTCTGCTAATACAACATTCATTCTATAGCCTGTGGTTCAAGGAGCAATTTCGACTTTCAAGTCTTACTATGTAAGAAATACATTTCAAAAGACAATAGTTGCCATGGATAGTGATTCCTCTAATGGACCTGGGCAAAGTCCATTGAATACTTTCTGGAAAGGATTCACCATTCTACATGCCATTAAGAACATTCATGATCCATGGGAAGAGGTCACAATATCAACGTGAACAGGAGTCTGGAAGAAGTTGATCCCAGCCCTCATGGGTGACCTGGTGGGCTCCGGACTCCAGTGGAGACAGGAACAGCAGATGTGGTGGAAACAGCGAGAAGACTAGAACAGCAAGGGAGTCTGAACATGTGAGTGGATGGTTGCGATCTACTGATCGAACTTTCACTTTCACGGCCAAGGGGCTGCTTCTTACGGATGAGCAAAGAGAGTGGTTTCCTGAGCTGGACTCTACTCCCAGTGAAGATGCTGTGAAGATGGTTGAAATGACAACAGAGGATTTAGAGTATGACACACACTTAGCAGCAGCAGGGTTTGAGAGGACGGACTCCAATTTTAAAAGAAGTTCTATTTTGGGTAAAGCGTTATCAAACAGCATCACATGCTACAGAGAAATTGTTTGTGAAAGGAAGAGTCAAATAGTGCTGTAAACTTCATTGCTGTCTTATTTTAAGAAATTGCCAGAGCCCACCTACCATTCAGCAGCCACCACCCTCATCAGTCAGCAGCCACCAACATCGAGGGAAGACCCTCCACCCGCAAAAAGATTACAACTTGCTGGTGGCTCAGATGACTCATTGGGATTTTTCAGCAATAGAGTATATTTAAATTAAGGTATGTACATTCTTTTTATAGACATAATGGCATTGCACACTTAACAAACTGCAGTGTAGTATAAACCTAACTTGAATATGCACTGGAAAACCAAAACATTCATTTGACTTGTTTTACTGTGGTATCTGCTTTATTGCGGTGGGTCCGGAACCAAACCAGCAGGATCTCCAAGAAATATCTCTACAAGAATTCTATGTACTATCTTTGTAACTTATCCCTGTGCTATCTATGTAATTTATCTTTGTACTATCTTTGAAACATCCATAAATATAAATTGCTTCCCCCAAAAAAGTTTAGAAAAATTTTAAGTTAAATTGCATTCAGTGTCGCAATTAAAAATATGTGTGCCTAAGCAGGAGCTCTACTGTTACATCCAGAGATCAAGAAAGAAACTAGCATAAATAAATAAATCCTAAAAAAAAAATAATTAAAGAATTATAGACCATTACATTCTCTTTTCTTGAAATACTGGCCAAGAACATCTTGACCCTACCAACAAAGCCTGGGCACATACCTTGCACATCATGTAGCCTAGAACTCATTATTTTGTCATTAGTTTGCTTTTCATATCTCTAAAAGAACCTCAGGAGATCATCTAGTCCCAGGCTGGGGAACCGTTTCATTCCCATCCAGGCCCATACACCCATAGAAAACATTAGCATTAGTACAAAGCAACTTAATGCCATTTCAGTTGTTAGGGTTTTTTTTTTCCCCCCAGATATAGAAATGTGTGATATTATGTTTGTGTGACTTTTAAATTAAGAAGAGTTTACATAAAATTGTTCCATACATATGGGGAGAACCACACAAAAACCTATATCTGTATTAGGAACCATTTAAGGCATAAGAAGGAATGGAGAGGAGAAGAATGATGAGGAGGAGCTGCCTGATATCTCCAGGGGCGTGGACTTCATGGTCAAACCTGTCATGGGATCCTACAGCCCAGCACTGGATGAGGTGTTTATGGGAAGCAGCCCTGAGAGTAACTGCAGTCAGTGTCCTGGTGGAGGATGAGTGGCAAAGTTTGGGATCTAGATTTTGCTGTCAGGTCTGAGTGGAAACACTGAATAACAACTAGAGCTTCCATTTACAGTGGCATATCCCATTCTGTTCCCACACTAGCCTTGTGAGGGAGATTTTGTTATTAGCTTCTGTTTATAGCCAGGGGAATTGAAGCTAAGGGACAGAAAGGAACTTGCCTTAGGTCTCACTGCTGGTGAGCGGGGAAGCCAGAACTGGGACTTAGGTTCATAGGGCTTCAGAGTTCTGAGCCACCACACAAAATGAATGAAATCTGAGCAGACACAGGAACCACAAAGAGAAAGAAGCAGGAATGACGTGGGAAAGTTTAGCATTTACCTCAAGTACCCGAGATTCACTTTTAATGGTTTACAGACCCAACATTGGAGCAAACAAGGAAACAGCAGTGGAGACAGAGACAGAAAAGTGTCCCTGTACCACCCCGCCCCCCACCGCCACACACACAGAGTAAAATATTAGACTCATGGAGGAAATGGAATTGGAGCCACCACATGTAACCATTCCCAGCTATGTCTCTTCTGGATTCTTCCAGGGTCAGTCTTCTACCTGGCTCTGTGCTGTGCAGGCCTGCAGCTTGGCAGAGTCAAGGCTTGTGGGTTAGTTATGGGGAGGCCTGTCACCAAGATGGGGTGGTGTCTGGAAATGGTCCAGTGCTCTCACAACTGGCCGATAATGATCTTGGGACACATTCAGATACAACCATCTCCCTGAAAGGTCTTTCCCTACTCTCCGGACTAGGTAGGGCCCCGGCGTGCACTTGGATATTGTCACAGAGTTCTCCATGGCATGTTTTCTGTATTATTAATGAATGAACCATTTGAATGAGTATATCTGACTTCTGCCTTCCTCATTTCTACCTAAGCTCCATAAAGACAAGGATTTTCTTCCCTATTTTTTAAACATACCTCCAGTTTTCAAGATGATACACGACCCAAAATAATGCTCAGTATTTATGGAATGACAATGTGTTGCAGGAGCATTGGGCTGCTTCCTGTCTATCTAACCCTCCTAGAAGAGGCTTGTCTCCTCGAACTTCTTGGCTGTTACCAGATAGAATTAGTATTCCCTACCCCCACCCTGAAGACCAGCTTGGTAGCCTGTTAACCACCACCTCACCTCCTTTTTACTTAAGTCCCTTCTCTGGATCCTATGTCCCTCTAAAGATGGGCTACAGTTTGCTGATCAGGACTGTGGCCTTTATAATTAGATCCTGATGATAAAGACAACTCAGCTCAGAAGCTCCTGGTTTGTAATTCTGTTCTTGCTACCCTAGTATCCAATTCTTTCTTGGCCCCATTTTCACCTGCAAACCATTTTCTTCCAGGGAGCTCCAATTGTTTAATCATCAAAGCACACAAGTTAATGAAACACATGGATGCTAAGGGGCCAGAGGGCCATACTGTGCTGGGTATTGTCCATGTTAGACAGTGGCAACAGTATTTTACACTAATTGACTATCTCTCTTCTTTTTAAAAGATCCACAGTGGAGGGGCGCCTGGGTGGCTCAGTGGGTTAAGCCTCTGCCTTCGGCTCAGGCCATGTTCTAAGGGTCCTAGGATCAAGCCCTGCATCGGGCTCTCTGCTCAGCAGGGAGCCTGCTTCTTCCTCTCTCTCTGCCTGCCTCTCTGCCTACTTGTGATCTCTGCCTGTCAAATAAATAAATAAAATCTTTTAAAAATTAATTAATTAATTAACTAAATACATAAATAAATAAAAGATCCACAGTGGAGAGCACTGGTGGTGGTTAATGCCTTAGGTTTCAGGTGTGGAAATGACTTAATTGATAACACCTGGGGAGGCTATATCAGCTGATGGGAGTTTGGGTGTGTAACCTGTTTGCTGAGAAAAGAATTTTTCACCTGGAAGGAATAAAAAAAGGAATCCTAGTGGACACTGAGGGGAAAAAGGAGGGAGGGTTGACTGGGAACAGAGCCTTCCTTTGCTCTTTCAGACCCATTCACCATCTTTTCACACTCTGCTCTGTGCCCTCAGATCCCAACTTTTATCCACAGCATTAACCAGGTTTCCAGCTGGGTTTGGCCAATGGGAAGGACAGGCAGGAGACTGGAAAATGGGAGGGCAGAGAAACACTGTTGGGTTGATTCCCTTGATCACCTCCTGGCGAGGTGACAGCTCATGCATTCGGACACCAAAGGCCACAGCTCTCTCCTCCTACTGTACTCTCACTGGTTTCAGCCATCCCCTCCTCTTCTTGCCCTCTCCAGTGCACAGTACTGTCCTCCTGTAGCCAGCCCTGTGGTGTGCCTCTAGCTTTTACAGTTTCCCTATATCTTGTCACACCATTGTTCCTAGTAATCTCATTAAACTTTCTTTAACCACCTTTTCGAGGTTCCTGCTCTTTCTGTTCTGCTCCTCCTTACGCAAAGACTCAGGCTGATGCAACTTCCACCGCCTGGTACTTTCCACATCACGCAGGAGGAAAGAAGCCCAGCAAATTTTCAGTGTTCCGGCTTCCTTGCAACAGACACACGCCATTCCTGCTCCTATCCCATTAGGTAAAGTTACGGTTGACTTCAAGAGGGTGGAGAAATAGAATTCTACCATTCGCTTCCACGGAGAAAGATTTTAGAGCAGCACTAAACACCATCACAAACCAATTCTACCACCCCCTTCAGCCCCTACTTCCCTCCAGGAATCTCAACACAATCATCTATTATAATGAAATATATACATAATTATATATAAATATACAAATATATACAAAACAAAACAAAAAACCTCCCGGGTCCACGTTAGGACGAAGGGGAAGGAGGAGAAGGGCTGAAAGCGGCGGGAGCGGTGGTGGGGCGGGAGGTGGGGTGCGAGGGAGGGAAGGGGGTTGGGCTCAGGGTTGTGGCCCTCGGCGCCCCGCCTCCACCCACCAGCCTCAATGGATCAGCCGCTGGAGGGCCTGGCGCAGGGGGCGGGGAAGTGACTGGGCGATGCCCGCTGAGGGCTCCTTGCTGCTTCCAGTTAAAGAGCAGTGATCACAGCAAACACAGAAGCCGCAGAAGCACTATGACCTTCCCTCTCGGATCAGCTTAGCAGCCCCCAAGGAAACTGCCTACTAACACAGATACCAACTGAGACTCTGCAACCCTTTGGGGTTTTTGAAGAGGAAGGCGAACTGCAGCGCAGGATTTTAATTTGGGGAAAATTAAATAATCTGGTAAAAGAGTGGATCCGAGAAATCAGTGAAAGCAAAAATCTTCCACAATCTGTAATCGCAAATGTTGGAGGAACAATTTTCACATTTAGATCCTACAGATTAGGGATACATATCAAAGGCTGTTGAAGAGGCATCAAACTGCGTTTTAATGAGCTAGAGACTGATATTGTTTGCAAGTCTGGCACTACAGACTCTTCCAGAAGACTTGGATTTATGAGATGACAGACTGCTTAAGAATTTAGATATAAGAGGCCGCCTGCGTGGCTCAGTGGGTTGGGCCTCTGCCTTTGGCTCAGGTCATGATCACAGGGTCCTGGGTTCGAGTTCTGCATCCGGCTCTCTGCTTGGCGGGGAGCCTGCTTCCTCCTCTCTCTCTGTCTGCCTCTCTGCCTACTTGTGATCTCTGTCTGTCAAATAAATAAAATCGTTTAAAAAAAGAGTTTAGATATAAGATGCATAAGAAGTCTTAAAGGTTGCAGAGTAACAGATGAAGCTTTACATCTAGTACCAAACATTGACTATTTTAGTTGTCCGCCAGAGCTACCAAACTGTTGGGGCTAAATGCCACAACACCTATTCCAATATATTAGGTTTCCTCCGAGATGTTTCCTGAACTATGCTAGTAGCAAGAACATGCCAGCTTTACCCAAATGCAATAATATCAACTTTTTTAAAAAAAGATTTTATTTATTTGACAGAGAGAGAGAGATCACAAATAGTCAGAGAGGCAGGCGGGGGGGGGGGGGGGGGGGGTGGGGGGGGGGGGGTAGGCTCCATGCTGCGCAGAGAGCCTGGTGGGGCTGGATCCCAGAATCCTGAGATCATGACCTGAGCTGAAGGCAGAGGCTTAATCCACTGAGTCACCCACGCACCCCAGTAACATCAGCCCTTACACATAAAATTTTCTTGGTAAAGAAAATGATATCTGTTTAGATTATGTTAAAATAAAATTGTAGACACTGAAAAAAATTAAAAATTACTCAATGATTAAATATTGTAATAATGATTCCAAAACACAGATAGTGAGTGAATTTATATGTGGTGAGACTATAGGTGCTTTTTTCCTTCTAATTTTTGACTTTTCTGAATTGTAAATTTCTTAGAATGACAAAGTAGCATCTTTTATAAGGGAAACCACCAGTAAACTTAATTTTGTAAGCATATTATTTACGAGACTGTAGTAACTTAGAGAAGATGCTTATGATTTTTTAGTGAAAGGATTAACACTTAAAACTGTATCTAAATTGATATGTACATCTGTGGTCAGGGGTGAAAGAAATAGATAAAGTGTAAGACTGGTTGTATTTTGATGAATTTTAAAACTCCGTGGCTTTTTAATATTTATTTATTTTTAAGTGTGTTTATTTAAGTAATCTCTCCACCCAACATAGGGCTCGAATTCCCAACCCTGAGATTGAGTCACATGCTCCTCAAAATGAGTTAGTCAGGCACGCCCCTTAAAAAAAATCATACATATAAAACAAATAAGTTGTGGACAGTAATCAAATTCTATTCCAGTTAAGAATAGGACAGAAAGTGTGGAGGAAAAGCTGTTCTCAAGCTCTGCCTTTATTTCTGGAAAAGACAATGTTTACTTTGTATCAGAGACCAGATTAAGCATTTTTGATACTTCTGTTGCATCAGACTGTTCCCTCCTTTCCTATAGGCAAGATTGCTCCCTTACTATGTATAAACAGTTAGGTCTTTTCTCTGAATCTTAGGCTCACCTTTGTCCCAGATATTGCATCAGCTCCCCTCTTTGTTCCAAATTTCTTAACTTAAATGTTATTTCACCCCATTCCTACTGCGAGCAAAGAATTTAACTACCTGGGTAAGTTCTCCCCCTGGGTCAAGCAGTAATTGATTCTCTCTCATCAGGAAAATGGCTAAGATGGCATCACAATGACCAGATTCTTCTCTGTGGAGGGCATAACTTCCTAAAACACTAAGTCCAAATAGTTTTGCTTAAACTGCTTGCAGTACAACTAAATTATTGAAAAGAATGTTTTAGGGCAAATTCCACAAATTCCTCAGTCCTGAATGTTTTCAATTAAACTACCAATGGTTTTTTTTTTCTTCCTTAAGCTAGATTTCAAATAAGAAGATTTCAAAAAATCACCGTAGACACAGAATTCTAAATTCACTAAATTTTATTCACAGCTGCTCACCTGTTTACATACATAGACACCTTCAATCACAATGTCTGCCTGTGGTTGGAAATGACCACAGGTTGGAGGGCTTATTCAGAGGAATCACTTTTAGAAGTACTACAGTGGAGACAAGGAAGCTTTGACTATAATTTCAATGAAGAGCACTGAACATCCATTTCCAAGGTTATTTTTCCTTTAACCAAAATTTTAAAAAATGCATCCAAGCTCCTCTACTTGCCCAAGGCCTTTTCCTTGTCTCCCTCTGTTGTGTCCTGACTCTAGGCTACACCAAATCTGAATAAAATGTGACCTGTTGTTAACTCTGCTCGGAGGTATACTTAGTCCTATCAGTTTGGTATCCTCCTCTTTGTGGAGTATTTAATAAGCTTGATTACGTATTTGTACTTCGTTCTTCTGTTAGGATTTTATAGTCTTTCTTTTCCCCTAAGACTTGACTTTTTAGGTAATCTCTACACCCAACATGGGGCTCAAATTCACAACCCCCCAAGATCAATAGTCACACATTTCACTGACAGAGTCAGCCAGGCAGCCCAGGATTTTACATACTTTTACTAACTTTCTAAATGGTGCAAACCCTACCAGAAAGAATATAGGGGGGCGCCTGGGTGGCTCAGTGGGTTAAGCCGCTGCCTTCGGCTCAGGTCATGATCTCAGGGTCCTGGGATCGAGTCCCGCATCGGGCTCACTGCTCGGCAGCCTGCTTCCCCCGCTCTTTCTGCCTGCCTCTCTGCCTACTTGAGATCTCTGTCTGTCAAATAAATAAATAAAATCTTAAACAAACAAACAAACCTGTCAGCTACAGTAAGAATACAACATAGCCCCCAGAGCAGAAATACCATACTCGTTCTGGGAGGAAGGGGCTTAGGTACCAAAATTATTGCAGGACCTTGTTAATAAGAATATTTCAAGAATCTGGAGGACACACATGTGTAGGGATCTTGAGAATACTGCATTGGGAATGGTGATGCGGAAGCAGGGTTAGGAAACTGCGTGGATTATAGCTTATTATTATTGGGGCCATCCTTCATGACTTGGAGCTGAGAATTCTGGCAAAGGACACCAGGATCCCATCCAACATGCTGCTGGGAAGGCTCTTTGAAGCTTTGATACCATGATAGCCTAGGATAACTAGGTGGAGATGCTAGAATGGCCTTGGCATGGAATTGAGGAAGGCATCCGAAGATTCAGGGAGGTAAAAATATTAGAATGAATTTATTATTTGTGATCAGAGAAACCGGCACTGGACAGTATTCCCTAGGAGGACCCAAAGAACACTTCTTTCACTAAAGCAAGGAGGAAAGCATTGCTAAGGAGCACCAGTTAATTTGACAAACTCTGTGGTAACTATCTTGTACTGGCTGGGATTGACAGAAGATTTACCATGGGATTAAGATTCCTAATATCAAGGCAATAGTAAGATTCTGGAATGGCAGAGACCAATGGCAGCTCTTAACTGTTAGAATAAAGGGGGCATACGCCATATTAGGCAGCAAGGCTATAGTAGTATTTGGTATGCTTTGACTCTCAGCTAATAAGTCATGGTGTTCCTAGAGGGGAGACGGTAAGTCAACCAGAATGTTATTTGACCTGTATAATAAAATGGAAAGAATCGAGAACTGGTGAACAGAAACCTTCACCAGCATTTCTTTCAGAGAGAAAGATTCTTGCACCCAGTTTCTAAATGTCACTTCACAGACCCAAAGCCCACTCACTGAAGAAGAGATAGATCCCTTTGAGGAAAGACAATGCAATGTTACTACAGGTATTTATGGTAAACATTCCCTTGATCCTTCTCCAAAGGGATCTAAAGCTGCTTATCACTGTGCTCATGCACTGGCAAAAGGGAATTGTCAGACTTTTCAAGAACAGTTGAATATAGGGGCCATGGCTCTGTGTTGATACTGTATCAAGGGACCTGAAGTACTTTTCCTTATTCTCCAGTTAAAATGGGGTGGTAGGGAGGCCAAGTGATAAAAGGAGCTCTAGTTCAAATGTATCTTACTATGGGTTCACTAGATCTTTTAGATCTACCCTGTTGTTATTTCTCTGGTATCTGAGCATGTAGTTGGGACACACACAGGCAGTAGCTGGCGGTACATTCACATTGGTTTCCCAAACTGTGAAGTAAGAGGCCCTATGGTAAGAAACTTAAAACCATTTCTTCCTTCGGCCAAGTCAACATGTTAAAGTAATAATACATGCTGGCAGGATAGAGCACCAGTTACCCACACTGGTCGCCAAAGGAATAACGCGCGATGGAATTTGGTTGTTTTCTTTTGTTGTTCTTGGCTTTTTTATTCTCCTCCTCGTTTTATTTCTCCAGGCCTTCACTCTAGCTCCTTAGGATCCCTTCTTATTCTCCTCCACCACCTCCTCCTCCACTTCCTCCTCCTTCTTCTCATACTTCTCCTTCTTAAAATCTTTTTAAGATTTATTTATTCACTTGAGAGAGAGAGCGAGGCAGGGGGAGCGGCAGAGGGCGAGAAAGAGAGAATCCTCAAGCAGACTCCCTGCTGAGAGTGGAGCCTAACATGGGGCTTGATCCCAGGACCCTGATATCAAGACCTGAGCCAAAACCAAGAGTTGGACACTTAATCGACTGAGCCACCCAGCTGCCACATGGATATTTTCTAAATTTTTTTGAAGAACTTTTTCACTTAAAAAATAATTTTTAGGGGGACCTGGCCTATCTTTCACCCAAGTAAACCGTGGAGATTTGGCCCAGTCTTGTGCCTGCCTTCCTTTTCCACGGTATGGCACTGGGCATACTTCTAAACAAAATTCTTCTTGCCCTTCTCAATATCACCCATTTTTATTTTTATGTTTACTTTTATAGATTTTTAAAAATTTAAATTCAATTAGCCAACATACAGTAGTACATCATTAGTTTTTGATATAGTGTTCAATGATTCATTTGCTACGTATAACACACAGTGCTCATCACACCATGTGCCCTCCTTAATGTCAATCACCCCATCTCCCTGCCCAACTCTCTTTCTGCAACCTTCCATTTGTTTCCCAGAGTCAAGAGTCACTTATGGTTTGTCTCCCTATTGATTTCTTCCCACCAGTTTTCCCTCCCTTCCCCTATGATCCTCTGCCTTATTCCTTATATTCCACCTACAAGTGAAACTATATGACAATTGTCTTTTTTTTGTTTGGCGTAATCCATTTTTAAATCACTCTTTTGTCATGCAGGTGACAAAAGGTGAGCCCTTTCAAGTCAGCCAGCCGGCTCTCTCCAGCAGACCTTACTTCTTTAAAAATAAATAAATAAATAAAATTTAATTGTGGCATAATGTACTTTTTCACTTTTTAAAAAAATATATTTTATTTATTTGAGAGAGAGAGTGAGACAGCACAAGCAGGAGGAGGAGGTAGAGAGGAGCAGAGGGAGAAGGAGAAGCAGACTCTCCTCTCAGCAGGGAGCCCAACAGGGGGCTCAATCCCAGGACCCAGGATCATGGTCTGAGCTGAAGCCTGGTGCTTAACCAACTAAGCCACTCAAGCGTCCCACCTTTAGACTTTTTTTTTTTTTGTTACAACTTGCCATTTTAATCATTTTTAAGTGTATGGTTCAGTGGTATAAAGTATGTTTTACTTTGCTGTGCAGCCATCACCACTATCCATTGCTGGAACTTTCTCATTCATCCCAAACTGAAATTCTGTATCCAATAAACAATAACTCCCCTTTCTCTCCTTCCTCTAGCTCTTGGTAACTACTATTCTATATTCTGTCTTTATGTATTGAACTATCTAACTACCTTATGTAAGTGGAATCACACAACATTTGTCATTTTGTGTCTCATTTCTTTCACTTAACATAATGTCTCAAAGTTCATTCATATTGTTGCATGTGACAATTTTGTTCTTCTTAAAGGCTGAATAATATTCCATTGTATGTATCTATGAAATTTTTTTTGTCCATTCATCTTTTGATGGGCATTTGGGTTGTTCAAGCACTTTAATAAGAATTGACTTAACCTATGAGGTTTGAACCCCATTTTCAGATGAAGAAACTGAGGCTCAGCTAAAGAACTTCCCCAGAGGGGCGCCTGGGTGGCTCAGATGGTTAAGCTTCTGCTTTCGGCTCAGGTCATGATCCCAGGGTCCTGGGATTGAGTTCCTCATTGGGCTCCCTACTCAACGGGGAGTCTGCTTCTCCCACTCCCTCTGCTGCCCCCCACCACCACTTGTGCTCCCTCTCTCTCTCTCTGCCAAATAAATAAATACAATCTTAAAAAAAATAAAAGAAAGAAAGAACTTCCCCAGACAGTGGGGAACTTAAATCCACATGCCTATGTAAGGAGTGTGAAGTATTAACCATTATGCTCTGCTCTTCCTATGTTTTGAGCAAGAGGTACACATAGCTATATTCTGTACTGAAGGTGAGGAAATCCCCCCAGGCTGGATTGGAACAGGAGGTCTTCATAGCAGCTGTGGCTTGGCTCTGACCCTCAAAGGAAATGAAAGATTTAAATAAATAATGGACTGCAAGAGCCAAGGCATAAAATGGCAGGGACAGGATTTGCATTGAGGGAAAGGTTATGTAAGGACCTGTAGGACCAGATGTTTTCTGCAGGGAGGATCATATGCCAAGCAAAACACCTGTTGAAAAAGTAAGGTAAGCAGTGATCCAAGGGGTGTCTCACATCCTTGGCAAGACCGTGCTTCCTTAAACTCTGACATTGGAGGCAG
The DNA here is from genome assembly GCF_022355385.1 of Mustela nigripes. Classification (NCBI taxonomy): domain Eukaryota; kingdom Metazoa; phylum Chordata; class Mammalia; order Carnivora; family Mustelidae; genus Mustela; species Mustela nigripes. The sequence goes on along the minus strand of NC_081570.1, from coordinate 80,283,445 downwards.
AGGGTTAAAGGCTTTTGAAAAGCTAATGTACCTTTTCCCCCAAACCTATGGTACATTTAGCTTTGTAAATCAAATGACATTTTAAGTGACCTAGAAGGATTGGCTATTTAAAACAACCTGTCATTTCTTATCAATCTAGTGTGAGATATGGGTGGTTTATTCACTTCATGACATTCACCAAGTCATTAATCAACACCTTCGAAAGACAATCCATCTTTTCACTGTTACCTTCTCTGCTGAAATGAGAGAAGGTGAAGACAACAAGATACTGTGAGCAGTCAAGAATTCAATGAGTGTTTAAATGGTAGCACTTGAGGCTTTAAGATCATGAGCTGCTGGAAATCAAAACCCCTGTCTTCTGGTCCTCTATCTCCCTTGAAGCCTAGCGCAAAGTAGTCACCCAAACTTTCCAAGTGCGGTCTTCAGCATGACTCAGAACCAAAAAGCAGGAACTGCTTGGATAGAAGAAACAGGCTCCTGGTTTGGACTCAGCCACACTGGGGTGACCTCTGGCCAATTATTTAAATGTTCTGGGCACCAGTATCCTTATTTGGAAAAGGGAAATTGCCAAGCCTGATTTGAGTAAATCAGTTCACATTTATAAACTCATTTTTGGGAGCCATTATTAAGAACCTTGGGACTGACTCCATTTCAAGATAATCATTATAATAAATAGCAGTGGAGAATTTAGAGACTTCTATTTTAAGAGATACATTCATTTCAGAGATTTCAGTCAAAAATAGCAATTTTGAGAGGTGTCTGGTGAGTGATGATTTGTCCAGTGAAGTAAGAACTTGCCCTTTGTACTTTCAATGCTTGTCCTTCTCAGGTGCCTGACACAGTCATGTTAGCTTGTCACTTCATGGGACAAAGTTCATGTTCTTTTTTGAACTAAGTCTCTCTTCAGTTTGTGTATTAAAAAGAAAAAAACACATGCACAAATGTCAGAGCTCCAAAATATCTGGGAAAAAATTGATAGAACTACAGGGAAAAATAGACAACTTTATACTTATAGTTGAAGACTTCAAGGCTCTTCTCTCAGCAATTGATAGAACAACTAGTTAGAAAACCGAGAAGGATACAGAAGGACTTAATAAGACCATCAACCAACAAGATCTAAGAGACATTGATAGAGGGGCACCTGGGTGGCTCAGTAGGTTAAGCCTCTGCCTTTGGCTCAGGTCAAGATCTCCGGGTCCTGGGATTGAGCCCCACATCGGGCTCTCTGCTCGGGGGGAAGCCTGCTTTCCCCTCTCTCTCTCTGTCTGTCCCTCTGCCTACTTGTGATCCCTCTCTCTGTGTCAAATTTTAAAAAAAAGAGAGAGACATTGATAGAACACTCCACTCAACAATAGTAGAAAACATACTCTTTTGAAGTACCTGTGAAACATATACTAAGATAGATTGTATCCTGGGGTATAAAAGAAACCTAAACAAATTTGAAAGAACTGAGATTACACAAAGTGTGTTTCCAAAAACAATGGGGTCAGACAGAAATCAGTAAAGGCAACAAGAAAATTTCCAAATACTTGAAAACTAAACAACACTGTTTAGTTAAATCAATAATCTAAATTTTCCCCTTAAGAACCTATAAATAAAAGAGCAAATATTTTTAAATTCATTTTGGAAAGCCAGTATTATCCTGGTACCAAACCAAATAAAAAGAGTACAAGTTGGTGCAGCCTCTTTGGAGAACAGTGTGGAGATTCCTCAAGAAATGAAAAATAGAACTTCCCTATGACCCTGCAATTACACTCCTGGGTATTTACCTCAAAGATACAGATGTCGTGAAAAGAAGGGCCATCTGTACCCCAATGTTTATAGCAGCAATGGCCACAGTCGCCAAACTATGGAAAGAACCCAGATGCCCTTCAATGGACGAATGGATAAGGAAGATGTGGTCCATATACACTATGGAGTATTATGCCTCCATCAGAAAGGATGAATACCCAACTTTTGTAGCAACATGGACGGGACTGGAAGAGATTATGCTGAGTGAAATAAGTCAAGCAGGGAGAGTCAATTATCATATGGTTTCACTTATTTGTGGAGCATAACAAATATCACAGAGGACAAGGGGTGTTAGAGAGGAGAAGGGAGTTGGGGTAAATTGGAAGGGGAGGTGAATCATGAGAGACTATGGACTCTGAAAAACAATCTGAGGGGTTTGCAGTTGGGGGGGTGGGAGGTTGGGGTACCAGGTGGTGGGTATTATAGAGGGCACAGTTTGCATGGAGCACTGGGTGTGGTGAAAAAATAATGAATACTGTTTTTCTGAAAATAAATAAATTAATTTAATAAAAAAAAAAGAAAAAAAAGAGTACAAAAAAGGAGAACTAAAAATAACCCTCTTAAATAGGGACACAAGAAGTTTAAGTATTTGCAAATTGAATGGAGCAGAGAATTATACAACATGACCAATTGCTCTAAGTAGGGTTTATTCCAGAGATGCAAGGCTGATCCAATATTCAAAAATCAGTTAATGTAATCCATCACATCAAAGACTAAAGAAAAGTATCACATGATCATGTCAATAGAATTGTGGAGAAAGCATTTGACAAAATCCAACATCTATTCATGATAAAAACTCCCACACACTAGGAATAGAGAACTTCCTCAACTTGATTTTTTTTTTTGAATCTACAAAACACTTGTAAGCAGAAACTAAAACCTTTCTTGCTAAGATAAAAAACAAGGTAAAGGTGTCCCCTCTTACCACTCCTTTTCAATATCATACTTAAAATCCTAGCTAATACAATAAGACAAGAAGATAAAATGAAAGGTATACAGATTGAAAAGAAGAAATAAAATGCCTTTGTTCATTTATAAAATGATTGTCCATGCAGAAAAATCTGAAAGAATAAAAAAAAAAAAAAACCTGAAAGTAAAAGGAATTATAACAGGGTTGTAGGATGCAAAGTTAATCTACCAAAGCCAGTTGCTTTCCTATATACTAACAACAAACAAATGAAATTTAAAATTAAAAGCACAATGTCATTTACATTATAACCAAAGTCTTTAATATGTAGGTATAAATATAACAAAATATGTACATGATCTATATGAAGTAAACTAAAGGACTCTAATAAAAGAAATTTAGAAAAACTAAATAGAATAATATTCCATATTCATGGATAAGAAGACTCAATATTGTCAAGATGTCAGTTCTTCCCTACTTCATCTATAGATTCAACAAAATCCCAATGAAACTTGAGCAAGTTATTTTGTGAATATCAACAAACTGATTCTGAAATTTATATTGAAGGGCAAAGACCTAGAATAGTCAATACCAATTAAAGGAGAAGAACAAAATTACTCAACTTCAAGACTTACTATAAAGTTACAACAATCAAGACAGTGTGGTACCAGGAAAAAAAAAAAAAGATAAATAGATTAACAAAACAAAACTGAGAGCCCAGAAATAGATCCACATAAATATAGTCAACCAATCCTTGGAAAAGGAGCAATAGCGATACAGTGAAGAGAAAACAGGCTTGAAAGTTAGTGCTGGAACCACTGGACATCCACATGCAAAAAACTGTATCTACACACATCAAAAAATTATACCCATCAAAAAATTAACTGAAAATGGAGCACGGTCTTGAATATAAAATGCAAAGCTATAAAATACTTAGAAGATAACACAGGAGAAGAATCTATGTTACTGTGGATTTGGCGATGACTATTTTAAGACGCAAGGCCTGAACCATCAAAGAAATAATTGATAGGTGGACTTCACCAAGATTAAAAACTTCTGTTCTGCAATGGACACTGCAAAGAGAATGAGAAGACAAGGCTTATAGTGGGAGAAAATATTTACAAAAGATATATCTGGTAAAAGACTGTTATCTACAATACTGAAAGAACACTTAAAATTCAATAATAAGAGGGCGCCTGGATGGCTCAGTGGGGTAAGCCTCTGCCTTCAGCTTGGGTCATGATCCCAGGGGCCTGGGATCAAGTCCCGATTCGGGCTCTCTGCTCAGCAGGGAGCCTGCTTCCTCCTCTCTCTCTCTGTCTGTCTCTCTGCCTACTTGTGATCTCTCTCTCTGTCAAATAAATAAATAAAATCTTGAAAAAAATTCATTAATAAGAGAATCAAAAACCCATTTTAAAAATAGGCACAAGGGCAGGAAAATAGAAATCAAAACCATGATGAGATACTACCTCACAGGGGTCAGAATGGTTAAAATTAACAACTCAGGAAACAACAGATGTTGGTGAGAATGCAGAGAAAGTGGAACTTTCTTACACTGTTGGTGGGAATGAAACCTGGAGCAGCCACTCTGGAAAACAGTATGGAGATTCCTCAAAGAGTTAAAAATAGAACTACCCTATGACCCATCAATTATACTACTAGGTATTTATCTAGAGGATACAAACATAGTGATTTGAAGGGACACCTGCACCCCAGAGTTTATAGAAACTATATCCACAATAGCCAAACTATGGTAAGAGGCCAAATGTCCATCAACAGATGATAAAGAAGATGAAGTATATATATAACGGATTATTACTCAGTCATCAAAAAGAATGAAGTTTTGCCATTTGCAACAATGTGTATAGAACTAGACTGCATTATGCTAAGTGAAATAAGTCAGTTACAGAAAGATAAATACCATATGATTTCACTTATATGTGGAATTTAAGAAACAAAAGAGGTAACGAAAAGGAAAAGATAAGATAAAAATGGAGAGGAAGGCAAACCACAAGAAATGCTTAACTATATGGAACAAACTGAGGGTTGCTGGAGGGGAAGGTGGTGGGGCAATGGGGTAACTGGCTGATGGACATTAAGGAGGGTACTTGATGGAATGAATATCGGCTGTTATATGCAACGGATGAATCACTAAATTCTACCCCTGAAAGTAATAATACACTGCATGTTAACTAAAGTGAATTTAAATAAAAACAATTTTTTAACAAAATAAAAATGAGCAAAAGACCTGCACAGACACCTCTCACCAAAGAAGATATGTTGTTGCCAAATAATATGAAAATATGCTCAACATGTTATGAGGGAACTGCAAATTCAAACAAGATACCTCTACACACCTATTAGAGTGGCCTAAATAAAAAAACTGACATCAAATGCTGTCAAGATGTGGAGCAACAGGAACTCCTCAGAATGATCATGCACCTGGACCCTGACAGCATGGCTCTACCACTTAAGAAATATGTAACCTTGTTCAGGTCATCAGCTGCTCAAAACCACAGACTCCTCACCTGCAAATGGAAATAGTAATAACTATATTCTCATAGAGCTGTTGCAATTTTTAAGCTATACTGAGTTTTCACAAACTCAACACACCCGTGTAACCAGCACCTTGATTGTAAAATAGAACATTTCTCTGACTTCAGACATCTTTCATTATGTCCCCAGGTTCTCACCATCCTCATATCAAATGGCATAGATTAGCTTTATCTGCTTTGTACTTCTTGTCAACAAATCATACAAAATGTAGTATTTTGTATCTGGCATCTCTTCCAACTATAACTTTTTGAGATTCAGCCATCATGTGTAATTGTAAATTGCTTGCTCACATTAATGCATTGTATTCCATTGTGTGACTGTTCCATCATGTATTTACCATTTGGCTCTTGTTGGACATTTAGGTTTGTAGAGTTGCTTTAGGGATTGAGTGATACATGATGAACTTTCACAAACTGAACACAGCTATGTAACCAAAACTTAGGTCCAGAAACAAAAGACTTCTTTCATTCCCTTCCTGTCACTATGTTCCAAGAATAACTGCTATTTTGATTTCAAAATAAAGAATTTAAAGAATTTAAATAAAGTTAAATCCTTTTTTTCTCCCCCGACATTTCTTTTTAAAGTAGGTTCGATGCCCATTGTGGAACCCAAAGTGACACTTGAACTCATGACTTGATCTGAGATCAAGACCAAGCTTAGATCACTTAAATAAGTGCTTGTTATCTAAAATAAGGATTAGTATATTCCAAAAGACATTGTTTAAATTTATTTCTATCATCCAGGGAAATGAGGGCACAATCAGACCCTCTGTGATTTTGAGGTTTAAGTAGAAAGGCTGACCAAAGTTTAGAGCAGTGTTTTTCAAACAGTGGGTCTTGAATCATTAATGATTCCCAACCAGTGTTTTTAATTTATTTATTTTTAAAGATTTTATTTATTCATTTTACCAACAGAGTTCACAAGTAGGTGGGGCGGGGAAGCAGGCTCCCCGCTAAGCAGAGAGCCAGATGCAGGGCTCAATCCCAGGACCCTGGGACCAGGACCTGAGCCAAAGGCAGAGGCTTTAACCCACTGAGCTGAGCCACCCAGGCACCCTGCCAACCTGTATTTTTTTTTTAATAGAATAACAGGATAGAGAGATTATAGCCATATGAATCACGCATAATACGGGCAAGTTCTGTAAAGCTTTTGTTTCAGATTCATCTATAAGCATGTGTGGGTGTGCATGTGTGTGCACCCATTGGGTTGAGTGAATGTATTTCTTACTATGTGCTGAGACAGTCACTTAGGCGGGCCAAGAGGAAGGTCAGGGGTTCAGGGCTCAGTCTAATGCCATTCCTCTAGGGCTGGCTGATGCCACAGGCTATCTAAGCTGAAAATGTTGTGCTGTACATTCTACAACGCTTGGAGTGCAGGAGACAGTAACATGGACTATCCTTGGCTCTGAGGGTCGTTTCATACTTCCTAAGGGAACTGAGCAAATGGTGTATCATGACCTGGGTCACTGAGGCATGAGGTCAGCTGCAGATAAGCATTGACTGGGAGATCATGAAGACCTCACTTCTGTGTTGGAGGGTAGTGTGAGATGACTGTCTGGAGTCTTAGCTGGAAATCATACAGACCCTCCCTTTAAGATCTTGGAAACACCTGGCTAGTTGGGATGCTCAGAAAAAGAGAGAATCCTCCAGGGGAAGCTCCTAGACTTCTGGCTTATTCAGTGGTTAAGGAATTACTTGGAAAAAATAATACTAATATGAGTGTATTTTCATTTTGAGTTTATGGCACAATTTATATTAACTCAGCAATGCACTCATTCAGGAAGTGTTTAATATGACATTCTATATCTAAGTATGTATGTATCTATTATCTTCCCACCTTTTGTCTGACTACTTATCAAAGTGTAAGAGCAAAGTATAAATACCACTATAACAGGCAATTTTCACTTGGCTATGAAAAGAAAGACTCGATAAATATTTTTCTGAAAGAATAAATAAATGCCTTTTCTTCTGTGCACTTTCCATTCAGTTCTGAAGTCCAAAAGAGCAGAGATGAAGTCCGTTTTTTGTTTGGTATTGCATTCCTAGTATACACATATAGTAGGATCTCAAAAATATTTATGTTTGAATGTACTAGGAGAAGTGTCTTTTTATTCTTTACATGAAACATATGTTGCTTTTAAAATCAGAAAAAATATTGTATCATATTATGTATACCATACTAAAAATAATATTATTAAAAGAATACTTAAATAAGTGCTTGTTATCTAAAATAAGGATTAGTATATTCCAAAAGACAAACACATCATCCTGACCATCTCCTGGGTAGTGAATTATTCTTTTAAGAAACCAGGCAGCCTCCCAGATAGCAAAGCATTCTAATAGAATCCAGAGTCTTTCATTGCTGTTACCCTCCACCTTTTTTCTTGATACCTATTATCATATCTCTCTCTGTCTCTCTCTCTCTCCAGTCTAGAGAAAAGAATACTTGGATTTCTTAAAAATTTCTTTTAAAGATTTTATTTATTTATTTGAGACACAGAGCACATGCATGCATGTATGAGCGGGGGATGGGCAGAGGGAGAGAGGATCTCCCGCAAACTCCCCACTGAGCGTGGAGGTCCATGCAGGGCTCGTTCCCCGCACCCAGAGATTGTGACCCAGAAATCACGACCTGAGTGGAAATCAAGAGGCAGATGCCTAACCAGCTAAGCCACCCCAAGAATATTTGAATTTCTTAAGTGTGAAATAAATAATTTCTTCCATGGTGCACACAAAGAAAAATCCCAACCCTCTCTGAGCATTCTTCTCTTTAACTATCCATGTGAACAGGGGACTTCTCTGACCTTTATCTTCAAAGCCCAGTGTGAGTTAGAAAAGAGACGTTCTAGTTTTTTGAGCTCTAAACTCAGATCAGTTTGAACCATCTGCTTCATTTAAGATCTTTTTTAAAGGAGGCTTCAGATGTTTATAATACAAAAACTTTTAGGAGAAAAAAACCGGGGCGCCTGGGTGGCTCAGTAGGTTAAGCCTCTACCTTTGGCTCAAGTCATGATCCCAGAGGCCTGGGATCGAGTCCCGCATTGGGCTCTCTGCTCAGCAGGGAGCCTGATTCTCTTCATCTCTCTCTCTGTCTGTCTCTCTGCCTATTTGTAATCCTCTCTGTCAAATAAATAAATAAAATCTTTAAAAAAAAAAAAAAAGAAAAAAAGAAAAAAACCAAGTCTTCCAAGTATAGATCTAAGGAGATTCTATAATATTTTATGACCCCTCAAATGTGGCGTCTTCATATGTCCATTTTATTCAAGTTTACACACCTTGTGATTGAGAAAAACTTGAAAGTGAGTTACTTGATATTTCTACTGCAAAAATGTTAAGCAATAGTGCCCTCCTGACTAAACCAAACAGAACCATGCCCCAGACTTAGAATGTTTTTTACCTCTGCCCTAGTTTCTTTGATGATTTTAAAAAATAAATCTGGTAATTTTTCTGATAGGTTATCAATAGTATTGGTGGAAAGAGGTGGGGTTGGCAAGGGCAATGGGCTGCAGAGCTATCCAGTACAATCCATATTTCCCCTTGATCACAGCCAAGAACTGTCAGTGGGGAGAGGGGAAGGAACTTCCCAGGACAAAGAGCTGACGAAAAGGGGTAATTGTTGTCTGGTAATTATATCCCCACCTGCCCCATGTCATATATGGGGAGTAACTGTGGTGTGTGTGTGTGTGTGTGTGTGTGTGTCTACCCCTGAGACAGGCTTGAGGAGCTGCTTATCTATTTCCTCAATGGGGACAGGGCAAAGATAAGATCTCCCAGTTATTGCCAGCCAGATCATAAGCGCAAAGGGTCTCTCCTAAAAGGCATTATTTGGTCCATACAGTAGATGGCCTTTGAACCAGTTGTTCACATCAAGGTGCTTAAAATAAACAGAATGTTAAACCAGAGCTCACATGTTAACTTTTGGCTGCCTTCCTAGGTGGCCAAATAGGAAATGAAGTTAGATGTTAATGTTCAATCTCCTCTTCGGGGCAAGCAGTGGGCCCTGCAGGTGGACATGGGAAGGTGAAGCTAGCTTGCTGCTGTGGGCTTGGAAGCCGAAGGGCTTGGAGGTCCAGAGCCCAAGAGTCAGCTGAGTCTTAAAAATGAAGGTGTAGTTAGTATTGGTTGTCTTAACAAGCAAGGTATCTTAAAAGTCTTTAAAAAATAAGGTGTAGTCAGTATCAGCAGTCTTAAAAGCAAGGTATAGTTAGTATTGGTTGAAAGGCTTTAGGTTATGAGTAACGAAATAGTGAGAGGTGATAGAGTAGTGGTTGTCTGTAGATTCTGAGCCTGATCTGGTTTCCAATCCTAGCTGTGTCACTTAAGTAGCTGTGTCACCTCCGCAGGGCAGTTAAGCTCTCTGTATCTTAGTTTCCTTATCTTCCAAAGGAAGGAGATAATAAACCCATAGATTTGTTACAAGCCTTAATTACATGAATTCATTTAAGGTACTTAAAAGAATTCATGTAGTTACTTAACTCAGTGTATGGTAACAAGTAACAGAATCAAATACTCAAGCAGACTTATATATTTAGGAAATACATTATCTCCCAAAGGGAGGGTGGGCTTCACAGTTGGCTACGCACTATAACATTATTATCCTCTCTCTGTTCTACCATCTTGAATGGTGGCTTCATTTTCAGGCTGGGATCAAATCGCTACAGAAACTCCAAACATCACAACTAGAAATAGGATGTGTTTCTTTCTGTGGCCTTCTTTTATGAGAGAAAGCTAACTTTTCTGAGAAGCTCCTCCTCACATTTCCTCTAGCATCTCATTGGCTGGAATTGATCTATTGGCAAAAAGAAAGAATGGGCTGCTCGTAGACCAATCAGTGCCACCTCTGAAGATGGGGATGGGGTTAGCATCCCCTGACTGCTTTGAAATAAGTGAATGTCTGAATGGTGTTGGTTTCCCACATGAGTCCCCAACAGGGACTCATACTGGAGGTAGGAGAAATGGATAAGAATGGATACCAGATACCAACCAACAATGGCCACTACAACTAAGGTGGACAAAGAGAAAAAACAGACTGAGGTGTAAGATAGGATGTCACAAGAGAGAGCAGGAAGCAGAGTCTGGAGGAATCCATTGAGGTCATTTGACCCCTGGGGGAGGGCTGTTTAAAGAGCATGGGCAAGCTTGCAGGTGGGGAGGAAGCTGTGAAGGACACCAAACATTACCTTAGTTCTTCATTAGTTCTTATTTTACGGGTAGAGAGAATAGGATTATCCTAAGTTTACTTGATGGAACGCTTTAACCCATTTGTAAATAAGATGGATTGATGTCAAATACTTAAAAATTGCCTAAAAATCACAATATCCACTTTCAGTGTTGATAACTTCAACTTTTCTTCAATATCCCCTAATCACACCCAGACCTTTTATTAAAAAAAAAAAAAAAAGTGCAAGAGTGGGGCATCTGGGTAGCTCAGTCAGTTGTCAGACTCTTGATCTGATCTCAGGGTGGTGAGTTCAAGCCCTATGTTGGGCTCCACACCGGGCCTGGAGCCTATCTTTAAAAAAAGATTCAAGGATAATTTGGACATTTTAATAAAAGTTATACAGACCCATAATAGCTCCCACTTTGGCCTGTGTAGGCAACATGGGGGAATTTGGTGATGATTACTCAACCAAGTGACAACTATCTTTATGATCTGGGACCATACTGATCCAACCAGAGAATCAGGTGACTGAACCAGAATTAAGTCTGAATGTCCCCAGCCACATTTTGATTGAGCTGCCATCTAGATTGAGCTGCTAACCATGTTTGTCCTGGGGTTGCTGTTAGGGAAAAGAAAGACATACCATGCCCAAGAATGGTCAGGGAGAAATCTCAGATATTCAAAATAAGCCCGTATCACCTCCCATCCCTTGTGTCCTCATCATTACCTAGAAAGCAGCTATGAAGAAGTGATCCCTTTCTAAGGACAGCTGCATTCAGTGGCCAAACTGCCTTCCTCATGTGTGTGGACTAGCAGAAGGTGAAGGAGGCAGAGTCAGAATTTTTTTGAGTCAGTGCTAGATATCTGTGGATCTGTGGATTTTGAGTCAATGCTAGTTATCTAAGGAGCATGGAAGGTCCATACAGTATCTGTACTATCAGCAGCTGAAGCAAGAAGAGAGGGTGGAGGAAGGGCTCAAGGAGGCAAAGAAGGAAAGAGCCTCTCCAGGCCAATAAGGCTTTACAGTTATTTTTACTTTCAAACAGTGTGGTGTCTGCTCATGGCTCAACCAAATGAGCTTGGAATGTTTTCTTGGCCAGTTCAACAATTTACCTGGAGTGAAGATCCTCATGGTTGATACCATCTATTTCAGCATTGGGAACCCCTTGACTCAGTAGCTACACCACATTATTTTCTGGCTGGTTTTACTGGGTTTTCACCCTTTGGCTGACTTGGGCTTGGTTCACACAGCAAGAACTCTTTTTTTTAAAGAGTCTACTTCAATCTGGGGCATTTGCTAGTCCGTATCAAAATAATATCTCTTAGAACTTCATCTAGTTCCAGTGTAAGTTTTCCAGGGCTGACAACTGACCATAAGAATTTAAGTAGAATTCTTTGGGTCAGTTCCTCATTCTCCAATGGATCACTTGCATCAGCACTGTCAATCCAATCCCAGGCAGTAAGTGTTCAAATATTGGTTAAGCTTCATCTATGGTTTCCCATGGACATTCATCTCAGGGAAATCTCCCAAAAAGCCATGATAGTTATGACTGCAAGAATTCCTGAGATATTTTGTTCTTGTCTGAATGGACCCAAGGGTGGGATGATGGACCAGAGGGTGACTAAGTCATAAAATGATCCAGCTGTTATCCTTTCTGATGGCTGAGTAATATTCTGTTGTATATATGGACCACAACTTCTTTATCCATTCTTCTGTTGAACGGTATCTCAGCTCCTTCCACAGTTTGGCTATTGTAGGCCTTGCTGCTATGAACATTAGGGCATATATTGCCCTTCTTTTCACTATATCTGCGTCTTTGGGTAAATACTCATTAGTGCAATTGCCAGGTCATAAGGTAGCTCTATTTTTAATTTTTTGAGCAATCTCCACACTGTTTTCCAAAGTAGCTGCAGCAACAGTAATAAGAGGGTTCCCCATTCTCCCCATCCTCTCCAGCCTTTGTTTTTTCCTGCCTTGTAATTCTTTGCCATTCTAACTGGTGTAAGGGTATCTCAATGTGGTTTTGATTTGAATGTCCGTGATGGCCAATGATGATGAACATTTTTCATGTGTTTGCTAGCCATTTGTATGTCTTCATTGGAGAAGTGTCTGTTCATGTCTTCTGCCCATCTTTTGACATGATTATCTACTTTTTGGGTGTTGAGTTTGAGAAGTTCTTTACAGATCTTGGATATCAGCCCTTTGTCTTTAATATCATTTGTGAATATCTTCTCCCATTCCGTGCGTTGCCTCTTTGCTTTGTTGACTATTTCCTTTGCTGTGCAGAAGTTTTTTATTTTGCTGAAGTCCCAAAAGTTCATTTTAGCTTTTGTTTCCTTTGCTTTTGGAGAGATGTCTTGAAAGAAGTTGGTGTGGCCAATGTCATTAACGTGAATGGGACTGGAGAAGATTATGCTGAGTGAAAAGTCAAGCAGGGAAAGTCAATTAGCATATGGTTTCACTTACTTGTGGAACAAAAGGAATAATATAGAGGACATTAAGAGAAGGAAAGGGAATTGGGGCAAATTGGAGGGGGAGATGAACCGTGAAAAATTGTAGACTCTGAGAAACAAACTGAGGGTTTAGAGGGGAGAGGGTGGGGAGATGGGTGAGTCTGGTGGTGGGTATTAAGGAGGGCATGGATTGCATGTAGCACTGGGTGTTATACATAATGAATCTTGGAACACTGCATCAAAAACTAATGATGTGGGGTGCCTGGGTGGCTCAGTGGGTTAAAGCCTCTGCCTTCGGCTCAGGTTATGATCCCAGGGTCCTGGGATCGAGCCCGGCATCGGGCTCTCTGCTCAGCGGGGAGCCTGCTTCCTCCTCTCTCTCTCTCTGCCTGCCTCTCTGCCTACTTGTGATCTCTGTCGGTCAAATAAATAAAAAAAATCCTTAAAACAAAACAAAGCAAAAAACTAATGGTGTATTGTATGATGACTAAAATAATACAATGAAAAAAAAGATCCAGCTGTTGCTATTCTTCCAAAAAAAGAAAAAAAATAAAAAATTCCCACCCATCCAGGATTAATATTTAGTACTAGTTGTTATAGTGGGGAAGACCTGAAGCTGCCTGCCAGACTGGTGAGGGTCTCCCTGTACAGATATGAGTTAGCAACTCTCCAAGCACTGTTTTGCATAGCTGACTTTGAACCTACTTCCTGGTACTTAACCTGTACTTCAATTTCTCCTGATAAATGGCAAAAGCATGGAGAACCACTTAATACCTCATTGGTCATAAAATTTGGTCAACATGCTTACTAGCAATTCCCAGGGACTTCCCTCAATAGCCTATGAGATGCTCATTATCTTTCCTCTTTAACTAATTAATTAATTAATTTCTGAGCAAGGAGTGGGTGGTGGGAGAAGGAGAGGGAGAGAGAGAATCTTTTTTTAAAAAATGTTCTTTATTTATTTGACAGACAGAGATCACAAGTAGGCAGAGAGGCAGGCAGAGAGAGGGGGGAAACAGGCTCCCCAATGAGCAGGGAGCCTGATACAGGGCTCGACCCCAGGACCCCGAGATCATGACCTGAGCCAAAGGTAGAGGCTTAACCCACTGAACCACCCAGGCACCCCAAGATAGAGAATCTTAAGCAGGCTTCAGACCCAGTGCGGGGTCTTACACTGGCTCCTCCTCATAGCCCTGAGATCATAACCAGGGCCAATATCAAGAGGTGGATGCTTAACCAACTGAGTCACCCAGATGTCCCAAAATAGACCTTAAAACAAAGACTATAATAAGTAACAAAGATAGGCAGTATATAATGATAAAGGGGTCAATCCAATCAGAGGATATAGCATTTATAAATCTGTATTCCTAAAAAATAAAGGGAGTGTCTAATAAACAAAGTGTGGCCTGTCCACACTCACTCCTCCACTGGTGCAGATGGAAGAGCACTTCTGATGGGGTCCATGCCAAGGAATTCCAGGCAGGGAGCAGCCATGAGCAGAGAAAGAAGCGTGAGACACTGAAGAACAGCTTCTGGTAGATAACTCAGGTGGTATACAGACAAAACCTTTCCAAAAACCTTTCCAAATCTTCCAAAGAAGATGACATTTGGGGCACAAATGGATTAGGATATAGACATTTCATTCCCAAAGTGGAGAAGTGAGTTGCAATGGATTTGTCAAGGTCAAGACCACATTTTCTAGGGTATAAAAACCTTCTATATATAATGTGTTTTTATATGTAAAAACACAGAAATCATCTTTAAAAAAACTAATGAAACTGAATAAAGGAAACTTAAACAGACCAAAGGCCACAAGGAGTTCTCATGCCCTATCACTCATCGTCAACTGCAGACCCCAAGAAGAAGAGATTCACTTACATTTCCAACAAGAAAAAAACCTACTTTATTCCTCCAACAGGAGGAAGGAAGAGTTTCTTCTTGGCTGGCAACAAGCTCAGCCCATAAGAAAATGCCACAACTTGGCCAATGAGAGACCATCACCGCCAGAGCTCTTGCTTTCCTTCCATGGACTATCGACGAAACTGGCATCTACTGTGTAGAGATCTGGGATGCTGCAAAATATCCTATATTGCACAGGAGAGCCCTCAACAACAAAGAATTATCAGGCCCCAAATGCCCACAGTGCCAAGGCTGGGGAACCCCAAGAAGTCTCTCCTATATCGACAGCACAGACGTTACGGCACTTAACTGGCTGGCCAGCTTTAAAATATTGTGGCTCCTAACAAATGTGGGAAGTATAGAGGGAGTTCCTTTATTTCCATTTTTGAGGTTAAAATGAGACTTTATTTTTTTAAAATGAGACTTTATTGATATCGTACATTGTGCTTTAACTTTTAGCACATTGTAAGTCCACATCAATGGAGGATTTTCAGACACTTGTCTCAGGACTAACATTATCACCACCATTTAAGAAGCACTCAGATGACATTGCTCAAGGGCTATCTTAACAGGGAAGGCTAACACAGAACAACAAAAGTCATTGGCATCATGCCCAGAGTCACTAACATCAAGCTAGAGACAGCATGAGGTAGGGGTGAGTGAGGTAGGGGTGAGGGACGTGGATTCTGAGGGAATGGTCTGACGGTGTCCCAGCTCTGGCACTCACCAGTCATTGGCCTCCGAGTTAGTTGCCTTTCTGTACTTCAGTTTTCTCAGTGGGGGATGAGCTTAGAGCTCTTAGAGCTGTTGTGAGAATTAACTACTAGCACACATAAAGAGATTAGAAAGTACAATACGCTTACCAAGATGGTGGGCATTTCCATTTATGTGGTGTTGCATTACTATGGCATGAGGACAGTTTATATTTTTTTTGATCAGCTTTTATTTTTAAGATTTTGTTTATTTATTTGAGAGAGGGAGAGCAAGAACGGTGGGAAGAGGGAAAAGAAGAAAACTCTCTGCTGAGCACGGAGCCCCTACGTGGGACTCAATCCCAGAACCCCAGGCAGCCACTTAACCCACTAAGCCACCTAGGCACCCCTGACTGACCGGCTTTAAAATTTGGGGGTTTTTAACAAATGTTAAAATGTTGGAGAGATTCCCCTTTTTTTCCATCTTTGAGATTAAAATGAGACTTTATTGTTATTTCTTGTATGTGTTTGAAATTTACACAAAGAGATTAATGAGTGTGACTGCACTGATTCTTCAGCAAATCACTAAGTTATAACAGCAGAAGGAGCCAAAGTCTTCACAATATCTGGGAGGAGAAGCATTATTCATTACCTGTTCTTTTTCTCAGTTCCATGATTCGCCACTAGAGAGTTCCAGAAGTACGCTTTTAAAAACTTCAGAGAGCTGCTTTTGGTTTTATTGTACCATAAATAGTCACAAGATGGTGCCCAAAGATTCCTTTTGAAAACCTGAGCGGTCAGTTCCTCCTTTGGTTGTTTAAATTAAACCCAAAATATTACACAATTGCATTTAATTGGAACAAAAATACAACACATGGGGTCAAGTACAACATCTCAATTCAACATACACCAAATCTTTTCCTTCTTAGTTCTAAATCCTAGCCATAGAAGAACTCCTGGAGAAAAAATTGTGTTTCTGTTAATCTATTAAAGATTTAAAGACAGTTTTGTTTTGTTTTGTTTTGTTTTAAGTTACGCTTCACTGGTGGGGATTTAGCAGCCTCATTGCATAGGGCAAAATATAGGGTTCCTGGGATCTGCTGTAAAGAGTCCCAGTTCCCTACTTTGACAGATTATGGTGAAGGCGGAGCTGCCTTGGTAACTTCTCTTCCAAGTTTACAGATGAGCAAAGGAGAGACAGCTCTGGGAGCACAGCAATAGGGCTTTCTGGAGTGCTGGGTTTTGCTAAAGAAAAGCTCAAAGTAGGATTTTAGATCACAAAAATTAATGGCACTCAGGGTCTTTTGCCTCAGTCCCTCTGTCCTCCCCCAGAAGGACCAATACTCTGAGGCTGTGGGTGGAGCCTAAGGAGCTTCTTGCACCCGCATTGCACACCCTCTTCCCGCCCCCACCGCCGCTGGTCTATTCCAGGAGGTGCGAAGACCCGGCTGCTGCTTGACACACGTTCCAAAGGGCGCCTGCGCAAAACTTTTGAGTGCAGGAGGTAACGACCCCGAAGAAAAGGAACTTGAGGTCTTTCGGATGTCCCAATAGGACTATTCAAATTGTGGTAATTTCTTGGAAATCGTTATTTCACTTTCTCTCTTTTATATTTACAGGAAGTACAGGCTTAAGAACAGTAATGAAGTAAGAAATAATCCTGAAGTCTGGAGCCCCAAGTCCCAATTTTGTCAGGCTGAGATGGGAAGAGCAGAAGAGAAAGGAAAGAAGAAGGCAAGAGGGAAGAGACGAGGGCCAATGACTGCTCTATGCTGACGCGGTGTGAGCACCCGCCCAAAGCAAACTCATTTAGCAATCAAAAGAATTCGACCGGTTTGGTGCTTTTGCCTTCCTTTGACAGAGAGGCAAATCGAGAATTTGAGAAGTTACTCTCTCAAGGTCACACACCGGTAAGGGGTGGAACCAGAACTCAAACCAAATAACTGAGACAGGCCAAGTCTGCGGAATTTTAATAAAAGCCTACTGTTAGCCATCCATAGCCTGTAGTATGTACTCTGCGGTGGTGGTTGTCGGAGGAACACTGAGAAAACGGGTTATTTGCTCTGTGTTGCTTTGACTGAAGGGGCGGAGACCACAGAGGATGCCCACGTGACCTAGTCCGCCCAATGGAACAGACTCGCGTCCTCTGTAAGGAGGTCCGCCTGCTGGGTGGTCCCCAGTTTAGAGTAGGAGAAGCACCTCCACGTTCTCGGCCACCGCCTACCTGATAAAAACTTGGCTTCCTCCAAGCTGGTAGTTTCCCTTCTTCTGTTTATTGATGCGCTATGAAAAGGAAAGTGCTTGTAAACAACTTGAGTGCATGAACAATCTAATTAAAATAATTAAAGTAATAGCTTGTGAAAAAAGTAGTAAAACTAATTATTATAGATTGGCCATGTGGGAAGATGAAAATTGCTGGCATTCTTCAGGTCTAAGCTGATCCAGTTGACACAGAAAAACACAGCTTACTGGGTCCTTCTGAGAATAGCACAGTTAACTGAAAAACACAGTTTACCAGGTCCCATCCTCCAACCAAGGTTCAAACTGTCCTGCTTCTCATCTTCACCTATAGCTTCCTTCTTGGCAGTAGCCGTATACAAGGGACCCTCCCATGATTCTCACTCCAAATTATTCCTTAGAGGCAAGCATCTGACTTTTTTCTTTTCAACTTGAAGAGCCATGAAAGTTTTGACTCTGAGAAGCTCAGCCCTGAAGAAAGCTGTAGACCTCTAGTAACGTGGTCCATCCGACGCCATGACTCCTTTTGTGATCGAGCGTTTCCACGTGATGGCTAGACAGCATTTGCTTGAGCACCTTTCAGGGACAAGAAATGACAGGTGTGGCTGCTCTGACTGCTGTGAAATACATTTTGCTTTTGCTTTTAAGCTATATTATGTCCCTTTAATGTCCCACTATTCCTTCCTCTATCTCTTGGGGCCTTAGAGAATTAAAAAAAAAAACAAAAAGAAAAGAAAAGAAAAGAAAAAAACAAGGCCTCTACCAAATATTTGAAAGCTAAACCATGTCAGCACATGCCTTCCTGGTATCCGGTTCTCCCACCAAACTTTCTAGGTGTTCCACCCCTAGGAGTAGAGTCCAGTCGAAGGGTTCCTGGGTTTTCCTAGGAGGGCATTTACCTGAAATTGCCAAATGCAGCCCTGAACAGAGGAGGACCAGAGTCTGCTGGGAGGAGCAACATGAAGGCCAAAGTAGAACAGGGAACAGGAGAAGGACACCAGACAGTAAATTTGTTAGCTCAGGGGGCCAGGAGGTGAAGAGAAACAGTAGAAAGAATTGGTTCAGAAAGGCAGTTCAGAACAAAGACCTCTAATAGTAAATTTTTGTAGGAGCTCTCCTTTTATGTAGTCATTTATAGGTGTCCGGTGGCCACGAGGGCCAGATACCCTCAGTTAAACCCTGGTAGTTCTTCAATTATTTATTATACAACAGGCTTTCAAAACTGCCCTTTACAACACATTCTAGAATCTGGTTGAACATCTCCTCAAATAACTGGTCATTCGTTGGTAGAATAACCTGACAGTTTGAGGTAATAAGGTGTCTTAGAGGTGTTTAAAATGTACACCAGAACAGGGAGCAGACTCTCTTTGTTCAGGAAAAGTCTTTCTTTTTCTTTTTTAAGATTTTATTTATTTATGAGAGAGAGAAGAAGATCCCCGCTGAGTAGGGAACCCAATGCATCGCTCAATCCCGGGACTCTGAGATCATGACCTGAACCAAAGTCAGATGCTCAACTGACTGAGCCACCTGGGCACCCCAGGAAAAAAAAAAATCTCTTTATTGGACCCTCTTAATTGGGTAAACATCGTTTCATGAAAGTGCATGGGAAGCAGTTAGCATATCACCACCTCCCTACCTGAACTGAGTCTCACAGTTTTGGGACAATGGGAAGTAAGTGAGCCAGATGTGACCATAAGGCCCAAAGATATGGACCATCTTGTAGAATCAAGCAATTATATTAAAAGTCATGAAAAAAAAGTAATGTAGAATTGAGAATACTTTGTTCCTACTGTGAGTAAACAAAGCAGGTCATCCTGGTTTCATTTGAAATACCACAGTGTCATTGTTCAATACCTAGCTCACAGCTGTTTCCTTCTTCGGAATTTCTTAATGGTCACTAACTGTAGTTTGAGGACATCATTCACAAGTTCATTGAGTATCTAATGTAATTTATCTAGATCAGGAAATTTGCTCTCACTTAGAGCAGCAGATTTCATTCATTCGGCTAGCCTCTCCAGCTTCCTCTTTGCTGAGCCCTGTGGTAGGTGCTGCAGGTAAATTCTCTGTGAGAGCTCTGGGAGTGCTCTCTCACCAGCCTCCACCTCCCCTGGGTTGCAGGTCGCCCTTCAGAGCACATTATAAGCGTCTTGCTCTGTACCTTCTCACACACAGCAAGATGCCTGGATATCCTGGAAAGTTCTCCAGCTGCAAGCTTAACTTATCCTTTAAGATTAAAATGAAATAGAAAACCCAGCCTCTCTCTCCAAATCTCTAGATTATTCCTTTCCTAGTCACTTCTGGGCTCAGCTTCCTTCTTCCATTAATTCCCCATCCACCCCTCTGGGCCATTACCTCCTGCATGCAGAGCTCCTTTTCCATACCATGTCACCCCACCATGGAAACTGCTCCAATTCCAGCACCCCACACCCTACTCCTGAGAAAAACATCCCACTGTGTCAGTTCATTTCTTCTGAGATTCAGTCACCAGGACAGAATGAGAAATACAAGAGATTTCTTCAGAAAATGCTTGTGAAAGATAAAGGGGAGAGAGATTGAGAGAGAGAAAGAGAAAGTGCTCATATGCACAAGAGTGGGTCAGCGGAACCCCAGATCTGGCACTTGTGAAGAGAGAAATGAAAGAGCCTCAGAGCACAGCACAGCTCTGGGAAAGTCTTGAGCAGGCAAATGGGAAATGCAGAGCAAAGCTAGCCCACTGGAGGAGTCCTGCCTCTGGCAGAAATAGCTCAGTTAGAGCTCTCACAGAGTTCAGTCAATGGCTGGGGAAGCTCAGGCAGATGGTGGCCTTGGCTTGGACACTAAGGCGGGTCCTGAAGGTGCACCAGGGGGAGGTGAGCGTCACTTCATTCCTTGTAGCAGCTTCTCCTGGAGAGAAATCTGAGTGGCATCTGAGTGGCACTCCACTGCTGACTTGGAGCACCACATAGCTGGCTTTTCTTGAGGTAGAGGGGAGAGTGATGGGAGTTATGGGAAATTACAGCACAGCACAGCCAACAATGGAAAACAAATACTAGATTCCACTGTGCTCAAAACTCACTAGGCTGTTCTGAACTACTTCCTGGCTGCCTTTGTGGTGGTCCCCCTCACCTCACTTCCCTTGGCTCCTCTTTCTCTTCCTCTTTTCGTTTCCCTCTGGCTTTCAGCCTTCACTTTTTGATACTTTTTTCATACAAGGCAATTTATCCTTGGTGATTTCATCTTTCCCATGCAAGGTCTTGTGAAATAAAGGATTGTCTTCTCTCTGAACAATTCTATTTCCCTCTTTACAATTAACGTTTTTAGGCCATAATATAATTTTTCTGTACTATTTCTACAGAGTTTTAGAATCTTAACTGTAGGTGTTAATTGATAACTGAGTACATTTGCATTTTTTTGCCAGAGAATTAACAGATATGTCTTCAAAAATCCTTAACAATCACTTCATGAGAGATTTCAACTCAATATAATTCAAGAATACTTATGGAGTTCTACTCAGTCCTAGAAATATTACTAAGTCATTTTGGGAAATTACAAAGAGAGGGACGCCTTGGGGACTCAGTCAGTTAAACATCTGCCTTTGGCTCAGGTCATGATCCGAGGGTGCTGGGATCAAGTCCCACGTGGGAGCCTGCTTCTCCTTCTATCCTTCCCCCCCCCCCTCATGATCTCTCTTTCTCACTTTCTCTCTCAAATAAAATTTTTAAAAGATTTTATTTATTTATTTGACAGAGACACAGCAAGAGAGGGAACACAAGCAGGGGGAGTGGGAGAGGGAGAAGCAGGCTCCCCCACTGAGCAGGGAGCCCAATGCAGGGCTCAATCCTAGGACCCGGGGATCATGATATGAGCCAAAGGCAGAAGCTTAATGACTAAGACACTCAGACGCCTCACTCTCTCAAATAAATTAATAAAATCTTAAAAAAAAAAAAGAAATTGTGAAGAGAAATAAAATTAGTTTCTGCCCCTAGGAAATAAAGCTAGGTTCTAGTTTCCTGAGAGAAAAGTAAGCATATGTTAAAAAAAAAAAAAAAGCCCATGGTCACCCTCATACCAACTTAGTAGCTGAGCAGATGTCTAGGTGAGGAGGCTGAACATAGCTTCTAAGATCCTCATTCAGGTGGAGTGATTAAGATGTCATTTATGCAGAGAAAGGACAGGAGAAAATGCAGATGGGAGTAGGAATGGAGAAATAGATGATTTTAGAGGTGGATGAGGTTTCAGTGGCACTCAAATATTTTTTGAGTGGACAAATAAATGAAATGAAAAGGCAATGACATGAGATTTTCAAAGGCAACTGGAAATTCCAACCACAGGAATGGGTGAAGGAATGACCCAGAGAAATGGTTAAATCGTAGGTTTGAAAAGGCTGCCCAGAGGAAGGACAGCAGATAAGATGGGACACGTGGAGTCTAGAATCCTCACGGTTGCATTTGGAACAGAATGAGGAAAGAGAAAGCTGAGAAGGAACAATCAGAATAGAGAGAAACAACCTGTCAGTGAAGGTAAACTCAGAATCGCAAGAAGCTAGGATAGAATAGGAAGAAAAAACTGGTTAGATTCATCTTTGGTGACCCTGAGACCAGCCGTCTCAACAGTGAAGGGACAAAAATGCAGAGAGGAGTTTAGTTCTTGCGGGAAGGAGAGAAGTCAGGCGTTCAGACACCAAATTTTGGAAGAAAAGACAAAAGGCCAGAGAAACACTGAGCATGAGGGGAAGGAGTCTGTGGAGGAGTTACTGTGGCCAGGAGAGCAGGAAACATCATCCTTCCAGAACCTTAAGGCCACCACTGAATCGCTGGTTCAAGGGAAAGGCTAGCTTTGGAAAGGAGTGGGAGCACTGGGTCTTCTAGCTCAGGCAGGAGATCAGCAGAGAAGAAATGGACTATTTCTGAGTGGAAGAAAGAGAAATTGAGGGG
This sequence comes from Mustela nigripes, assembly GCF_022355385.1. Lineage (NCBI taxonomy): Eukaryota > Metazoa > Chordata > Mammalia > Carnivora > Mustelidae > Mustela > Mustela nigripes. The sequence goes on along the minus strand of NC_081570.1, from coordinate 80,260,835 downwards.
GAAGTGGGCCTTTCCACAATGCCTTAGAGGGAGAGAGCCAGGTGGGGCTGTGGTCTTTGGAGAGCATAAAAGTTTTGAAAAAGGCATAGAGGTCAGCCAGAGATGACCTTGAGGAAGCTGGGAAGATGTGTATTCTCAGCCTCATGCTGACTACAATTTATTCACACCCATAGCTATTTTGAAGTGCTTATTTTCCACATGTTCTGTCACTTAACTCTTAGAACAACCCTTAAGCTAGGTTCTGTTAAAATCCCATTTATAAGAGGAGAAAATAAACCATGGAGAGGTTTAAAAAAAATGTTGACAGTGATGGAGCTGGACTTCCAACCTGGTTTGTCTCAGAGCCCATGCCCTTAGAGCCCAGGCCCTAAACTGTTGTTTTTCTAGAATACCTTACCTTTCCCATCATGCCTTACCAAACCTACATTCTCACCAAGCCCTGCCTGGGAGTCCTCAATCTGATTTCCCACCCTGGGCTCTGGGTCTTCTCAGAGGTTCCTCCTGTATCGAAATACCTACCCTTATCCCTCCATATCTGCCTGCCAAGCAAACTGTTTCCCCACCCCCTCTCTTCAAAGGTTTCTTCATGTACACCTTCTCTGTGATGGCATCTCTTTGTGGATGAATCTTGAGATTGAGGTTCTCTTGTTCAAATATGCGCTGCTACCTCTGGATGGCCAAGCTTGCGGGAACCTTCATGTCTGCACGGATGTTGGCTTAGCCCGCTGAACCACCCAGGCACCCGTTTGCTCTTCATATGTCCTAACCAGTCTCCACTCTGTGATGTTATGTAACACATAACATTTGCAGAATATGATGGTGATCTTAACAAATGCTTATTTACCAGCTTTCTCTATAAATGTAAATAGCCCAAACCTCTGTAAGGATTTTGATCAAGAGGTAACTTTTCCTGAAATTAGATTGTCTTATTTTCTGAACTGATACCTAGCGAGGCATTTGATAATTTCATCCCCACGCTTTATCTTCCTTTAAATTGTTCAGTTGCTTCTGAGTTAAAAGGGAAAGGCTAGCAATTTTCTGCTTCTTCACTGGTCTGTTTCCAGAAATGCATGAGATTTACTTGACTCTGGTTTCCCCGAGTATCTCTGTCTTTCCAAGGAGCCCTCGAAACGCTGCATTAAGGCACAATTCATCTTTTTAGAGTTTCCTTCCAGTTCAGAAGCTGCCTTTTCTTGAGTCAGCTAAGTCTGTTGGACAGAAATTCTCAATCGTCCTTAATTCATCATTCTTCTCGAAACGCTGCTTTGAGGCAAAATTCATCTTTTTAGAATTTCTTTCCACTTCAGGAGCTGCCTCTTCTGAAGTCAGCTTAGTTTATTGGACGGAAATTCTCAGTTGTCCTTAATTCATCGTTCTTCTGTCCATACATTTTATTGGCTTCCTGAAGATAAGATCAAAACACTAAACTAAAATAAGTTAAAATAAAAACGAGTTCAATGCTTCAAGTTCCCAAATGTTCTCCCTCACCCACGGTCTCTTTTAAGGTATTTAAAGAATCTTTCATCCTGTGGCTTTTTTGAAAGCCATTCTTCCATCACTGTCTACTTCAAATTTTCTCAGTTCTCTTTTATACCCTCTAAGTATTGTTTCAGTCCTCCCATCCCCCTTAGAAAGAACCAAAACTCTTCTTTTTAGGTATGCTGATTTTATAAATCAAGAGCCTTCTGTTTTGGTCACTTTTGGTCACTCTCATGTGATCCTCCCTCATCTAGTAGTTTTTCTGAGCAGTTAATTCGTTTCCTGGACACAGAGGATTCTAAAGAATCCTTACTTTGCCTCATTATCCACTTTGCCCCTTCAACCAACCCTTTGTCATAGTAGCTGGCTCTTCTAATCCATTTAGCATCCTCATCTACTTATAATCAACTCTCCCTTCTCTTCAATGACTAGCTGTTAGCTCATCCTTCTCTTTGCCTTTCACCCATGATACTAACCTCTTGGCTGATTAAAATGGTGCTTCCTTGTAGCATTCTGCCAATTGATTTTTAGGAGTGAGTCAAACATAATTTTGTTTTGGGCTCACAGTACATCTTTTGCAGTTGTGTCAATCATCATGTATGCTAAACATATTGACTTAAAAGAGAAGCACATTCTTATTGTCATAAAGCATCGGTACTTTTCCCCATGACCTCCCACTAATTATAAATAATTTCTTCTCCTTAGGTAATTTGGATAGTCATAGAAATTACTTTTAAACCCTTCTATGTGTTTTTACTAAAAAGAAAAAAAAAAGAATCACATTTTCACAAAATATTTTCACAAATGTTTTCTTCTTGGTCTTAAACCATCTATTCTTGTTAATACTACCATGCTCTAAGTGTTTCTTGGGTTTCTGATGGAAAGATTTTTCCTTATTGATGCAAGCTTAGACTTCTGCCCTTTTTTAGGGGTGAAGGACAGGTTTTTCTAAACTAATTACGAAGTCATTCTCATCTGGAATTCATAACATTCACATAACAGTCTCGAAGAGCTTCATGGATAAAGATAGCTGCCTGAGAGTGTGACATTCGAGGTTTAAAGGGGTTAAATTATGAGCCTCGACAACCAAACAATAAGGCCCTGATAGAGGCAAAGAGAGCCAGCCTTCCTAAATCATTTCTCCGGACTCCTCTCAAGCTCCCAGCCTGCCGCATCCCACCTCCCATCCCTTCTCCTTTGTTGCTGGCTCGTTTCCTCTGATTGTAGTTCATTCGGTATTCCTTCCTGCTCCTCTGTCTCGGCTAATTGTTCTTTTCCCACACTACAGGGTTTTAATTTCCTCTAGTTAGAGCCTTATCACCCCTGTCTACACTTCCTCTCCCTTTCTGACCTATCTCCAGCTCCCCACTGACCTGCAGGGACCCTAGCACAGCTACTTAATTGCCACCATACCTTAGTTTGCCTGTCACTGAAATGGGAACGGTAACTCGCCCCTTCTTTCCAAAGCAGCTGCATCAAAATCTAGTCTTTCTAGGACAGTTCTACCCGTCACTAACTATGGACATGCTGAGTTCTGGCATTATTTTCATGACTATTCCGATTGTCTTCACTAGCAAAGCTCGAAGCCGTGAGGATATATCATCCTTTGGGCTCTGTTTGACCTCATTTTTAACTTTGCGAGGGAGTGTAGCCATACAAATTCTAATTTTCTGTGTGGCACGTTTGCTGACAAGAGCAAATTTCTCCGTGCTCTAAAAATTTGGGCGACATCTTGAGCAAACATACGCTTTTTTTTTTTTTTTTTTTTTTCTGAAAAAGGACATGGTGGGGTCCTAAGAATTCCTTCATAATGCACAGACTCCCTAAAACAAGTTTCTTTACAGAGGGCTAAGAAGGAAATCTTCATTTTTAAAAACTATTATTATTATTATTACATTAGAGAAGGGGGGGATCCAATGTTTAATGTAGATGCATTAATCCCAGGGTGGGAAGAGGGAGGAGACAGCTAGCACTCAGACATGTGATTGTTGTTCAGTTTGGTTTTATTTTGCTCTCACGCGCAGACTTGATCCTTCTTTTCCCTTTTAGTGTCTGGGGGGGATGGGGAAGTGAACTGTCCTCTGACCGAGGAGGTGGAGTAAAGGCCTTTGTTTTAAGACCACGGTTCTGATTACACCTGACAGGGCTGAAACTCGATTCCCACAGAGCTTACTCACACCTTATCTTCTCTGCTCCTGATGATTAGAGCAGGAATGCCGCAGCAGACGTTGTCACTTGGATTCAGTCTGTATACTGCTGTGTACGATAACAAAAATAAAAGTTCATTTTTTGGTCTCGAGATTAGCTCCAGGGGAGTTCTCCCTTCCATCTATTTTTATATTGGTCATCAAGGCTAAATCTTAATGTTCCTGGCTGAGATTCTCAGAGTTCGAGAATAATCACATTTAATAAAAAGTCTGCCTCAGAAAAAGACTCACATAACCTGAGCCATGGCAATGATTTTGTGGTATTTGGATTCACGTCTGTAAAAATATTTGGACACCAGATGGTGGATTGTTAGGGGCATTCATCCCAAACCAAAAGTTTAAAAAAATTCACACACACACACACACACAAAATACAGCAGGAGGGAAAAATCATCATTAGTTTTTTTTCCAGTCATGTTGCATGAGTAATGGTAAAAGCAACAGCTAAAACAATAAGATTACTGTGTTGAATTCTTAATGTGTTGTCAGGAATGAAGACTTCAAGTAGTGCTGAAAATATGCTCTCCCTCTGAATAACGCATACTTCGAGTACAACTCATTTTGACAGCTTACCAAGTGGACATATTTTCTGAAAAACAAAATCATCCTGCTGATAGAGGAAGCTATATGCAGGGGTGGGGGGGGTGGAGGAGGCTATCTCTTATACAGGACTGGATTGAGAAGCAGCCAAATCAAACATGAAACCCACAGCCTAGGGCCCCAGTCATGAATCCAAAATGACTTTTTCTCTGCAGGTTGATTTTGTTTTTAAAGATCAGTTCTCAACTATCTGCACTAATGGGTGGGGAGGCATGGGATAAATAAACCAAAACAGGATAACAGAAAACTGAGTTTATATTTAACTGTGGAATGTATGTTTGTGGGAGGGTTGTTATTTATGTCACACGGTGGTCATGCTCCATGGGGCTTTGGCTGTCCATGTGCTGTGTTAGAGCAAATGAAGTCTGTTTTCTGAAGACAAACTGGCCCTGGCCCATGGGTACGTCTTGGTCTGACTCTTTATAGAGGTAGTCTATGCAGATACTGGACCTGGTTAGGAACCCTTGTTATTCACACATGAATGCCAAATTCTTTGGTGTATACCAGCATCAAATTAGAAATACAAAGTTTTGACACGTTAGGTCCCTGCCACACAATCTATCCTTGACTTCTCTGCTACTTGATTCTTATCAAAGCTTTGTTGTAGAAAATAACATCTATGGAAGGATGCAATCTGTCATTTCTTTCAGATATATTAGACTTTATCCCTGGATCAAGTCAGATAATTAAAGAACTTCGTATTTCAACTACAACAATTCATTCCCTCAAGAGAAACTGTATTCTTAAGGACTTCACTTTACTATGATGCCCTAAGTTAAATCTCCTTAACTGACATTGTCGGAAACTGTAAGGGTCTATTTAGCCAGAGTGATTCCATCCGGTTAAACAATGACTTTGAATGACTTTGTAAAACTTAAACTGTCCCTGTCCCCCCGCCCCCACATCCAGGGGACTGACTTAAAAAAAAATAAGTCCCGGAAACCAGTCCAAGGTAACAAAGCCCAAATACAAGGGTGGGTCAGGCCAGGTGGAGGTATCCAATCAGTGGGGGCACATACTGTCTCCCTAGGTACCAAGGAGTATGGGCCCTGCCCTTTGGGCACCTTTTGGGCGCCAATTCTGACCAAGGTAATAGGCTAGTTCAAATATCTACTATAGGGTAAATTGTAATTCAATTGATTCAATTGGTCACTCATGTGTGACCTAGCATGATTGTGCAGCTTTCTCTGTGTGTCACAATCTCATTGGCCACCTGTGCGTGGCCAGGCCCAACCACATGGCGTTTGCCCTTAAAAGCTAGTCTGTAAGGCAGAGGTCGCCTCTTTGTAAGAGATGGCCCTGACCGATCAATTTGATTCTTGATGCTTGGTGCAAAATAAAGCTTTGCTTGACCTTCGCTTTGTATCAGTCTCGCTCCTTTAATCATGGACCCATTATTGGGGGACCTTTCAGAAACAACTATTGGAAAATCACTTGCTTTACATATTATTCAAGATACCAGTGTCCCTTCCAAAGATGCACGGAAGACCCTTCCTTTGGGTGTCTAGTCTCCTGAGCCCCTGGTATTACAAAACATCATAAATATTTATGACTGCTCTGGTTCCTTTGTTGCTCAGAGCCAAATCTGTGGTCCCTTTACAGTAACTGCTTGAATCCCTATGATTGGAATTTCTCTGTAGTGGGATTATTTCTGGCTTCATTTTACTATCTTTATATTTTTCTTCTGATTTATCTCATTTGTTTCAATTTTATTGCATGATTTTAATAAGTCACTCAAGGTACATTTTGAAATAAGTCAGGGATTTCATGGATACATTTATCATTCTTATGGCATTTCCTGAGCAAACATCAATAAGAAAATACCCCCACCCAGAGATACCTCCCAAAGTATGAGAGATTATGGGGGAAAATTTTAAAATGTTTTCTTTATCCAGATAATTGAGAATTTGAGATATGACAGCCATATATAGTTAATTTGACTGAGACACAGTGGAAACTGAAAGACATGTAGAATTCAGACTGGAGGAGGAAGAAGCAAAAACTCTTTGTTGTGTGTAACTCTTCTGCTGAGCAAACCGAGACTCACAGGAAGGGAGGAAGGTACCAACTGACCCTTCAGTTGGTGGGGAATTGTCCTGAAAGGGCCCGTCTGGGCTAAGGGCTGAAACCAAAGACAACTTCATCTGGGGGGAAGGGTTACTCTGCTGAAAGAGTGAAGCAGGACAGGAAGTCATTCCTCAAATACAATTTAATGCTTCACACTTTTATTTTTTTTTTAAGATTTTATTTATTTATATAACAGATAGAGATCACATGTAGGCAGAGAGGCAGGCAGAGAGAGAGAGAGGAGGAAGCAGGCTCCCTGGCTGAGCAGAGAGCCCAATGTGGGGCTCGATCCCAGGACCCTGAGATCATGACCTGAGCCAAAGGCAGAGGCTTTAACCCACTGAGCCACCCAGGCGCCCTTGCTTCACACTTCTTTTAAAATCTTGTTTGTTTGTTTATTGTTATGCTTTGATTTAAGCGAATCATAACTTGATCCCTATATCTATCCTTGATAATGACATTTATTTATGAAGATAAAGTGTATCAAATACATGTAACTATGTGCCTGGCATTGAGGATAAACCAACAAGTCAGAAGTCCTGTTCTCAATGAGCTCACCCCTTTTTAGCTCTATTTGTCTATTCATTTATTCAAACAACTATTTATTGGATACCATGTATTTGTTTATTGAGAATCTTATTTAGTTATTGAGTATCTAAAGGGAGGGCTATAAGAGTAATGGTGGGAAGGGACCTAAGCTATAATGAGCTGGGGGACAAAGAAAGCCACCTGAGGAGTTGGTATGTGGATTGAAACCTGAAAGCAAAGAGCTGGTTCAGAGTCCAGGGATGGGAAGGGCAAATACTGAGCTAATGGAACAACATGGGCAAAGTCCTGAGGTGGGAATGAGATGCCCCAGAAGTGGGGGAAGGGGGATGCCCTGGAGAGCAGTGAAGGAGGGCCAGTGTGCATGATACAAAGTGACAAGGTACCTGTAATGTCAAGCTGGAGGAAAGCATTAACTTCTTCTCCCAGAGGCCCTCCTGGCCCACAGCCTTCAGCTGCCTTAAGACTTTGCTCAGCCACCCTCTCAATCAGGCCTACCCTGACCATCCCACCTAAACTGTAACAGACCCTTCCTCCAATTAGTTCGCTTTGCATACATCACTTTCTAAAAGTATAATACAGTATTTATATATATTCTGTTTCTTATTTATCTCTCCACAATCCTCTTTAATTAGCTTCAGGAAGGCAGGAATTTTTATCTGTTTTCTTGATTGAAATATCCCCCAAATCTAGAACAGGGCCTCGCATATGGTAGGCACTCAATCAATAGCAATTGCATGGAATTAAATTGAAAGACAATGAACATGTTTCAAAGCATGGGTGTGATGCTCTCTTATTTATATTTTTGGAACATGAACTCTGGATGCTGACTAGAAAAAAATGTTTAAAGTCCAAAAGATACCTTTCTACATTGTTCTACATCAACTCTAGAATCTAAAACCAAGACTTGGCAAAGAAAATGTTGAGTTTCTTTCTTTTTTAAATCACCCAGGTAGACAAAGAAATAACATGGGTATTATGGATGTTTTAAGCACATGGGCAAGTGCCACAGAACAAAAGCCAACCATCCTATCAAGTCAGGTCAGGTCAAAAGCACACACAGGGTGCATGCCTACCAAACAAAGCCCAAAAGAACTGGGATCAATTAAACAACGAGTTATGTTTGTCTTCATTCTCTTTGCTGCGGCTTGCTACTGCCTTGAGGAAGAAACTGTTTACTTTTCATATCAGAGTTAAAAAAAATTTTTTAAGAATTCACTCAAAAGCAAAGCAATTTGTACTGGTTAACTCTTTGTAAAGAAGTATATTGAAAGAAATTGCCTTAGGATGGGGCGCTCATACTCCATTAAGAGGAGATTTATTGGTTACACAGGCTTAGACAGCTTAATCTAGGCTGATTCATTCATTCAACAAATATTTATTGAACATTTTACATGTGCACAACCCTGCTGGGGAGTTTAAGAGACAGTTCTTACACAGGTTCCTTATAGAGCTTACCTTCTAGTTGAGGAAATGACATGCAGGCACAAGAAGTTAAACAAAGAGTTAGCAATGCAAAATGTGCCCAAAGGCAGCTTGGAAGTATTAAACAGGTGGTAAGACCAAGTCTTGCAGAATCACTCTGAAATGCCAGCCTGTGTAGTTTTCATTACCTTAGACAGTCTTATAAGGAAAACAATATAGTGAATTTTCCTAGAGCTGAGGGTGCTACAATGAAAGAACTGACCATTATTCTGAGATTGTGCCTTTTGTTCTTCTTGAGTGGCAAAATGCCTTTTCTTTAATAAGATCATTGTGATGGTGGTCTTTTTAAAAAGTCTTTATTTTGGAAGAATAAAAAATTGACAAGCCTATATTGGACTTTATTATTATAAAGTACTGGCCCATTAAATCCCCCAAACTAGGAACTGCTGCTATTAGAACAAACAGAATGTCAGCAAGCAGGAGGGATAGGAGGAGTTCTTTGACCAAGTGGGATAAACTGTATAGGATTTTCATGGTCAGAGTGGATACAGATGGATGTTGTATATTAAGTCTCAGCACGTCTTTGTTGAGTGGAATTTAACCATACTTTGTGTGGAGGTTATATGAACAAAGCCATGAGGTGACAATTTGGATGACCAGCTTAGGGTCTTCCCTCGTAAAGAGTGCATATAGGTGATTATTGGGAAGTAAGTTTTAAGAGTAAAACTGGGGCAGATTATGGAGAGTCTTGAATGTCCAGGTAGGGAGTTAGACTTGGAAGAATTGGGCAGCATTTTAATGGGTAGTTTTAAAGCAGAAAAGTAACATGAAGGAGTATTATTTTTAAAAGATCGAAGAAAGTCATAAAACCACAAAGGAAGAGAACAAGAGAAGAAAAAAGGAACAGAGAAGAACTACAAAAACATCCAGGAAAAAATGAACAAAATGGCAATAAGTCCATAACTTATCAATAGTTATTTTAAATGTAAATGGACTAAATTCTCCAACTGAGAGACATAGAGTAACTGAATGGATTAAATACAACAGCAACAGCAAGACCCATCTACATGCTGTCCCATCTATATGCTGACTCACTTTAGATGTAAGGATTTAGACTGAAAGTGAAGAGATGGAAAAAGATATTCCACACAAATGGAAACCAAAAGAAAACAGGGGTAGTTGCGTTCATATCTGTCAAAATAGATTTTAAAACAAAGACTATAATAAGTGACAAAGATAAACATTAAAGGGGCCAATCCCACAAGAGGATATAACACTTATAAATATTTATGCAGCCAACAGAGGAGCACCTAAATATATAAAGCAAATATTAACAGACCTAAAGAGAAATAGCAATACAATAATAGTAGAAGGTTTTAATACCCAACTTACATCAATGGATAGATCATCCAGATAAAAAATCAATAAGGAAACGCCTTAAGTTACATATTAGACCAGATGGACTTATAAGACCTATACAGAATATTCTATCTAAAAACAAAGGAACACAGATTCTTTTCAAGTGTGCATGGAACATTTTTCCAAAATAGATCATATATTAGGTCATAAAAGAAGTCTTAATAAATTTAATAAGATTGAAATCATATCAAGACTCTTTTCCATAATAGTATTTCTTCAAAAGATTTATTTATTTAAGAGTCAGAGAGACAGAGAGACAGAGAGAGACCACCAGCAGGGGAAAGGACAGAGAGAAAGAATCTTGAGCAGACTCCCTGCCAGTGGGAAACCTAACCTGGGGCTCAATCCCATGACCCTGAGATTATGACTTGAATGAAATCAAGAGTCAGACATTTAACTGACTAAGCCACCCAGGTGACCCAAGACCACAAGGATATTAAACTAGAAATTAATTACATGCAGAAAACTGGAAAATTCACAAATACATGAATTAAATAACACGTTATTGAACAACAATGGGTCAAAGAATAAATTAAAAGAGAAGTAAAAAATTCCTTGAGACAAATGAAAATGGGAATGTAACATACCAAAATTTGTGGGATATAGCAAAAGCTTCTAAGAGAGACGCTAATAGCCATAAATGCCTCTGTCATGAAACCAGAAAAATCTTAAGTAAACCACCTAACTTTACATCTCAGGGAAGTATCAAAAGAAGAAAAAATGAAACCCAAAGTTAGTAGAAGGAAGAGATATTGATTGGAGCAGAAATAAATGAAAGCCTGAAAAGACAATAGAAAAAATCAATAACACCAAGAGCTTATTCTTTGAAAAGGTAAACAAAATTGACAAAACTTTAGCTAGACTCACCAAGAAAAAAAGAGGACTCAAATACATAAAATCAGAAATGAAAGATGCTACTGCTGATACCACAGAAATACAAAGAATCGGAAGAGACTACTGGAAAAATTGCATGCCAACAAATTGGACAACTTTGAAGAAATGGATAAACTCCTAGAAATATACCACCTACCAAGACTAAATCATGATGAACTAGAAAATAAAAGTGAACTGAGTACTAGTAAGGAAATTGAATCAGTAATCAAAAACCACCCAACAAACAGAAGTCCAGGACCAGGAAGTTTCAATGGCAAATTCTACCAAACATTCAAAGAAGAATTAATTCCAATTCTCAAACTCTTCCAAAAAATAGAAGAGAAGGGAAATTTTCTAAATTTGTTTTATAAGGCTAGCATTATCTTGATACCAAAATCAGACAAGGATGCCACAAGAAAAGAAAACTGTAAACCAATACCCCTAATGAACATAGATATGAGAATTCTCAACAATGTATTAGAAAGTTGAATTCAAAAATACATAATAGGGGTGTCTGGGTGGCTCCATCAATAAAGCATCTGACTTTTGGTTTCAGTTCAGGTCATGATCTCAGGGTCCTGGGATCAAGACCAGCATCGAGCCTCATGATGAACGGTGTTCTCTTTCCTCTCTCTCAAATAAATAAATAAATAAATAACATCTTTTAAAAGCGACCACTTTCTGTAAGTTAGGACGTGCAGAGAAGTGGATCTGAGATATACAGGAAGATAGACTGGCGGGGAAGGGCCAGCTCCCGGCAAGCATTAGAGCTATAGAGCACAAAATCAGAACATTTAGAAGTCTACTCCACTGAGAGATGTCACTCCAGAGGTTAAACAGGGGTGAAGAGAGGGGTGTGTGTGTGGGTGGGGAGCCCTCACTGGGACAGTGTGGTCTCAAGACCCGTGGGGTCACAAAAAGACCAGAGGTATTTGAGGGTGGTAGAGCTCCCAAATATCAGAGCATGAAAGCTGGCTACAGAGGCAGAGCTGAGGAGTAATCTCTCAGCCCAGGGTTACCTTAAACCGTGAACCATGGCACAGTCAGACCACTGCTCTTCCAGCAGGAATGCCACAATTGGTAGATCCAGGGAGACTCACTTTCCTCCTTCAGGAGGCATGGGAGCACACTGCAGGAATCTGCTGGGTTTGGAGACTCCAAATGGGGCTGCACACCAGAGATAGAAATGCTTGGTCACAGGCTGAGTGAGGGTGAAGTGCGGACCAGGGAGACGGGAGGGTCTCTTCTCTGAAGGTGCACTGAGGAGTGGGATCCTGAGCTCTGGGCTCCTCCAGGCCAGAGATTAGGAGGCCATCATCTTCATTCCCGTACTCCAAAGCTGTATGGAAAATGTTTGGTGGAAAAAAAGCTATGAGAGTGAACCTGAGCATATTATTTAGCCTGGACCCCAGCAAGGGCGGTGTAATTTCACCTCAGGCAAAGAGATTTGAGAATCACTGCAACAGACTCCACCCCCAGAAGATTAGCAAGAACATCCAGCCAAGACCAAGTGTACTGATCAAGGAGAACTTTGGAACTTCAGAGTTATGGGAATACAGCACATAGAATTTGTGACTTTTTTCCCATGATTCATTAGTCTTTCAAAGTTAAATTCTTAAAATTTCATTTTTCTTATTCTATTTTGTTAAATTTATCTTCTTCCCATTTTAATGTTTTTTAAACTATTTATCTTATCAATACCTTTAAAATAATTTTTTTAAATTTTCATTGTTATAGTCATATTCTATCCCTTAATTGTATTTAACCTTATTTTTTTTTTTTTGCATACATATAGGTTTTTCTTTATAATTTTGGGAGAGAGTTTCTTCTAACAGATCAAAATATATGCTAAATTTAGCACATGGCTTTGTTTTAGTCTCCAGCCTGATCACATACTTTCCTCTTTCTTTTTCTTTTCTTTTTCAACCAACTTCTTATCTTATCAATTCCTTTTTTTAGAATCTTTTAAAATTTTCATCTTTATAGTCATATTCCATCTCTTCATCATGCTTACCCTTATTTTTGTATATATATAAGCTTTTCTTTCTTTAAAATTTTGGGAGGCAGTTCCTTCTAACAGACCAAAATACACCCAAAATCAAGTGTGTGGCTCTGTTCTATTCACCAGTCTAATATATATATATACACACAATATACATGTATATATATTGTATATATGTATGTATGTATATGTCTGTATGTGTGCATATATATATGAGAGAGGAGGGGGGGAATATATATATCACTATATCATACTCAAAGGGTCTGTCCAACAAGAAGATCTAATAATTTTAAATATCTATGCCACTAACATGAGAGCAGCCAATTATGCAAACCAATTAATAACAAAATCAGAGAAACACATCAACAAAAATACAGTAATAGTAGGGGACTTTAACACCCCCGACACTGAAATGGACAGATCATCTAAGCAAAAGATCAACAAGGAAATCAAGGCTTTAAATGACACACTGGACCAGATGGACATCACAGATATATTCAGAACATTCCATCCCAAAGCAGCAGAATAGACGTTCTTCTCTAGTGCACATGGAACATTTTCCAGAATAGATCACATCCTTGGTCACCAATCAGGTCTCAACCAGTACCAAAAGATTGGGATCGTTTCCTGCATATTTTCAGACCACAGTGCTTTGAAACTAGAACACAACCACAAAAGGAGAGCTGGAAAGAACTCAAACATGGAAGCTAAAGAACATCCTATTAATGAATGAATGGGTCAACCAGAAAATTAAAGAAGAATTTTAAAAAATCATGGAAGCAAATCATGAAAACACAAAGGTTCAAAATCTGTGTAACACAGCAAAGGCAGTCCTGAAAGTAAAGCATATAGTCATACAAGCCTTTCTCAAGAAACAAGAAAGGTCTCAAGTACACTATCCTACACCTAAAGAAGCTGGAGAAAGAAGAGTGAAGAAAGCCTAAACCCAGTAGGAGAAGAGAAATCATAAAGATCAGAGCAGAAATCAATGAAATAGAAACAAAAAAAACCAATAGAACAAATCAACGAAACTAGGAGCTGGTTCTTTGAAAAAACTAATAAAGCTGATGAACCCCTGGCCAGACATATCAAAAAGAAAAGAGAAAGGACCCAAATAAATAAAATCACGAGTGAAAGAGGAGAGATCACAACCAACACCAAAGAAATACAAACAATTATAAGAACATATTATGAGCAACTTTACACCAGCAAATCTGACAATCTGGAAGAAATGGATGCATTCCTAGAGATGTATAAACTACCACAACTGAACCAGGAAGAAATAGAAAACCTGAACAGACTCATAACCAGTAAGGAGATTGAAGTACTCATCAAAAGTTTCCCAACAAACAAGAGCCCAGGGCCAGATGGCTTCCCAGGGGAATTCTACCAAACATTTAAAAAAGAATTAATACCTATTCTCCTGAAACTTCAAAAAAAAAAAAATGGAAGGAAAACTTCCAGACTCAGTTTAGGAGGCCAGCATTACCTTGATCTCAAAACCAGACAAAGACCCTATGAAAAAGGAGAATTACAGACCAATATCCTCAATGAACATGGATCCAAAAATTCTTATCAAAATACTAGCCAATATGATCCAACAGTATTAAAAGGATTATTCACCATGACCAAGTGGGATTTATTCCTGGGCTGCAAGGTCGGTTCAACATCTACAAATCAATCAATGTGATACAATACATAAATACAAGAAAGAACAAGAACCATATAATACTCTCAATAGAAGCTGAAAAAGCATTTGACAAAGCATCCTTTCTTGATCAAAACTCTTCACAGTGTAGACATAGAGGGTATATACCTCAATATCATCAGAGCCATCTATGAAAAACACACAACGAATATCATTCTCAATGGGGAAAAACTGAAAGCATTTCCCCTAAGGTCAGGAACATGGCAAGGATGTCCATTATCACCACTGCTATTCAATACAGTAACTAGAAGTCCTATCCTCAGCAATCAGACAACAAAAAGAAATTAAAGGCATCTAAATCGGCAAAGAAGTCAAACTCTCACTCTTTGCAGATGATATGATAGTTTATGTGGAAAACCAAAAGACTTCACTCCAAAACTGCTAGAACTCATACAGGAATTCAGTAAAGTGTCAGGATATAAAATCAATACATAGAAGTCAGTTGCATTTCTATAAACCAACAGCAAGACAGAAGAAAGAGAAATTAAAGAGTTGATCTCATTTACAATTGTACTGAAAACCATAGGATACCTAGGAATAAACCTAACCAAATGGGCAAAGAATCTATATTCAGAAAACTGTAATATACTCATGAAAGAAATTGAGGAAGACACAAAGAAGTAGAAAGCATTCCATGCTCATGGATTGAAAGAACAAATATTGTGAAAATGTCCATGCTACCTAAAGCAATATACACATTTAATGCAATCCCTACCAAAATACCATAAATTTTTTTTCAAAGAAATGGAACAATTAATCCTAAAATCTATATGGAACCAGAAAAGACCCTGAATAGCCAGAGGAATGTTGAAAAATAAAGCTAAAGTTGGTGTCATCATAATTCCAGACTTCAAGCTTTATTACAAAGGTGTAATCATCAAGAAAGTATGGTCCTGGCACAAAAACAGACACATAGATCAATGGAACAGAATAGAGAGCCCAGAAAGAGACCCTCAACTCTATGGTCAACTAATCCTCAACAAAGCAGGAAAGAATGTCCAATGGAAAAAAGACAGTCTCTTTAACAAATGGTGTTGGGAAAATTGGACAGCCACATGAAGAAGAATGAAAATGGACCATTTCCTTACAACAGAAAACAAAATGGACTCAAAATGAATAAGGACCTCAGTGTAAGACAGGAATCCATCAAAATCCTTGAGGAGAACACAGGCAACAATCTCTTCAACCTCAGCCTCAGCAACTTCTTCCTAGAAATAGCACCAAAGGCAAGGGAAGCATGGACAAAAATGAATTATTGGGACTTAATCAAGATCAAAAGTTTC
The DNA here is from genome assembly GCF_022355385.1 of Mustela nigripes. NCBI lineage: Eukaryota > Metazoa > Chordata > Mammalia > Carnivora > Mustelidae > Mustela > Mustela nigripes. Next base: position 80,245,226 of record NC_081570.1, on the reverse strand, counting down.
TGCACAACAAAGGAAACGAAACCAAAAGAAACAGACAGAATGGGAGAAGATATTTGCAAATGACATATCAGATAAAGGTGTAGTATCCAAAATCTATAAAGAACTTATCAAGTTCAACATCCAAAGAACAAATAATCCAATCAAGAAATGGGCAGAGGATGTGAACAGACATTTCTGCAAAGAAGACATCCAACTGGCCAACAGATACATGAATAAGTGCTCAACAGCACTCAGCATCAGGGAAATACAAATCAAAACCACAGTGAGATAACACCTCACACCAGTCAGAATGACTAAAATTAACAACTCAGGAAAGGACAGATGTTGGGGAGGATGGGGAGAAAGGGGAACCCTCCTACACTGTTGGTGGGAATGCAAGCTGGTGCAACACTCTGGAAAACAGCATGGAGGTTCTTCAAAAAGTTGAAAATAGAGCTACCCTACTACCCAACAATCGCACTACTGGGTATTTACCCTAAAAATACAAATGTAGTGATCCGAAGGGGCACATGCCCCTTTATAGCAGCAATGTCCACAATAGCCAAACTATGGGAAGAACCTAGATGTCCATCAACAGATGAATGGATAGATAAAGAAGGTGGGGTGTGTGTGTGTGTGTGTGTGTGTGTGTGTGTATATATATATATATATATATATATATATATTGCAGCCATCAAATATCCCAAAATCTTGTCATTTGCAATGATGTGGATGGAACTAGAGAGTATTATGCTAAGCGAAATAAGTCAATCAGAGAAAGACAATTATCATTGGATCTCTCTGATATGAGGAGTTTGAGAGGCAGGGCAAGGGGTCATGGGGGGAGAGAGAGAGAAAATGAAACAAGATGGGACCAAGGAGGGAGACAATCCATAAGAGACTCTTAATCTCATGAAAAAAACTGAGAGCTGCTGGAGGGTGGGGGGAGGGATAGGGTGGCTGGGTTATGGACATTGGGGAGGGTATGTGCTATGGTCAGTGCTGTGAACTATGTGAAACTGATGATTCACAGACCAGTACCCCTAAAGCAAATAGTACATTATATGTTAATAAAATTTTAAAAAATCAATACACAAAAATCTGTCTGTTTCTATACAATAATAATTATCAGAAAGATTTTAAAAATCAATTTACAATAGCATCAAAAAGAATAAGATAACTTGGTATAAATTTAACCAAGAAGGTGAAAGATGTATATATTAACAACTATAAGACATTAATGAAGGGAATCTAAGAAAATACAAATAAGTGGAAACATAATCTGTGATCATGGACTGGAAGACTCAACGTTGTTAAAATTTCCATACCACCCAAAACAATCTACAGAGTCAAGGCAATCTCTATTGAGATTCCAATGACGTTTTTCCCAAAAAATAGAACACATAATTATAAAATCCATATGGAACCCCAGAAATATCCAAATAACAAAGCAATCTTTAGGAAAAAAGAACACAGCTGGAGGCATCATGCTCCCTGATTTCAAACTATATTGCAAAGCTATAGTCATTAAGACAGTATGGTGTTGGCATACAAACAGACCAATAGAATAGAATAGAAGGCTCAGAAAATAAATCCACGTGTATATGGTTAATTAAATTATGACAAAGGAGCCAAAAATAGACAATAAGGAAAGGACAGTAAGATATGGGGAAGATGAATTCAAGTTTGATTACTGGCTCCTGGGTATTTGATTGCTTTATTTGATTTGCATGTGAACAAAGGAAAGTGATCATTCACGTACATAATAGCAGCAATCATGGGGATGCAAATGTTCTAAAGCACCCCCCAAATCATGGGCACTTGTACACTTGTATTTACAGCAGCATTATTCATGGTAGCTAAAGCATGGAAGTGACTCAACTATCCTTTGATGAATGAGTGCATAAGCCAAGTGGAATACATACATACCATGGAATATCATTCAGCCCTAAATACAATGTGGATGAACCTCGAGGACAGGATGGAAAGTGAAATAAGCCCAAAACAAATGGAGAAATAGTGTATGATTCTACTTCTAGAGTATTTGACTACTGTATGATTCTACTTCTAGAGTATTTGACTACTCTAAGAAGCCAAAATTGTAAAGATAGAACACAGAATGGCAGTTGCCAGGGCCTCTGGGGAATGGAAAATGGAGAGTTAGTGTTTAATGGGCACATAGTTTCAGTTTCACAAGTTAAAAATAGTGCTGGGAATGGAGATGGTGATGGTCGTACAACGATATGGAGGGATTTCATGCCACTGAAATGTACGCTTTAAATTGCTTAACACAGGGACGCCTGGGTGGTTCTGTCAGTCAGGGGTGCAGCTCTTGATCTCAGTGGTGAGACTGGGACCCACACGGGTCTCTGCATTGGGTGGGGAGCCTGCTTGAGATCTCTCTCCTTCTCCCTCTACCTCTCCATAGCACCCCTCTTAAAAAATGCTTAAGATAGTAAATTTTATATTATTTGTATTTTACCACAATTTTTAAAAATAGGAGAATAAAAATAATGACCACAAATAGCTCATCTGGTTCACTGGTACACTGTTAAAGAGGTCTGTAAAGTGCTTTGCAGTCATTTATTAGCTTTGGGATGTTCTGTCGAATCAAACTCAACATTCTTTAGATAAGGAGTTTGGTTTGCTTTGATATTTAGTGACCTTCCCTTTACCTAAGGCATAGAATTTCCAGACTTGCAACACCCCCAACACCTAGCAGGAGCCCCCAGCCTGGCACACAGTGAGTACACCATAAACAGTTTTCAACTAACTAACTAACTAACTAACTAACAGCAAAGGCTGACATCTATTTTGAAGATTTATCCAGAAGCATGTTTACCTTGAAGCTGAGGAAGCTTAAGCCTTAAGATCTCATTTTAAGAAGCCCTTCCCAGACCTAGGGAGGGGCCTCAGCAACATGTTCACATAATCGTATATTCATATAAAACTTGCAAAAGTAAGATTTGTATTCTTTTTATTGAAGAGAGCCCTCAGAGTTGTAAAATATTCAGGTTCCACAAAACCTGGATAGACTGCTGTACTTAATGCCTTTGTAACGACTTGCTAATTCTTTTGCATGGTTACCTGATAGCCCTCATGACAACCCTGTGTTCTCTCCATCTCTTAGATGAGGAAACTGGAGAATTTGACCACAGTTACTCCACAAGGCAGTGATCCACAAGGATTTGTGCCCTGGCATTTGGGGCTAACACTGTAACTCCATTGAGCAGCAGAGGAGGCCAAACCTGACTCCCGTCTATGTTAAATTACGTGTGTACTTGATAAATACTATAATTTCACTTGATGTAACTATAAAAAAAGACAATGATGGCTGGTCCTTTTTAAAAACCTATGATTTGGTGAGAATGTTTATTACGTAGGCTTTTTGTGCCCCTCCCCCACCTCCATTTAATATTCTTGTTTAGTAGATGGAAGGAAATTTAGGGAAGAGGAAGGAATTTAAAGAGTGAGGCTGAAGAAGGGAATAAAAGGAACAGAGATATAACTATGCTTTAAGAAAAATTCTCCACACTGGCTCCCCAGGTCTATCTCTTTCCTTGCGGGGGATGTGGAAGGGTGTTTTGCCTCTTAGGATGTTTCATTTTGGTTTTATCTAGCATTTGTATCTACTCTGTCCCCCTAGGATTTCTACTCTGGAGGCCCTATTTCTAGTCTGAAAGCTCCGTAAGTCAGAAGGCAGAAAGGAATCCTTCCTGTAAACATCCTCGGGGCCACTCCCGGAAAAGGTAACCAGCAACCACTGCTTCCTGTCTTTATTCTGATTCTTGGAGCAAATAATACAATTTTTTATTTCTCTAAGATTTCTTGAGACCAATGGGAGAATAAAATATCACAGGATTAAAAATATCTTCCTATTGAAAATACCACTCTGTTTAGATTCAGAACCTCTGGCTTAGAAACCTCGTGGATACTCTTGGCTTCTGTTAAGATCCTAGCACTGTGCCTGGCACTTGGGAAGTGTGCCAACTGAATTCCACCTTTCAGAGAGGTTAGCCATCAATCCAAAGGCAACACCCACACACCCATATTTACATTCCCCACCCATCACCAAACTTAAATTCTTCTTCATGGTTTACCCCATATCTTACTGCCAAGGACAAGGACAGTGTGTCAATGGAGCCCTAATCTAGACCGTAGGAGATCTAGATCCTAGTGTCATCAGTGTGGTGATTGTTAGCCACTTACGTGATATTGGGCAAATCCTTCAATCTTGCTGGGTCTCAATGTCCTCACCTATCTCATGAATGATTTGTACTAGGGTTTACTTTCTAGGGTGATCAACTTGCCTGTGCCTCAGGAAATCCCCCAACCCTAGGCAAACTGGGACAGTACAGCTGTTCACCCTGTCGTCAGCAAGTACGCAAATCTGATACCAGAGTTTTTAAATGTTTTTATTTCATTAAATGAAATAAGGCTGTTTACTTCTACCCCACTCCCCAGGAAATATCAAAAGGGAATTTAACAGCTGACTCAGGCCGGGACAAAATTCCAAATGTGTAATTTTTAACAGGCCTTTTGGGAAAAGGCTGATTTCAGATCCTGTTAAGAAGTCATCCCTTACAAATGTTCTGGTTAGGGAGGTTGGTATGTTAACGATTAGACAAGAGCTGTTAAAATCTCAGCTAAAAAGCCCAAACTGTTTCCTACTTTTAATAAATAGCTTGGCTTCTCATAGAATCACCATAGAACAGTAGGACTTTTCCCCCCTTAAAGTGCGCACTTCTGGGATATGGGGGGAAAGCAAAACAAAAACCAGAAACAACAAACAGAAATAAGCTAAGGTCGGCTCCCTGTCTGATCTGCAGCCAAAAGGAAAGCTCAGTCTGGAATATGTTTAAACTTCCCCTCTCTTATGTAGGAATGTGCTGATGTGCCTGCCTGAAACCCCAAATGAGCCCCCTTTACTGGGGAGGATGATTCAGCCAGATTCCAACTATCATCAGCAAATGGGCAGGGCTGGTGTGAGTGAAGCCAGTGAAGATTCTGGGATTGTTAACTTCTAGGAGTGAAACGGAGTCCCGGTTGATTTGGTGAAAAGAGGCATTTCAGTTCAATCTGTCAGTTGCTTATTTTTAGATTATTTGAGGATTCCATCCTGTGTCCATGTACCGTCCATGGTTACGGTACCTTACTGATTTGATCGGGTCTTGACAAAGAACTTACAAGGCAATCTTGGACCTACACATACAACGTTCTCCCCATGAGTACCTAGAAATGAAAAGAGGGGTGCCTAATTGCCTCAGTAGGTAGAGCACACAACTTTTGATCTTGGGGTTGTCAGTGTGAGCCCCATGTTGAGTGTAGAAATAATTTTAAAAAATAAAATCTTGGGGCACCTGGGTGGCTCAGTCGGTTAGGCACCTGCCTTCAGTTCGGGTCATGATCCCAGAGTCCTGGGATCGAGCTCCACATCAAACTCCCTGCTTGGTGGAAAGCCTGCTTCTCCCTCTCCTACTCCCGCTGCTTCTGTTCCCTCTCTCTCTGTCAATAAATAAATAAAATTTTTAAAAAATCTTTTAAAAAGAGAGAAAGTGAAAAGACAGCTCCCTGTGTCAATTATTATTCCTTATAGACAATGGTTTAGTGACCCCTTTTATGTCATGTCTGACAGAATCTGTCATGATAGAATCTATGTCTATAGATCAAGTTCTATTTGACAAAACCTTTCCACTTATATATCATTCAAACTTAGTACACTGAGATAGTATATGTAAGGTAAGGCATTGTTATCCCCATTTTATAAATGCTGAAGTGGACATTCAGAAAACGTAGGAGACCTGCCTGGGGTCACAAAACTCTTAAGTGGGAGTAAGGCTCAATCCTGGGTCTTCCTAATCAAAATCAGGACTCTCATCAAAGTACAAAGCAAAGTGCTTTTTACTTATTAAAATATTCCTTCTAGCATTTTGCTAATCTTTATCACACTATTGATATCATCTGAAGATAATGATTAACAGGAGTTTAGAGAGAGTGTTAGAAGAAGGTCAAAAACAGGGGTTACCACCCACGTTTAAAGGAGCTGCAGGAAGAAGAGAAGGGGCCAAGGACACAACCAGCTCAAGGCTGCCTTCTAAACCAGGGAGGAAAAAGGAAACTTCATCTACAGATGATAATTGACCATGACCCCTCCTTGGCTGGCATTCAGAAAGCAAGAGCAAGGCCTTTGCAGGGGGCAAGGGGAAGAGATCTAGGGCCCAGGTGAGGGGTGGCCTTGGAGAGGAATATGGACACTTGCAGATGGAGTCTTGCAACAGGAGGTAGCAGACATTTGACAGACTTAGTGATACCTCTGTGGAAGCTCTCTTATGGTGCTTTTATTTTCTTATCAGGCGAGTAGTTTCAGGGAGAGAGGAAAATCCATGAAATCCTCTTTTTAGGAGAGGGGGAGACTAAGTTACCTGAGGAGACCCACTAGGATCTCTAGGCAGCACTAAAGGTTTGGAGGTCACTTGAGATTTGATGTCATTGTTGGGTCATCTCCTTCCTGGGTAGGGAGGAGAGAGAGTGGGGAAGAAAGGTTGACACCACTGGGGCCTTCAGCACCCATCCCCCATGAACAGAGGGAAATCAATGTTCTTTGCAGGCAATAAGCTCCCTTCAGGATAGAAGGAAGAAACAACTGGAGAACATGGCTTTGATTTGAGAACTAAGTGAACTTTGATACACTGAACCCTAGAATTAGACGTGACTAATTAGGTCTACTCACTTGGGCCCAAGCTTCTTCAGTGGACCATCCCAAACATCCCCAAAGAGCTTCATCAGAAAGTTAAAACATGGAGAAAAGGCAGAAAAACAAGTGACCTGCTGGAAGCAGCTCATAGCCAAGAAGAAAAAGGCAAGAAAGGTGTTCCCATCTGAGGTAGGTCCAGTTTCTCCTTCCAAAGTCACCAATCAGGTACATCATTTTATCTGGAGGGGGTGGGGAAGGCAAGTGGGAGAGATGGAGGCCAGGAACATGACACTCATTTATGTCCCCGGCATGGAAGAAAACAGCAGGTATGGGGAGGAAGTTCTCCTCCAGATAGTCATTAACTGAAAGAAAGGTATCGCACCATAAGACCCTACTCAGTCCCTTGAACCCCACTTCAGCCCCGAAGCAAGCACAAGATAGGTAAAAGGGAGTGAGAAATTTGAGGGTATAAACAGGAAACCAATTTTCCATGTTGGCCTATGTAATCTGAGCTAGCCAACAGTAAGGTGAGGTCGTGAAAAGGAGGTATGACCAATCAACTGGAGGCCCAGGTGAGGTGGAAGAATGGTTGGCTCTGAAGTTTCAGAGGAAATGTGCTGGAAAAGATGACACAGCATTTCACATATTTGAAAATCAAATTTGGGTCCTTTTGAGTCTTTTTGCTAGAATTCAATATACCCGGTTTCTTCACGGGTCCTCATATGAGAATGTTGCAAATATATATATATATGTGTGTGTGTGTGTGTGTGTGTGTGTATACACATATACACACACACATATATATATTTAAGATATATATATATATTTTAAGATTTTTAATTTATTTGACAGAGAGAGAGACAGCAGGAGAAGGAACACAAGTAAGGGGAATGGGAGAGGGAGAAGCAGGCTTCCTGCCGAGCCGGAAGCCCAGTGTGGGGCTCGATCCCAGGACCCTGGGATCATGACCTCAGCCAAAGGTAGATGCTTAACAACTGAGCCACCCAGGTGCCCCTGCAAGCATTTTTTTAAAAAGCCTGGTCCCTGGGGCTCTTGGGGCTCAGTCGATTAAGCTTCTGCCTTGGGCCTAGGTCCTGATGGTCCTGGGATCGAACCCTGCATCAGGCTCTCTGCTCAACGGGAGTCTGCTTCTTCCTATTCTGCTGCCTCTGCCCCCCATTTGTGTGCACGTGTGCTCTCGCTCAGATAAATAAAATCTTTTAAAAAATTAAAATTAAAATAATTAAAAAGCCTGGTTGCTTTCTACTGTTCCTTTGAAAGGATGGCACCTGGAAGCAAATCACAGCAGACTCTGTCCGACAGAAGTAGGCAGGGATGTCTTCTGCCCTGGTCATAGACACCCTCCCTCAACCAGTACTGGAAGCCATGGATGATGGCGTTCCTCTTTCAGTGGTTGCCTCCTGCTTCTAATTCACCTGGAGCTCTCTGGCTACCACAACCTATGTCTTTTTTCCTCAAGTACTGTTGCCAGGCAAGGGCTCTGTCCCTCTGCACATGAGCCGTGTGGTTTGTTGGACTTCGTGTGTACATCTGACCATATTAAATAGTAAAGTTTAGAGTAATTATTTCTTTGTAGGTCATTTCAAGTCTTACTAAAATTCTTTTTTTTTTTTTTTTTTAAATTTGACAGACAGAGATCACAAGTAGGCAGAGAGGCAGGCAGAGAGAAAGAAGGAAAGCAGACTCCCTGCTGATCAGAGAGCCCGATGTGGGCCTTGATCCCAGGACTCTGGGATCATGACCTGAGCTGAAAGCAGGGGCTTTAATCCACTGATGCCCCAGGTGCCCCAGGTCTTACTAAAATTCTCACTTAATGACATTTTTATCTGTTTCTTGGTCATTTAGTATTATTCTCAAAGGTTTTGGTGGTGAGGAGAAGGGTATAATTTATATATATCTATCTATTCAGCAATCACATATATTTACTGAGAACTTTCTAGAAGGTTGGTACTAGAATACAGCAGCAGTAGAGAAACCAGGCATGGTGCCTGCTTTCCCATGGTGAGCAATGTAGAATCCGAAGAAGAACCTTTTGGTCTGTATTTTTACTTAAGAAAGATCTTAACTTACCTAGAGACCTAAACTTATTTACTGGAGTTGCTTCTTTTCTCCTCCAGTTATCACAGAGGACTCGACTCTTAACCCTTTGAAAGCCAGTCTCTGTAGTCTGACTTTGATACTCATCTCCTCTCACCTACTTTTTCTCTCTCCTGCACTGCCTCGTCTTTTCCAGGTGATCCCCTTCAGCTTGTGCATCTGCTCACCTTCAAGAACCCTTTCTTTTGATCTGTATTCCCCTCTACAACTACTGCTCTGTTCCTTTATACTCCTTCACAACACAACTTCTTGGGAAAAAAAAAAAAATCCTCCATGCATGGTGTATCTGAGGCTGGAGAAAGTATGGGTGTGTTTGGAACCCCAGTGAGTGTTGTGGCAGAGAGCTGATAAGCTGGGAAGAGCACTGCCCATAGGGGTAAGCACAGAGATCAAAGCCCTCTGCAAATTTTCTGACAGAAGGCAGCTGTGTCATACCAAAGTGGGGGCGCGGAGGGGGGCCTGATTTCTCCTCCGAGAACTTTGGCTGAGTCCTGGTTCTACCATTCTTTAGCTGATGTGACCCTGGTCAAGTTACTCCCCTTCTTTGAGTCTCAGTGTTCCTCATCAATCAAGTGAAAGTAGAGTTACCTCCCCGGTAAGTTTTCTGTGGCAATGAGATAGAAACAGTGTGAAACAGTTATTAGTCGGCATTACCGTACAGAAATATTCCTTCGCTCTGTTTAAAAAGAAGGGGTACATCCCCAGTCCCAGTCTGGACTCCTCCAAAATCCAAGTCTGAGCCAAAGTTTGCATGCACAGCCCCCATGTTGTATATCTGGGAATGGGATCCTGGGGAGCAGGACTAGAAAAAGAAAAGGAGGGAGGAAAGGGCCGTTCAAGGGTGTGATACTAAGTTGGTCAAGGCTATAGGGGTTGCAGGTGACTGGGGCTCAATTCCATGTAACCTTCTGAGGAGCCTTATGACAGACATTTCAGAACTGTCCCCTCAGAGGACTTAAAGGGGGAGAATTTTAGATTCCCATCTCTATTGATCAAAGGTGCCCTGCTGGGCACTGACTGCGCTGTACACACACATGACTGCCATGTGCAAGGCCATGTCACATAGTTTGAAATTTACTCAGATTGGGTTCCTGGAGCAGTGGCTGGAGTAAGAGGTGGGGTCAGGAAGACTTGAAATGGTGCATGAGGTATGGGCTCATCTGACAGAAACGAGAACAGCAGAGCTAGACCTTAGACATTAGTTATCTATTTTTCCCCCCAACGGTCAAAACCCTTGAAATAGACAGCTTATTGTGCCTGTCTCCATTTTCCCTAACCTGGCATTTCTTTAACAGGGGGAAAAGGCTGGCAATGTCCTTGGCTGGGGTGGTTATTTAAAATTACACTCCTAGGGGTGCCTAGGTGGCTCATCATTTAAGTGGTGGACTTGATTTTGGCTCAGGTCATGGTCTCAAGGCTCTTGGGATTGAGCCCCAGGTGGGGCTCCCCACTCAGCAGGGAGTCTGTTCTCCCTCTCCCTCTCTGTCTGCACCTCCCCCCACCCATCCATCCCCCCCCAAAATAAATAAATAAACCTTAAAAAAAATTTTTTTTAATTAAAGAATAAAATACTCCTAATTCAGGAGTACTTTTCAAAATGATTTTAAGACAATTAAATACACATGTACAAGTTTCCATGGCAATAAGAATTAATGGATCTGAACATCTGGTGCTCTACACACATACTATTGAAACAAAGGTTTCAGAAAGCAATAGTTTAAGGCAACAATGTTTATCTTTGCTATGTATAATGGGCTCTGATAATTTCTATTTTCTTCTTTTTAATTCTTTAAAAAGATTTTTTATTTATGAGAGAGAGAGAGGGAGAGCACAAGCAGGGGAAGCTGTATAGGGAGAAGGAGAGAGAATCCTCAAGCAGACTCCCTGCTGAGCATGGAGCCTGATGCCAGGATCCTAAGATCATGACCTGAGCCCAAATCAAGAGCCACACCTTTAACTGACTGGGGCACCCAGATGCTCTTTTATTTTTAATTCAGTTATGGAAGTATACTAGAATATACGTTTAGGGCACCTGGGTGGCTTAGTCAGTTAAGCATCTGCCTTTGGCTCAGGTCATGATTCTAAGTTCCTGGGATCAAACCCCACATCTGACTCCCTGCTCAGTGGGGAGCCTGCTTCTCTCTCTGCCTGCCACTACCCCTGCTTGTGCTTTTTCTCTCTCTGTCAAATAAATAAAGTGTTAAAAAAATAGAATATATGTTGAATGTAATAAATTCAAACAAGGCAGAGGTAGTTCTAGTAAAAGCTAAAATACCTGCCATCTTTCCAAATTGAATTTCCCAACTTACAGGAGTACTGGGAATTAACAATTTGATGTGTATCCTTTGAAATTGTTTTCTGTGCATTTACATATGTACACACACACGCACATACACACAATTGTCTGTTTTGATATTTTTTATAAATGTGAGCATACCTTCTGTATTGCCCTAAAATTTGATTTTTTTGGACTCTGTTGGAAGGTATTTTCAAGTCAATACATTATAATACACCTCAGTTTTTTGGAAGGTTTGTAGTTTTCATATTGCATCAACATACTATGATTTATTTAAAGTATTCCTTTACAGTAGAAGAGATCATCTCCATTTTTTTATTGTTTCAAGGAACACTACAATGAACATCTTTGTGCATATGTGAATACTTTTAAAGAAGAAAATCTTGAAATGGGTAGGAACATTTTGGTAGGTATTACCAGATTGACTACCTTAAAGCTAGGTCAGTGAGAACACTGAGTGACAGTTTGTCAAAATTTTTTGTTGCTTATTTCTTGCTTTTGAATCTTGCTTTGTGAGGCCTTTCCCATTATAAAAATTATAAACACTCTTCCATATGTCTGCTTACTACTTTTATAATTTTTCTTTGTATTTAACATATAGCTTTTAAAATCTACCCATTTTTTTTTAATTGGTGAGAAGTGGAGATAAAACTTTATCTTTTCCAAATGGATAGCCAATTTTTCCAACAACATCTGTTAACTATTCTATCCTTTCCCTGTGTTTTGAAATGCTACCTTTATCTTATCTTATATTCTTATATGAGGTCTCTGGCTTCTGCCATTGGTGTATTATCTATTTCAGCAAGTCCACATGATTCAATTACAAAAGATTTCTAGTTTGTTTGATAACTGGGAGGGCCAGATTGTTCCTGTCATTTTTGTTTTTCTCATTTTCTCGCCTATCCTTCTGTATTTACTTTTTGGACAACTTTTATAACCACTTCATGTTTCCTAACAAAAGCCTTTCATGGTTTTGGTCATGATTTGCTTGTGGTTTCTGTAATGAAATCTTATCCAAAGCCATCCTCTTTCACTAAGGCATAGAGAAGTAGATCAGATGTGTGAGGAGAGTGAAGTGTGAAATAATTGTTATGGATAGCAAGGAACTAGCTTTCTAGATTGTCCTGCAGGTGAAGAAGAAGCCAAGAATTTATAATAGCACCTATGTCCAGTATGGGTGATGCTTTTCATTGGTGCTCAGCAGCTTAGGAGCAGGCAGGAGAATGATCTAGTTGTGCTCATGCTAGGATTGGGTGTGGCCAAGATAAGCCTAATGGAGGGAGGGACAAAATAAATTAAGAGATATAGATCTAGATATAGATCTCTTAATTTATTTAAAAGATTTATTTATTTGAGAGAGAGAGAGAGAGAGAGTAAACATAAGGAGGGAGGAGGGGCAGAGAGAGAGGGAGAAGCAGAACCCCCCACCCTACTGAGCAGGAAGCCTCATGATCGGCTTGATCCCAGGTTCTTGGGATCATGACCTGAGCTGAAGGCAGAGGCTTAACCAACTGAGCCACCAGGCACCCCCAGACTGAGATATTTTTATTCCTTTGTCTTGTTTCCAGTAAAGATAGAATAGAAATATGTGTTAACAAAAATGTTGACTTGTGGGCAAGAAGTCTAAATTATACTGCTCTCTGTATCGTACAAATAGTTTATACAATTAATACAGATATAATTAATAAAAAATAATTTATCACATATATGATCATGTTAAACTTGAGATTCATTTCATGTATTGATTGGAGAGCACTTTTAGTGTGAACCCTGTTTTTTGAGTGTGTATATATTTCCCTAACATTTTCTTCAGTACTAAGCATTCTCAAATGTGCTCCCAGGGGGATCTAGAAATGTTGGTGCATATCCATGTGGCTGTTTAGGGATTTGTTGGAGTGTGGGAAAATTCTGAGGCATTTTCAGGTTATGACATCTGAATATTTCTTTGCAGGTCCAAAGAACAGTTTATTTTTAAAACTGTAAAGATACTATAGTCATGGTCTTCATCGAGGGGAGAAATTGCTGCTATTTTGAAGAAATATCACTCAAAATAAAATCTTGAGTTATAAAGTTGAAGATCCAAGATCAAGATGAAATAAATGTAAAAGTCTACTCATTTTTCAGATTGTGGTTTACTATATTTTCCTTTACTTAGACAAGCAAAATTAAAGGCTTATTTAAGAAGACAGTCATAAGGAATATGACGATGGATAACACTGACAACGCATATTCATAAAATCAATTTTCTTCTATTTTCTCTCCCTGCAAACCCAGGTGATTTTCTGCTCCATCTTGGGGATATAACTCAGAGTCTCTCCTCTTGGGCTTCCCAGACTTGTGGGTTGCACCCCATTCCCATCCTGACTGCCTCGTATGTGGGGAAAGACCCAAAGTAGCTGTAACAATCCCAGCAACACCCAGGGCTCAACTCCTGTGAAACAGAAATGATGCCCTGTGGGATGGTGTGGAGATGGCCTCATCCAAAGGCATCTGGCTACTGTTTTCATAATTGACATCAGCCTTCAGAACCTTCTCCATATCTCCTTCAGCAATGCCAAAGTGAACTCATGCAATATTAAAAAAGTTATTCCTGTGTAGACTCACTGCACCAAAATGTGGTCAAATCAGGTGACCGCAGGCTTCAAGAGTTGCCAGCAGCCTCACACTCAACTGTTCTGCTCGTGTATTTTGTATGATCAACCACAACTTATGTCCTGAACTTTAAGGTAAGAAAGGGAAAACAAACATGAAACTTCCATGTATTCTTGGCACATACCCCCAATTAGAAAATCCACATTTCAGATTCTGACTCCACTTGACACTTTTCCCCCCAATTACTTCCATCCAATCATAAATCTAGTCAATTTTGCCTAAAAATTATACATTATACATTTTACATCTGCATATCACTGCCAAGTTCTTGGTTCAAGACTTTATCATCTCTCACTCAATACATTATAAAATCCTATCAACTGGTATTGCTCACCTTTTGAAAATGTACTCAGTACTGATTTTCTCTTTAACAGTTTTCCATGGATTGTCAGCCCATGTGGTTGATTTGAATTCCTTCAAGTTCTGGTTCTTACCTATGTTGCCTTCCTCATCTGTCATTCTCCCTGTGGTGCTCTGTGCTCCTACCAAATAGAACTACCTGCTCTTCCAGTGCTGGTCCCTTTACCCAGGGATGAGGTTCAAAAAAGTTAAAGAATGGGAAGCAGACAATCAGAACAAACCTCATAACCACTCGAAACTACTGCGCTAGGGCTTTCTGCTGAATATCAGCCCTGGCACTGTTTCTAGAACCTTGACCTTGATTCTTTTCCTGGGGAGCTTATGCAGATCATTTACATAGTTCACAGAGGACTAGCATTTGAGTAGGGGCGGAAGGACAGTGTCATTTAGAAACGTTTATGGGCTTGAAGATACTATGATAGCATTTCCAGTACCTATAGAGAGACTGTGGTATTTGCACAGTACACACTATTTGCAGAACCTGCAATGACCTTTTAAATTTTTTAAGATGTGCTAAAAAAAAAAAAAATGAAACAAAACAACACTGCTTTGTTGCTAGTTGCTTTGTAAATGGTTTTGCTTGCTTATGTTTCTTAGAATTTATTTATTTATTTATTTATTTATTTTTAGATTTTTTTCTTTATCTGACAGAGATCACAAGTAGGCAGAGAGGCAGGCAGAGAGAGAGGAGGAAGCAGGCTACCCGCAGAGCAGAAAGCCCGATGTGGGGCTCGATCCCAGGACCCTGGGATCATGACCTGAGCCAAAGGCAGAGGCTTAACCCACTGAGCCACCCAGGTGCCCCTGTTTCTTAGAATTTAATCAGCAAGAGACATCTACCTCTCACACAGGCCTACCAGCAGATGAACTTTTTGACCAGACTCAATCTTTTTATTTCCAAACTGAGTAGGAATCATTATGTTTTGAACTAGCCTAAAAGTACAGGGAAAAGTTCCAGTACCTTCTCTACCAAGAAAGGGTATAATACATGTTTTTCCTCAGTACAAATCATGGTTGTGTGAATTAGTCATCATTAATCATATTTCCTGCATCAGCATCATTAAGAAAATGTTACTAAGTGCTAGTACAAAACACTAAGCTAGCATTGAAGGAAATGTAAAGAAAAACCAACACAGTCCGTGCTTTCCATGAGCAGAGAGCCTGCTGTGGAAATAAGACATGAAAAGCTGAAATAAGAATTTCACTGAAATCACTACATTATGTATCGCTGTCAAATAATAAATGCTGAGGCAGGTAAGGGGAAGGAGTGACAATGTCTTTCTTTCATTTAGGTAAGGCTTTCTGGAGGTGTTGGGTCTTGACCTGAGCATGGAAAGGCGGGTAGAGTTTCACCATCGTCCCAGCAAGAGAACTAGTATATGCTATGGACATAGATAACACAGGGCAGGGTAGAGCCCGGCCTTGATCTTGAGGTGAAGCTAGAAAAATAACTGTAGTCAGACTGCAAGGAGTGCACCCAAAGAAGCATTTGGGCTTTAGATCTTTAGATCTTTAGATCTTTAGATCTACTCTAAAGATCTACTCTTTAGATCAGGGGTAGATCCCTTAAGTTTTTGTTAGGCAGGGGCTTGATGTAATCAAAGCAGCATTTTAAATATTAATCAGGCAATAGTAGCTAGGAAACAGTGTGTGGGGGAGAAATGTGGTATAATGGAAAAAACAGGACTCAGGGGTCACATACTGGTTTTGAGTCTGGCTCTGCCACTTTTGAGCTGGGTAACCTTGAACTTGCTTAACCTCCAAGTCTCCATTTAGTGATTAAAAAAAAGAGATAATAATACCTCATTCTAAGGGTTATTATGGGAATTAATGTTTCACATGTATGTCTGTTGTCTCATTTACTCTTTATATCACCATTTTATTTTGTTCTGGTAAAATATACATAACAGAAATTGATCATTTTAGCTCTTTTTAAGATTCAGTGGTGTTAAGAACATTCATACTATTGAGCAATCACTGCCACCATCCATCTCAAGAACTGTTTTCATCTTCCCAAGGTGAAAGTCCATACCCATTAAAAAGTAACTCCCTATTCCCAGCCCCCAGGCCTTTGCTTTCCACTCTCTGTCTTTATGTATTCAACTATTTTAGGTACTTCGTAAAAGTAGACTCACATAGCATTTTTCCCTTTGTGCAGGCTTATTTCTCCTGGTATAATGTCTTCAAAGTTCATCAATGTTGTGGCATGGGTCAGAATTCCCTTCACTTTCAAGGCTGGATAATATTCTTTTGAATGTCTTCTATCACTATTTCATCCTGAGAAAACTGGACTTAAGTTAATCTGCCCAAAATAACATGCCTAATAAGAGGAAGAGGTAGGGTTTAGACTGAAGCCATCTGGTTCCATAGTACATCCCCATCTCCCCTGTACATTCTGCCTCATGTATGTTAAGGTCCTCCTGCTACTGGTACAGGGTTGCTTGTGCAGGAAGACATTCTATTGTTCTTGATTATTTAGCACCACTTCCTCAACTCATCCTGGTAACATAATCCGTCTTTTCCTTAAGGAACTCTTTCTGTGATTCCAGCACTTCTCCCCTAAAAGAGCCACAAGAGTAAGCATGTTACCCAAGCCAGGACAATTGGAGTCTTGCCCCTTCCCCTAAAGGGACTGATTCAGGAGTAGTCTTATGGGTGGAGACAGAGTTCTCTCTGGTGCTCTAAGGAGATCGTGAGCCGGGGGTCATAGCTGCCCATTTTAACCTAAGCAGGAAGATGGCAAGAGAGGTGGAGTTCTGAGTAATCATCTGACCCCTAGATTAGACACATTTAAAGCCAACTGCCCCAATCAAATTCCCAGATACATGATCCAATACATTCCTAGTTTTAAGCTAACTGGAGTTGAATTTCTATAACTTGCAAGAGAAAGAAACTTGACTAGTACACTGGATTGAATGGTCCTCAGTAGAACAGGAAGGTTGAAACTAACAAGAAGTATTATAAAGCTGCGTGGTATGAGGAAAAGGGAAAAGTCAAGAGTCCTTCTGAGGTTTGGATACCTGGTAACCAAGAAAACCCTTCTGTTACTGAAAAAGTGGAAGAAGTTGCCAGGCCGGGTATGAAAGAGAAAGTTGCTGGTACTCCCAGGAACCCCGAGTGCTAGCTAGCTTCCAGAGGTAAATGCACAACATTACTTATATCTGTTAACCACTTTGTCCTCCTTCCAGAATCTCAGACTTATGAAATGTCCAAGGTCTGACCAGGATAGAGCTTTTGGACTCTGCCTTTTATCTTCCACCTCCACTTTGTAATGTAGTATGAATTCTCCTTTCAAATATAATCCATTCTGTGATTGGCTCATTCATCCACGGAACACATACTTGCTGAGTGCCTACTCTATGTCAACTACTGTGCTAGGTGCTGAGGACAGAGTGATGAGAAAAGAGATCTGGCTCCATGTCTTTAAGGAATCTATAGTCTAGTGGAGAAGACAGACAAGCATGGCCTGTCACACAAATGAATATAATTGGAGTTGTCTTACGAACTATGAAGAAAACAGAGTTTCATAAGAAGTTTATTAGGGACCCCTAATTTAGATAGAGAAGGGTGAGGGCATTAAGGGATGGCTTCTCTGGGGAGTAACGTTAAAGCTAAGGCCAGGCCAGGAGGAGAGGTCAACACCAAAAAAAATTAGTCTCAGCCACCCGGAAGAAACAAGTGAGGAGTTAGTCTCAGCCACCCCAAAGAAACAAGTGATTCAGGCATTAGGAATGTGAGGCAGGGAGGTTTGAAAATGGTTGCTTTGAAGTGGAGCTCCTTCCCGGGGCCCTAGGTGCAAAGACTGGAGAATACATTAAGTATTGTATGACCCACTGCTTGTTGCCCAGTCACTGCTCAATGCCTGCTCATTCATTCATTCCTTTATTTACTCATCTATGAAATATTTATGGAGGACCCGCAGGTGGGGAGCATTGTGCTAAACGCTGAGCATTCAGGAGAAGGAAGATCTCTAGCCTCGTGCCCAGCTGAAGGGCAGAAGCACAGGTGGGTCCTGCCTCATAGGGCTCCAAGAGACACCCAGAGTGTTCCCTCGGGAACCCATTAGACACAGGCATATGTGTATATTTGCTAAGCCTTCTTTCTCCAGGCACTCAACCTTCCCAGACCCATATACTTTTGTTTTCTCAGAGATTTAAATCTAGTCCTTCCAGCAGAAGCCGAGCCTTACCTACACGAAGCTAAGAAAGAGATCACATGGGGCCAACATGGCAGCCTGACACAGAGCCCAGCAGAGCTGCCCAGGCCCGCCAGATAAACATAAGGAAAGGTCATCCAAACACAGGAAGACAGCCGTCCCCTTGCCTTTTCCTTTACCTCCTCCCCTTCCTCCCTCTGGCTCCCTTATCCCCAGAGGGTGGACCCAGCCTTTCCCAAAGTTTATTCTGAGAGCTCCAGGCTCCCACAGTGGAACGTGCTGTGGACATGGGAATACAGCAGCCTGGCCAACGGGGAAAACCAAAAATATAAACGGAGAGATTTAAGAGATTCTGCCCCCCTCCCAAAGTTGTAGCCAAAATATCTGCTTTTACTGTTATTGCTAACATTACTGCTTTTACCGTCTCTGATTTAAGTCAGCCCATCCTGGAAGGAGACCTTCTGAAGTTTATTGCATTTGTCAGTAAACACTTTCACAGAAAAAATTAATCTTTCTTAGGACCTCAATGCCCCTGACTTGATCCACTAAATAAATGTAAAAAAATGTTAGGAAATGAAATCCAGAAAATCTTACATCTCCAATACTGGCAGTGAGTTTAACAAGAATTAAAAAAACAAAAAACAAAAAACAAAAAAAACACAAAACAAAACTCCAGGGGAGGGGAAAAAATTATCCTTGTCTTTAAATCCACTATTGGAATTTTGTAAATAGCTAAAAGCCCTGAGCCCATAAATAGGAAGTCATTTTCTCTTTTACTGACATATTCCGAACAAAACAGTGGTGAGAGCATAGGCTTTGGTTTCTATTCTCCACTTAGGAGAAAACAAGTTAATACTACAGGATTGTGTACTTCAATGATTATAAATCAGCATTTGTGATGAAATGTTCAGGACTCATTTCAAAACAGACACAGTGTTTGAAAGCAAAGCATAATGGTGACCTTTCTCATTAGCTGTTGCTCAAACAAAGATATGTTCCAGCAATATCCGATGCTTCCTTCCTGCCAGGGCCTCCACCCAGTGCAATTTAAAACACTTGTGTTACATCCAAACCAGAACCGGGGATGTGGCAGAGCAGAGTTTCAGCAGCAGTGTTTATTATGACTTTCCAAGGTTTTTTAATGTTTTGTTTTCATAAACGTATTGTCACGAGTTGGGTTTGCAAGACTGAAGATGTGAGACCCTACAAATGAATTCATTATATGCGTATCTACTCTTCTATGCCTCCATCTACTTTTGTGGCAAATAGTATTACAAGTTCTTGACTCTGAGAACGCTTATTTTGTTGCTCTTTAGTAAATGTTTTTATTAACACATTGTAGGCCAAAACCCAAAAACAATCCTTAAGAGCTATGCTGAACTTGTTTTATGTAAAGCCAATGAATGCAAATAAACACAAGGTTGGGGAGAGAATGTGAGAAAGAAACAGAAAGAGAATGAGAGACTGCTTTAGTACACATCATCCTCATTTTCATCATGACTGGTGTTCCCAAATCAGGCGTTATAAGTGGAAAATGACCAAAGTTAAGGTGATTTGTCTAAGGAGTAACAAATAAGGAAGTCTTTTTTCTTTTTTCTGGTCAAAGATCCATGCTCAATCTTTGTAGAAATGACCATAAACTCTTAGTCCCAACTGTAAATAACTTACCATTTATGTTTTCTACAGTGGACATAGTTTTATACTAGAAAGAAAATCCATGTTATTTTAAAAGTAATTTTACTTCTTCATACTTGGGCAGTATGAAGAAAGTATATGTATATGAGTTAAAAGAACTCCTAATAAATCCTCTAATAAATACTAATAAATCCCCATGAAAGCGCAGGTAGCTGGGTGACTCTGACTCGGTTTAACCAGTCAGGGACTATCACTGGACTGAGAATGGTATCTGTCATTCTTTAACAATTTTGCAAAGAATGGGAGAGCTCCTATATCCCCAAAGAAAATCTGGGTCCTACAAAGGAAAATGCAAGGGGGAATGGATACTGAAGAGGCAACCAGGGACCGTCAAGTTCAGTATTCCGTGGAAGTTGTCATGAAGTCTAAATAGTACTGTGGGTACAAGAGTGTTTATAAAGTGCCCAGGGCACTCACGGGATGGGCTGAGATGCAAGCAAGGTAATTCTCAGTCCTTTCAGAAAAATTGGTGTATAAACACTGGAAGGGCTGTTTCCTAAAGGATCATGAGATGACAGGAGGCAAGCTTAAAGCTGCTGGTAGCCATCTTTCCATATGGAGCCTGTGTCGAATGTCTGTTGCAAGAGAGAATAAGGAATAGAAACCTGTAAGAAAACTCAGAATTGAAAAAAGAGAGTCCTAGTAGTATCCCCTAATCCCATGAATTAGGTATGTTTAGAGCCCTCTCTGCCTTTGTACCCCTCAGTTAAATGAGCGATAAATTCCTTTTTATTTTAAGCTACATTGAGTTTAGTTTCTGCTACTTATAACCGAAGAGGTGCAGACTGACACAAACTTCACCGAGTTCAAGCATCACACTCTTTTGTACAACTTGTCACCTTTCCTGCAAGTTCGTTCAAGGACGCCATTTCAGGGCACCCAGTCTTCTACCAACTCCTCCACTCTCTCCATATGCCTTAGTCCCCTCCTGCATTCGCTTTCCTTCCTTTGTAACTTAGATTTATGGTTCACTATTTCAAAAACTCCCTGGCCTCCATCTGGCAAAAATTCAATCCATGGAGTCTAACTATCTGTTTTCTCCATGACTGAATATGAGCAATTAAATATCAGTAGAGAAAAAAATCACACAAAGGAAAGGTTGATTTCACCCCAATTTCATGACTAGATGTCATATGGATTCCAGGATGGTCAGCAATTCTCTGGTTGGTTTTCTCTTATGTTCTCTAATGGTATCATCTCTTCCCCACTCAATTTCAATTGACAGCCTTTGCGTCACAGGCAAAATGGAACCCATCCTCTATTAATTCTCTTCACATAATAAAAAGAGTTATCTTTCCTATTTTAAGCCCCACTCATCTATCTGAGACTTGGATCTCATCCCCACCCATCTTGCCAAAAATCTGCACTATCAATTGGCCTTTCCCTAGCCTGTATCTCTAACCTTGCTAGGCAAGATATCTCTGTTTGCCTCTCCAGAGCCCCTTCTTATCCTTCTCTAACCTGTCTTTGCTGGGGGGGTGAAGTCTGTATGAACTCTATCAGCAGGTGATTTTGCCTTTTGTCCTCTTGAGGAGTGAGGGCTGGCCAATGGAAAGTCCCAGCAGGAGATCTGAGGGTGGGAGGAACCTGAGATAGGAGCATGTATTTTTCCGACATCTTCACCTCAAAGTCTTCTTGGGTTGGCTGTTTCTTTTGAGCAAAGTTATTGTCCTCTCAAGTTAGCTGTCTCCTTCTGGGATCTGGTAATTTCTCCCTTCCCTCATCCCTTTAAATAAATCTTAGGCCATTGTTCTGCTGCTTCTTTCCCAAGGATACCTTACAATCCCTTGCAGGTTCCCTATATTGTAACTACACCATTGTACATAGTCTCTTCCTAAAATGATCCCAAAGTATTTTATCTATTTCCTGCTGACTGACACAAGCTAAATCTCACACTCTCCCTCTCTAATGAATTTTCATCAATATATAAACATGCTCAAGCAGCCTAGCCTCACAGATCTTTCATCTTTACCTCTTATCTACTTTTTCTATCTTACACTCTTGATCACATCCCAGATCTCGTCATCAACTGGAATTGCTCCATCTCTGAAATCTTAAACTCCAGTATCTGAGCATCATCTCCTAACCTTACCAATGTGTATTTCATAATTGCATCAAAAGCACTAAAGCCCTTGACTCCTACACCCCACCACCAATCTCAGTCTCCTCTTGTCCTTGTTCCCTTCTCCAGACAGTTTGAAAACAAGGATACATTTTTCTTTCAATCTCTTTCTTGCTTAATACTCTCAATTGCATGTCTTCTTGCTCTTCTACATACCAACCTGGAGTAATTCCAATCCTGGGTCAATCCAACTATGTATCCTCAAAATTCATATGTTGAAGCCGTAATCTCCACTGTCAATCTATGAGAAAATAAATGACTGTTTAAGTCACTGAGTCTATGCTAGCTTGTTATGGTAGCCCAAGCAGTTAAGACAGTGTGCCACTTGCTGTTTCTCAAAACAAGTCATGCTCTTTCAGACGATCTTGTTTTTGTGAACTGCCTGGCCTTTTCACTGGGATTTGAATTAACTTCTTCTCTTCACCAGTACACCCCCTTCCCTTCTTCATCTTGCAAAAACTCACTCATCTGTTAAGAATCAACTCAAGGATCACTTCCTCCAGAAAGTCTTCTTTAGTTCTTCCAGGCCAATTTCATACTCTTCCTCTGTACCACAGTTTCTTGAACTTGACTTTATTACAGCTGTTATTATAATTCCCTGTTAATGAATCAGTCTCTCTTACTGCTTTGTGAGATCTTTGGGATCAGTGGCTGGTCTTCTTTTTAATCTGTATCTGCAGCAGCAAACATAACACCCAACTCATTGTTTGACACTCAACATATATTTGTAGAATGAATGACTGAAATTCATGGCTGCCTGGTTCCATTCTCGGTCTGCACTCAACAACATACTCTCTCCAACCCTCTATGCATTATCTTGTGACACAGGCGGTTATGAATGTGTGACTCTCATGAGATTATGAAAAGCTAGAAGACAATTATTTTTACCTTTTATGCTATTATAACCCATAGTATCTCATTCTGTACTTGTACATGTTAGACAGACAATACATTTTTGTTTAAAAAGTGAGTATATTTGACAAAAAACAAAGCTAACACACTCTAAGCCTTACTCATAAATGTTCAGCGCAGAAAAGTAGTGTTTGTACTCCTAATGGTTCTTATGTGGATCAGGTCACATCTGAAATTTAGCATTTGATTCTGGGCAACAGCTATGTATTCCTTCCTTCAGCACATGTTTATAGAGTGCCTACTTTGTGCCAAGCACCTGGGCTTGGAAATTAAACAGACTTAGGTTTGAATCCTAATTCTGTCATTTATTATGTAAAATGGTCAGGATAGGCTAGGTTTTGGTGCAGAAACAATCAACCCCAAAATATCAGTAGCTTATCACATCCCAGGTTTGTTTTTCATTCATGCTGCATGTCCCCCACTGACTGACTATGGCTCTACTCCAGATGGTCTTCACTCCAGGACCTGCCGGCCTCCATTCGAGGCTCCATGGAACAAGAGAAGTATGGTGAATCAGGCATTGGCTCTTAAAGCTTTTTGTCAGAAGTGATATAAGTCATTTCTGCTCACATTTTATTGGTCGAAGCTTCATATGACCACATGTGGATTCATACACAGAAGACCAAAGAGGGGTGAACAGTAATATGATCTACCATAGGATCTGTCCTAACCTGTTCAAGTCTCTGTTTTGTCATTTGTAAAATCATCATCATCATCATTATCATCTCTGCATTGAAGATAGAGGTGAGAGTATAAAATGTTTGATACATTGAAGTCTGTAAGGAAATGCTAGCTATGTTGCTTTAAAAGTTTACAGGGGCACCTGGGTGGCTCTGTCAGTTAAAGATCTGGCTTCAGCTTGGGTCGTGATCTCAGGGTCCTGGGACTGAGCTCCTCCTTGGACTTCCTCCTCAGTGGGAAGCCTGCTTCCTCCTTTCCCTCTGCTGCTCCCCCTACTTGTTCCCTCTTGTTCTCTCCCTGTCAAATAAATAAAATCTTCAAAAAAAAAGTTTACAAACCCTGATATTCAGCTTAAGAAATTACTGTAAGTGAAGCTCTTCAAGTACTTCAGAATAAAGTAAATTAATTTGCTCTTCTTTTAATTTTTTTTTTTTTTAAAGACTCTGCTTAAAGTATCTGAACTATGTTTCCAGCCCTGGCTTGATGTTTTTTCCATCAAATGATTCTTGCCAGAATCAAGATGATCTGTGGAGAAATATATTGGATAAAAATTCTGTGATTTATTATTCATTTTTTCAGGTTCAAAGTCTGTTTTCCAAACAGGATCATAAGCAACTGAGATGGGGCCATGTCTCATACCTTTTATATCACTAGAAACTAGCAGAATTCCCCATCCAGGGCATTTCTTTCTGCTGATAAAAATGTTTGCAAATGAAATTAGAACTTTATATTATCATTTCCAGTATCTACTGATTTAAATTTACAGTTACATTTTGAGATATTTATTTTTTTTATTTTTTATTAACATATAATGTATTATTAGCCCCAGGGGTACAGGTCCATGAATCACCAGGTTTACATACTTCATAGCACTCACCATAGCACATACCCTCCCCAATGTCCATAAACCAACCACCCGAGATATTTATTTTTTTTAAAGCTTTTAGTTATTTATTTGACAGAGATCACAAGTAGGCAGAGAGGCAGGCAGAGAGAGAGGGGAAGGGAATCAGGCTCCCTGCTGAGCAGAGAGCTGGATGTGGGGCTCAACCCCAGAACCCTGGGATCATGACCTGAGCCTTAACCCACTGAGCCACCCAGGTGCCCCATCGAGATATTTATTTTTTAAAGCCTCTTATTTATTACATTTACACACCATTTTCTATGGAATGATGTCAGTGCAAAGAGCAGGGTGGTCCAATTTGACGTATATAGGTCGAGTTACACAAATGCTGGTAGAATCACTTTCTGGATTCACCCATTGAAAACAAGTAGAACAACAAGTTACCACTTTTTCATTACTCTTCCTAGCATGACTGAAAGAAATTCTATATAGGCAGAGTTGAAATTTCTTCCCATGAAGTAAGTGATTCTAGTTCTTTTAGAAATTTGGTAATCATGTGAACCAGCAAATGTGATTTAAAAAGTAATATGTACTTGGAGGCATTCCAAAAGGAGACTTTGAAGTAAATTCTGTATCTCCTTATTTAACCTCTTAAGAAATCTCTTTTGATGTGAGGGACAGGCTTGATGCTTGGAAGTCACATGGGTGGCACCTTTGGAGGCTTCTCTAAACTGCATGGCCCTGTGAACTGTGTGTGCTTGGCCACCAGACTATCCCTCATCCATGTCACCTTGTGAGGAATACCTTTGGGACAAGCCATTGCTTTGAAGATACGAGCAATGGTACCCAGGCTGCCATTCAAACTAATGGCTACCTATTTGGTATAACGAAGACAATTATCATATGATCTCTCTGATATGAGGAATTTGAGAGTCAGGGTGGGGGTTGTAGGGGGGTTAGGGAAGGAAAAAGTGAAACAAGATGGGATTGGGTGGGAAACAAACCATAAGAGACTTTTAATCTCACAAAACAAACTGAGGGTTGCTGGAGAGAGAAGGGGTAGGGAAAGGATTGTTGGGTTATGGACATTGGGGAGGGTGTGTGCTATGGTGAATGTGTATGTGAAATGTGTAAGAATAATGATTCACAGACCTGTACCCCTGGGGCAAATAATACATTATATGCTAATAAAATAATTTAAAAAACAAAAATAAAAATAAAACAAATACAGAGACCAGCAAGTTTGTAATCTCACCAAAATACGCTCAATAACAATAGGAATTTCATAGGGTTGGCACTGGGGATTAGAATAAGACTTTCATGCATTTTTTTTTTTTCATAAGCTTAAAGAAAGGTTGCTGACAGCTGGTCGGTGTCTTTGCCAAAGTTTTTAACTTGGTATTTCTGGAGTTCTAAATACTATGGCCTAGACTGCCAAGGAAGGGAGAAGTGAAGAACCAGGTCCACAAAAAGGGAGTGAATATATCCTCTCTTACCCACAGAGGGAGAAATACTGATTTGAACTAGACCCAAGTAATTTAGAGTCACTCAGGTGTTCCGTCTTAATTGTTGCCTGGGGACGAAACACACAATGAGGGAAATCATCCTAATCAGCTTACACATGGTCTGACCCTTTCTTATCCATCAGCATGAGGTAGTTCACAGCTCTCCAGGTTACAAGGCTTCCCCTCTCATCTTCCAGTAAAAACCTTCAGGGTGTGGACACTCCCACTGTAGAAAAGAGCATTGAAAATCCTGAGGGATGGTAAGGAGCTCTCAAACCCCATTCTGTCATCTTTCTTGTTCTCATCTCTTTATTTATTTATTTATTTTTAACCAACCATTAGCAAAAATAGACTACCACTTAAACCACTGGTTCCTTAGCCTGTTGGATCACAGGACCACCCATGGAAGTATTTTTAAAAAGATAGACTTCTGGACTCCAGCACAGATCTCCTGAATCAGGTTCTTTGGGTAGTAAAGCCTAGGAATTGTGTTTTTTAAGAGTTCTGTGATTCTGATTATCTGCCAACGTTGGGAAGTGTTGAGAGGATTGCAAGGCTGTTTCTCTGCTTCTCCCACCACCGTTCCTTCTGTAAGATGATTTGACAAATCCAACCCCCCTCGGTCTCTACCTTTGGTAAAAGAGGTTGTACCTGGGCTTGAATCATTTTGGCAATTAGAGAGATCTGGCTAGAGCCAAAGCTCTCTCACACATACGCCATGCTGTTGCAGATGCTGAGGAGCCCAAAGCTATGGACCAGAGACTATTCCATGCAGGGGCCTCCATGATTGCATGTCTGTCAACCTAACAAACAGTCTTAGGCCGTTACATCCCCAGGGGAAAAAATCCCCCAACAGAATTGCCAAGGCTGTGCTTATCACTCAGATTTGATTTTTCACCCATGTTAGCTGCTTCTCACCTACTATTCACACTGTTATATCATCTGCCCACCTGGGGGTAGCTGGTCCCTACTTGATTTTATCCAGAACCCCCTATCCCTTGAGTGTTTATAATAGAACCTACGAGAGGAACTCATTTAAAAGGAGAAGCTTAGGGGCTGCTGAGCGGCTCAGCCAGTTAAGTGGTTAAGTGTCTGCCTTTGGCTCAGGTCATGATCTTGGGGTCCTGGAATCAAGCCCTGCCTCAGGCTCCCTGCTCAGCAGAGAGTCTGTTTCTTGCTCTCCCTCTACCACTCCCCTTGCTAGTTCCTGTGCTCTCTCTCTCTCTCATATAAGTTTAAAAAAACTTAAATAAGTTAAAATAAGTTAAAAAATAAGTTTAAAAAATCTTAAAAGAAAGATGGAGGGAGGGAGGGAGGAGGAACGAAGGAAGGAAGGAAAAAAGGAAGGAAGGAAAGAAGGAAAGGGGAAGCCTAGGGGCTCCTGGGAGGCTCAGTCGGTTAAGTGTCGGACTCAGCTCGGGTTATGATCTCCAGGTCCTGGGTCAGGCTCTGCTCAGCAGGGAGTCTGCTTCTCACGCTCCTTCTCCTTCTCCCTCTAGCCCTCCTTCCTCTTGTGCTTCTCTCTCAAATAAACAAAGTCTTTAAGAAAATAAAAGGAGAAGCCCATGTGCGCATAATCCAAGTTCTACGGTTTCCAATGATAACACTATTACATGTGATCGTAATTCTCCACATTCTTTCAGCTCATTTCCTGCCACCAGAGTGACGGGTGCTCTGATACGTTCCTGAGTTTCTGTGATGCACTGCCATGAAGTCTTGTAACTTGTCTCACTGATGGTGTTGAACTCAGGGTTAGCTTTAAGTGCTGGGGTGTTTTCAAGAAAGAGCAGCTTCTAGCACACCTCCCACCTGGTGCTTGCCTAGTGAGATATGATAGCACAAGGGCTCCAATTCCTTCCTTATCATGCTGTCCCGCTTGGCAAACCTAAGGATTTAGTGTAATTTTAGAAAAGTTCAGATACTTACTTTAGAAAGGGAGTTAAAATGTGTGTATGTATATATCTATGTGAATATTTTCTAGGTTCAGAGATGCAGTTATGTGTATGCATAGGTGTGATCTT
The DNA here is from genome assembly GCF_022355385.1 of Mustela nigripes. NCBI lineage: Eukaryota > Metazoa > Chordata > Mammalia > Carnivora > Mustelidae > Mustela > Mustela nigripes. Next base: position 80,217,191 of record NC_081570.1, on the reverse strand, counting down.
AGGGTGCATGTGTATACCAATGTACTATATGACACGTTTGCTAGTGTTTCTTGTATCTCAAAGAGCAATATTAGGACCATTTTGATATCTAATAATCATAATAGAGCACAGTTGTTATCTTGGAGATATAATATTTTTAAGGAGGCTCGTGGGGCTTGAAACTTATGACCCAGAGATAAAGAGTCTCATTCTTTATGCATTGAGCTAGCCAGGCACCCCATGTGGAGCTATAATCCTTGAATTGGTTACCCTTCTCTGTCACTGGAAGTCATTATTCAAGGTTTGGAAGTGACACCCAGAAAAAATCAAGACTGGTGGTGGATGTGGCACTGGAGAATGGGGTGGAAACACCAGTTTCTCTGCTTCTCCCATCACCGTTCCCTCTGTAAGATAATTTGACAAATCCACCCCCTCCTCCCCGTTATGGAAGAGGAATGCAATAGCTAGAAGATCGGATTGCAGTTTGCAGAAAGGAATCAGGATAAGCTATAGACATTCTTTCTTCATTCCTGAAACAAATTCCCTTCTTAATGGTGTACCTAAATTGTTGTCTTTTTTAAATTTTTTTTTAATTTTCCTAAGTCAGGGCAAAACCTTCTTCTTCGTTTTTTTTTTTTTAAACTAAGGTAACATATAAATAACATAATATTTGTCATTTTAACATTTGTAAATATACAATCCAGTTGCATTGGATTTCTCTACTTAATGGTGAATTCCGTGAGTTCACCATGCTGATTGTAGCTGGTTTATGTGGCTTCTGGGGGGAGATTAAGCAAGAGTATACAAGTAAAAACCTTAGAAGCCTCTAACCTTTCCAACTTCCTCTACAAGTTTCTCAATAGTTTGCTCACTTTTCAATGCAAGGAACTTCTACTGCAGGAGGTTTACCTGTAAAAGGCTATGCCAGGTTGGATGGGAGATACAACATTGCAGACCTCCTCCTGTTCCCCAAGGACACCTCATCTGCTGGAGAAGAAAACCAGACCGAAAAACTAATCAAACAAAATATAATGTAAACACAAAACAAAACAGCCAAGTGCTAAAAGGCAGAAGAACAAGTAGAAGAAGGATGAATTAGGACTAACTGGGGGAGAATAGGAGTCGAATAAAATTTCTAAGGGAAGAGAAGGGTGGTTCTAGCAGAACACAGGAAAGAACAGTGTTTGACATAGAGTAGGTGCTCAGTAGTTATCAAATAAATGAATGAAATGCAAATGGGAATGAATAAATGAATGAGAGCCAAATCTGAGCACAGGCTGGGAACTGAAAGCATAAGGAGACTGGGATGAATGGTGTGTAATGATAGCTGGATATGGTCAGGGTGTATGGTGGGGAGTAGTAGCAAGAGGATAGGAGACAGAAGTTTGGCTGGCTCAGTATGTAGAGCGACTATTGATCTTGGGGTTGTAAGTTTGAGCCCCATGTTGATAGGTATAAAGATTATTTTTAAAATAAAATCTTAGGGACACCTGGGTGGCTCATTCGGTTAAGCGTCTGCCTTCGGCTCAGGGCATGATCCAGGATCCTGGGATCGAGCCCTGCATTCAGGCTCCCTGATCAGCAGGAAGCCTGCTTCTCCCTCTCACTCTTCTCTTACTTGTGTTCCCTCTCTCACTGTCTTTCTCTCTGTCAAATAAATAAAATCTCTAAAACAAAATTTAAAAAATAAAATCTTTTTTTTTTTTTTTAAAGATTTTATTTATTTATTTGACAGAGAGAGATCACAAGTAGGCAGAGAGGCAGGCAGAGAGAGAGAGGAGGAAGCAGGCTCCCTGCTGAGCAGAGAGCCCGATGTGGGACTCGATCCCAGGACCCTGAGATCATGACCCGAGCCGAAGGCAGCGGCTTAACCCACTGAGCCAGCCAGGTGCCCCTAAAAAATAAAATCTTAAAAGAAAAAGATGATAGGAGAGAAAGGAAGGATTATATTAGGGAAAACCTTGGCCCCAAAGAGAAATTTTCACCAATTTCCCATCAGAATAAATGGAAAGAAAGGCCCTAAGGGAAAGACTATAGCTACAGTGAAAGTCCAAGTCAACCCCACTCTTAAGAGAAGGCCTTCAGGACGTGGGTGGGAATGTGGGTGGAAGGAGGGGGGCGTGTAGTTCAAGAATTAAGAGAAACCTCAGACCAGAGAGGAGATTCTATGAAGATACTTATTCAGTGAGTCATAAAACAATGAAGCAACAGCATGCATTTGACAAACATGAATGAAAGTCCTACTCAGGCAGTCCCTACTTCCACAGAGCTGGCTCTGATGGTCACTTCCATCCTGGCCTCCCTCCTACTTTGAAAGACCGGTAAATTTGTGATTTGGATTGGCTCTGAAAGTGTGGTAACAGAGGTTATGTGCTAAGTGAAATGGCATACAGTAAAAGGAGAGACTGGGGCCACCCCTGTGGGGTCAGGGAGAAACCTCACATACAAGTGACGTTCGAACCTCCTCTTTGAAGCATAATGTAGAAACGCATCAGTTGTAGAGGAGAGGCCCAGCGTTCCAGGCTGAGAGGCCAGCAGAGACAAAGAGGGGCATGAAATCACACGGCGTGTGAAGTATTGCTTCATACCATAAGCAGCTGCTCACTAATCTACACAGAGATATTCAGACTGCTAGAGATTAACCATCTGGAGGACCCTCACAGCTGCTCTTTGAGAACCACAGTATTAATGGGCAAAAGGAAACCATGAGAAACAGTGAGTGTGGCCAAATGGTCAAGGAAGCTGGAAAGTAGGACACTGCTGTCCGACACTCCTATGAATGCCAGCCAGATTAAAAATAAGTGGTGAGTCAACTTGGTGCATTACAAATATACATAGTAATTAGACTACGTTAGTTCCTCACAAATGCAAATTGAAATATTATTACCATCTTATCTCCTGCACATCAGAAGGTAATATTTTTGCTAATGGTCCCATTTGTGCCTTTATCCCATAAGCCTGAATAGAGTCTCATTGCTCCACTTCCTCTAGGGCCCATGGCGAGGGAAGGCAGCAGTTCTCCCAGGTGAGCAGCCTAATGCTGTGAAGGCTTGAGTTATTTGCCCCCATTTATTGACGGTCAGGCTGGTCCCAAACCCATCTTTCCAGGCTGGCATGCCTACTTAGTAATTACAGTGAGGTTTTTATATGACTTAAAATATTTTAATGTGACTGTTCCCTGAGGGTCCAGAGCAAAGTTGGGTTTAATAAATTTAATAACTAATTAAGACACCCTCAATTTCAACCTCCATTAGATTAATTTTTTAATGAGTTTCAGAATGCCTCTCAAGATGTTTCTTCCCTAGATATGGTGAGAAACACACACATGCACACATGCACCCCAAAGATGGATTTGAGGCTTTGATATACCAGGTATTAGCTGAGTAATTTATCTATAAAGGAAAAGCTCCCTCCCAATTCTTACCTTTAGTAATTCCACAGCAGAATGGCTGTTCTCCGTACTTCCCCTTTAAGGGAAGCAGAGAATCCTAAACTGTACAAAATATACTCTGTGTGTGTGTGTGTGTGTGTGTGTGTGTGTGTGTGTGTATGAATCTCAAATAAGCTTGTGGCTTTGTGCAAGTAGCAGAATTAGGAATGGGGATATTATCCATGTACAGAAAAATTCCTTTAAGGATTTTATTGGCCAATAAACATAAAATTTGGAGACAATTTGGAGTTACCAAGATGTGTTTATTTTCCTCCAAACGACTTAACCCTTCTGCTCCCAAGAGCTTGAGTTGTTCTCCCTTCATGTGCTACATCTTGGAGTTGGAGAAGAATAGCTCTAACCAACTCTCCAGTAGGGATTTTAGGGAAAAGCAAATCACCAGCCTGCTCTTTTGTCTTCCTTCTCCTCTCTGCTGTCTAGCAGATCACACTGTGGGATACTCACCTTGATGGGGGAAGGAGGAGAGAATTCCTAAGAAAGGGAAAGAGAAAAACTAAAATACTAATTATTTTATGGCTACAGTGGAATGGTCCTTCTTCGCCCATAGATTTGGAGAGTACAGTCTTACACAAACACATGCACGCACGCACAAGGTAGAATAAAATAAGAAGCCAATCTACCCAGCACCTGCAAAAATAAATTGTACTTAAAAAAAATAACTATTTTATAATTTGTTTAAAATCCTAGTCAAATGAACATTTGCTTTCACCTTGAGCAGTAATTTAGGGGAACAGGATCTGAGGAAAAACAAGGTCTGAACTGTCTCATTCAGCATAGCCAAACGTTGATTATCCAAATCCATGACAAATCTGCCTTTCAGTTTCTTTGTGACATGACTCCCTCCCCCTGCATATTTAACTCATCTTTAAGAATGAGAAGTTGGCTTGCTCTCCCATTTCTTCAGAGCTGGATCTTCCCTAAATAGCAACATTATTTTATTTAAAGTCCATTGAATTTCCAGAATTCTAGAAACACCCATATTCAAAAGTTAGAATAAAAACACATTCCAAAGCAAGATGAAAAAGTGCACTCTGCTCTAAAGCGTGGAAAATTAAGAGTTGGCTGTTTGGGAAATTTCCTGCTGCGTCAAAACCAGTTGAAAGCATTGCCTGTCTTCATTTTTAGTATTCATAAAGGCCTTACTAACAATTTTGGGGGTCATAGCTATGGGAGTTAAACCCACTGGCTGGTTAGTGACTAGACTCATAATAATCATTAAAGTTAGTTGGCCATCTATACTACTCAGGAACGAGGTGACAAATACTACAAAAAAGAAAATGAGAAATGTACAGAGTATTTTCCCCCAATATATCAATAATAGGAACTACAACAACAAAAGAAAATTGGGACTTGGGAATTTCTAATACTTATATCTTTAAAAAAAACTCTAAAGATCAATTCTATGTATGAACAGTTATAGCTTAATGGGATCATTTGATGTCTTTATCAGGTTGTCCCTATGAAATCATCTCACTCATATTTCTATAGCCTAATAAGACACCCTTTCCCCTACATGCTCTGAAGAGACACATGAAATAATATCCAGAGTGGTGTCCAGAACTATTTTTTAGGTTGAAAATCCTCTTGCTGTGCTCATGGCTCTGCTTCTACTCAAATGCCCTAAAGGTGGAATAAAAGATGAAAATCCTGGGTTTTGGTTGCCAGAGAATGAAAAACCCAATAACTGGGCTAGTTTTTTGGTTGTTTGCGGAGTTTTTTGTGTGTTTTTGTTGTTATTTGTTTTTTAAGTTTGATGTGGGGCTTGAACTCATGACCCTGAGATCAAGACCTGAGCTGAGATCAACAGTCATATGCTTAACTAAGTACCCAGGCACCCCTGGACCAATTTTTTTTTTTAAGATTTTATTTATTTGACAGAGATCACAAGTAGGTAGAAAGGCAGGCAGAAAGAGAGAGAGGAAGGGAAGCAGGCCCCCTGCTAAGCAGAGAGCCTGCTGCAGGACTCGATCCCAGGACCCTGGGATCATGACCTGAGCCAAAGGCAGAGGCTTTAACCCACTGAGCCACCCAGGGACCCCCCCTCCCCGACCAATTTTAAAGCAGAATCAGGACAATGGAAACCTTCTGCCACTCCCATATTTCTTTTCTTTCTCACTGCCTTCTAAAACTCCCTCTCTTGTATGTTTCTACTCCTTTAACTTTTTGCTTTCCCAGCTTGTAAGTTTTGCCAGCTGGCACTCAGTGACCCTACTGGACATTAGTTCAAACCAAAGCGGGGGCTGAGAAGACCGCCAACCCGTCTGCCAAGAACCTGGAGGCAGGAAGAGTCTTGCCTGTGCTTCACTAGGCTTGATTTATACACAGGTGCTTCTCTTCTGCTATGTAAAGCATGCCTGAAGAAAGCATGCAGGCATGACCCCTCCAAGATTCTCATTTTTATTCTGTTGCCTAACAAGGAGGAACTCCTGACCATTCTTCAGCATATTAGGGCAACAAAGTGGACTTCCGCACGACAGCCTATCAAACAAATCATTGGCCCTATATGGGAATGATGGGAAGGTAGTAACCATGGTAAACATCCCTAAAACCAGTTAGATTTTTCCTTCCCTCTTGGTAGGATATTTGTAAATGTAGTCATGGCAATAAACAGAATAGCTGGCTGGAAAGGTTAAAAGCAACTTCAGAAATCCTCCTTACCAGCAGTTTCTAAACATAGTTCATGCACATCAAAATCACTTGTGGTGCTTATTAAAAACCTTGGATTCTCAGATGCTTAACCAAGACCTTCTAAATTACAATCTTTAGGATCAGGGCCCTAGAATGTTATTTCAAGCAAGTATCTCATATCCAGCCAGGTTTCAGAACTACTGCTAGACGGGTCCACAGTTCCCCACGGACTCTATTTGCTGTTTTCTGGGGGAGCAGCAGCCACAGAGAAAGTAAGGTCAATATTTCTTAGGGTAAGGATTCAAAGCAAAGTCGGAGAAACTAAAATCCCTAAAAATAAACTGGTAATTTTTGGGGGAACAGACCTCCAGTTGACATCGTCAAGCCCTGGCCATGAGAAATTTCCACTGTAAAGAGCCTGAGTGTCACACAAATGGGGACTGAACAGCAAGTTCAAGCCACTCTCCAGCTGCTATTATTCAAATAACCTTTGTGCGGGCACCTGACTGGGAGAGCATGGGACGCTTGATCTCAGGGTTGTGAGTTCAAGCCCTACCTTGGGTGCAGAGATTACTTGGAAATATGATCTTTAACAACAAAAGAAAAGCAACACAACAAAAACACAAATAATCTCTGCTCCTGGACAGTAAGCTAAGTGGTAGGAGCATAGGGTTGACACTGGGTCACTGGCTCATTCTGCCAGAAGCCCCCTGATTCCTCAGGTCAGATAGTTGCCCTTCCTCTTTTTCCCCTTGAAACCCAATCGCTGCTTCTATCATATAGCCCTTATACAGTATACTCATACAATAACTAGCTATTTACATGACTTTTTTCCACTGTAAACTCTACTGCAAACTAAGGTGTCTGCTATCACTCCATTGTCGGTACCCCAGCATTAAGTACTCACCCAGTGTTTGCTGAATGAGCAAGTTTGTATTTTAGATGGCTCCAACTTCTTTAGAATTTTCTCTGCGGGATTCCAAACACAATTATTTTGAAAAGCATCCCACGTGCTTCACAATTTAAAACACCGTCCCACCTGAGAACAGCAAACAAACAACATTCACAGAGGTTAGGCCCACCTGCCAAGTCCAGGTGGCCTGATTTTGTAAATAACAGTCTTGTTGAAACACGGTTACACCCGTTCATTTACCTTATCATTTATAGCTGCTTTCACGCAGCAACTGCAGGACTGAGTAGTTGCTGCAGAGAGACAGAGGCTGTATGGTCCACAAAAAGCCCCAGATATTTATGATCTGGCTTTTTACACAAGGGTTTGCCAACTCCTGCCCTAGAGGTGGGAAGACCTGTGTGACATTGGACACAATGCTCAACTTTTCTGAATTTTGGTTTTCTCATCTGGATAATGGGGATAATAATGGTGTCTATTTTACAGGGTTTTGCTTGGAATAAATGGGATAATCCTTGTAAACCTGAACATACTAGGTGTTCAGCAAATATTAGCCATTATATTTATTACTTTGAAAACTTGCCTATGTTCCCTCTTGTCTTTTTTCAGCTATTCCTCATCAACTTTAAAAAATGTTAATAAAAATAAAACCAGAGCATTCTTTAGCTTTAAAAGCATTGCCATTTGAAAGAACTTTGGGTTCAACCACTCTAATGATAAACTGCCCCCATCCTTAGAACAAAGACTCTAAATAAGTCTTTATTTATATTAAAAAAAATTCCAAGACAAGATCTTTGGGTATTTAATAAACATGCTTTGCTATGAGATGCTTGCTTTCTCACAAGCTTCAATCATAAGAGCCAGAAGAGGGGCTTGACCTCACACCCATCTATCCCCCAGCTTGGTATCTGCTTTACATATTATTCCATTGCCTCTAAAATCAGACACCTATAGCTCTTCTATTAAATATCTTGAAAAAGTGCAGAGGTGGGGGATGGAGCACTAAATACATGGAATGGTTTTTGTAGCGAAAAGGTCTGAGTGATAGACAGGAAACCAAGCCAAGAATCTCTAAAGGCATCTTTTACTTAACTTGGAGCCCTCATTTCTGGAAAGCCAGCTGATCACTCCTGTTAAAGTTCTTTCATCAGACAGATGTCCCACTGAGTGGACTGTAGTTCATGCAAAGGAGGACAGTTCTCTGACTCACCTAACATCTTATTTATTAATTTCTTTTTCTGATTGTAGAGCTGAAGTGGAATTTCAGTTTTTCCTTTAGCATTCAAGATTGCCAAAGTCTTGGCATTGACCAAGACTCTGCCCTACAGGAATTTGCAGCAGTAGGCAACTTCTACTTTGACTTCTTTCAGACTCTTCTATCCATCTGTGGGATTTCCTGCTTGGGCATGGTGGCTAACTGCCCAGAGCAACTGGACTTTACAGTTTTTGTTAATGTACAAATCTATGCTTTGTAAGTGGGACTGTAGTGTGGATTTGTATAGTTAGGAGATTCCTGTGTTAGGTTAGAATAGATTTAGATTTCTCTTGGAATTTTACCCTGAACTCCCAGGGATAAACTCACTCAGCTCTCGTGCCAGTTCAGGTCCTCCAAAAGGCAGTCACCTCACAGTTTACTGCGAGGATATAGGGGACTAAAGAGGGGGAAGAGACAGAAGAGTCTTCCAGTTGTGATGTAGGTCTAATGTATGTGAAGAGAGAAGGGGAAGGAGAACTGCACAGTAGCACTACTCTGAGCTGAGACAGTCTACTGGAGACATCTCTTGTTTGGCAGAATTGGCTTGGCTCTAGAGTCCCCCATCTCAGGTGTTGGCTGGGACGAGCCTGGGATGACTGGTCTCAGGGTGAGCACTGGAATGTAACCAAAGGTGCAAAAGCTGGCCTTATATCTGGTTCTCTTGAAGGGAGAACTGAGCAACATACTTCTGTGGTCACCATTATCCAACCCTATTGGATAATGGGGTAGCTAATGGCATCCACTTCAGATGAGTTCAAAGAGCAGCTCATCCATGGTTCCCATAGTCCCTTCTTTCTGAGGAGAAATTTAGAAAAATTTAGAAAAAGGAGGCTAGTGAGACAAGCTATTGTCCCACCTCTGGTTAGTTTTTGAGTCAAAACTGGTATTCATCTTCTCCCTCCTCTACTATCCATTCCAAATCTCCCTCATCCTCTACCTTCACTTCCACAAGTGTTGGTGGCTCTCCTGGGTGGTTGAACCTAAACCCTCATTCCTGAGGCATCTTCATCTTCTTCCTTCACTGGGGTCACTGTATGTGCCCACTCACAGTTACAGCTGGGTAACAGATTACCAGGAGGTATGCAAGTACTTGTATTCATTCCTGCCCCCATTGTGTAAAAGCAGCCCTATCTCTCTTACGGATCAGGTTAATTGTTCCTGATTTTACTCTTTGTCAGCTGGTCTCTGGACACAAAGCTTTTGAAGTAACCAGGTGGCAGGTGTACCTTGTAATTCAGTGGGACATCCTGCTCTGTTTCAGGCATGTGGGCACTTCCTTTGGGGATGAGGACTTCTAACTGTGCACATCTCATAATTACCAGGATGTCACTGGAAATAATGGCAAGACTACTTCTGCTTCCATCCTTAATATTATTCTTCAAGGGGATATAGTCTCATAAAGGGGTCTCTAGAAGATACTGTGTCCTGAAGGATGGCCCTCCATCCTGTAGTTATTGCCACCAAATTGGCACCTCAGCTATATCTCCACTAGGCCATTCCAGTGCTTTAATAGCCATTGCCTGGAAATCTGTATTGTGATAGGCAGTTTCTACAATGGCTCCCAATGATCCCCACCTAGTTGTACAACTCTCTCCCCTGGAATGCGGCTGGACCCAGTGACTTACTTCCCACAAATCAAACACAGCAAAAGTAATGGGGTATCCCTTCATAAATTAATTTTAAAAGGATTAGATTCCATCATGCTCACCCTCTCTTAGTCTCTTACTTGCTCACTCTCATGAAAGCCAGCTGCCATGTTGGAAGTTATCCTATAGAGGCTGATGTGGCAATGAACAGAGAAACTAATAAAAACAACGCAAAACAATACAAAACGGAGGAGGCTGGGCAAGATGGTGGAGGAGTAGCCGACTGAAATGACATCAGCCTGCAGGAGTTCAGCTAGATAGTTATCAAGCCATTCTGAACACCTACAAACTCAACAGGAGATTGAAGAGAAGAAGTGCAGCAATTCTAGGAACAGAAAACTGACTACTTTCTGAAAGGTAGGACCTGCAGAGAAGTGAATCTGAAGCGACGGAAAGATAGACTGTTGGGGGAGGGGCAGGCTCCTGACAAGTGGTAGAGCAGTGGAGCACAAAATCTGAACTTTTAGAGGTCTGCTCCACTGAGGGGCATCACTCCAGATGCTAAGCCAGGGTGGAATCCTCATGGGGACAGTGTGGTCTCAGGTCCCATGGGGTCACAGAAGGATGGGGGTGTCTGAGTGTGGCAGAGCTCCCACAGAAAGCCAGCTGGAAAGATGGAGGTGAGGAGTGAGCGCTCAGCTCAGGGTTACCTTAAACTGTGATCCATAGCACAGTCAGACCACTGTTCTTTGAACAGGGATCCCACAAGTGGCAAGTCCAGGGAGACTCAGCTTCCTCCTCTGGAGGCAGGAATCTGCTGGGTTTGGAGACTCCAAACAGGGCTGTGCGCCAGAGACAGAAACACTCGGTCACAGGTCGGGTGAGCCCAGAGTGCGAGCAGAGACCAGGGAGATGGGAGTGATTGAGCGCTTTTCTCCAAGGTTGCACTGAGGAATGGGGCCCCGAGCTCTTAAATCTTCCAGGCCAGAGATTGGGAGGCTTTCATCTTCATTCCTGTCCTCTAGAGCTCTACGGAAAGCGTTCAGGGAACAAAAACTCCCGAGAGTAAACTCAAACAGATTTCTTAGCCCAGCCCTTGGCAAGAGGGGTGCAATTCTGCCTTTGGCAAAGACCTTTGAGAATCACTACAACAGGCCCTTTCCCCAGAAGGTCAGCAAGAACATCCAGCCAAGACCAAGCTCACTGATCAAGAACAGTTTAACTCCAGAGGAGGGGAAAGCAAAGCATGGAATTTATGGCTTTCTCCCCATGATCCTTTACTCTTGCAAAGTTAAATTAAATTATTTTTAATTTTTTTTTCTTTTTCTAACTTTTAAAATTTTTCCTCTTTTCTCTTTTAATGTTTTTTAAGTAGTTTATCTTAACAATACCTTTCTTTAAAAAATCTTTTTAAACCTTCATTATTATAGTTATATTTTATCCTTCCTTGTATTTAAGCTTACTTTTTTGTATACATATGGGTTTTTTTTTTCCAAAAAATTTTGGGATACAATTTCTTCTAATAGATCAAAATATACCCTAAATCTAGCACAGGGATTTGTTCTAGTCTCTAGCCTGAGCACATTCTCTACTGTCTCCTTTTTTTTTTTTTTTTTGCCTTTCTTCTTTCTTTTTCCAACCAACTTACCTTATTAATTCCATTTTTAGAATTTTTTTAAAATTTTCATCTTTACAGTCATATTCCAACCCTTCATCATGTTTACCCTTGTGTGTGTGTGTGTATGTATATGTTTTTCTCTCTTTAAAATTTTGAGAGGTAGTTTCTTCTAAGAGACCAAAATCCATCCAAAATGGGTGGCTCTGGTCTATTCACCAATCTAATACATATAGATAGATAAATAGATAGATAGATATCTATATATATACATACATACATATATGTGTGTGTGTGTGTATTTTTTTTAATTTTTACCCCCTTTCTTCTCCTCCTGGCTTGGGGTCTCTTCTGATTTGGTTAGCATACATTTTTCTGGGGTCTTTGCCACCCTTTTAGTATATTATTCTTTCATTCATATATTCTTACCTGGATAAAATGACAAGGTGGAAAAACTCACCACAAAAAAAAAAAAAAAAAAAAAAAAAAAAAAAAAAAAAAGAACAAGAGGCAGTACTGATGACTAGGGACCTAATAAATACCGACATTGATAATATGTCAGATCTAGAATTCAGAATGACAATTCTCAACGTGCTAGCTGGACTCGAAGAAGGCATGGAAGATATCAGAGAAACCCTGTCTGGAGAAATAAAAGAACTAAAATCTAACCAAGTTGAAATTTTAAAAACCTATTAATGAGGTACAATCAAGAGTGGATGTTCTTACTGTTAGGATAAATGAAGCAGAATAGAGAATTAATGATATAGAAGACTAAATGACAGGAAATAAAGAAGCTGAGCAAGAAAGACAAACAACTACTGGACCATGAGGGGAGAATTCAAGAGATAAGTGATACCACAAGATGAAACAATATTAGAATAATTGGGATCCCAGAAGAAGAAGAAAGAGAGGGGCAGAAGGTATATTGGAGCAAATTATAATAGGGAATTTCCTGAATATGGCAAAGGAAACTAACATCAAAATCCAGGAGACACAGAGAATCCCCCTCAAAATCAATAAAAATAGGTCCACACCCCATCATCTAAAAGTAAAACTTACTAGTCTTAGTGACAAAAAGAAAATCCTGAAAGCAGCTCGGGACAAGAAGTCTTGTAACATACAATGGTAGAAATATTAGACTGGCATCAGACTTATCCACAGAGAACTAGCATGCCAGAAAGAACTGGCATGATATATTCAGAGCACTAAATGAGAAAAACATGCAGCCAGGAATACTATATCCAGCTAGACTATCATTGAAAATAGAAGAAGAGATAAAAAGCTTCTAGTACAAACAAAATTTAAAAGAATTTGCAAATACCAAACCAGCCCTACAGGAAATATTGAAAGGGGTTCTCTAAGCAAAGAGAGAGCCTAAAATTAGTAGACCAGGAAGGAACAGATTCAATATACAATAATAGTCACCTTAGAGGCAATCCAATGGCACTAAATTCATATCTTTCAATAGTTACCCTGAATGTAAATGATCTAAATGCCCCAATCAAAAGACACAGGGTATCAGAATGGATAAAAAACCAAAACCCATCAATATGCGGTCTACAATAAACTCATTTTAGACCAAAATACACCTTCAGATTTAAAGTGAGGGGGTGATAAACAATTTACCAATCTAATGGACATCAAAAGAAAGCTGGGGTGGCAATCCTTACATCAGATCAATTAGATTTTAAGCCAAAGACTATAATAAGAGATGAGGAAGGACACTATATCACACTCAAAGGCTCTGTACAACAAGAAGAGCTAACAATTTTAAAAATCTATGCCCCTAACATGGGAGCAGCCAACTATATAAACCAATTAATAACAAAGTCAAAGAAACACACTGACAATAATACAATAATGGTAGGGGACTTTAACACCTGCCTCACTGAAGTGGACAGATTATCCAAGCAAAAGATTAACAAGGAAATAAAGGCCTTAAATGACACAGATGGACATCACAGATATATTCAGAACATTCCATCCCAAAGCAACAGAATACACATTCTTCTTCAGTGCACATGGAAAATTTTCCAGAATAGATCACATTCTGGGTCACAAATCAGGTCTCAACTGGTACCAAAAGGTTGGGATCATTGCCCGCACATTTTCAAACCACAATGCTGTGAAGCTAGAACTCAATCACAAGAGGAAATTTGGAAAGAATTCAAATACAGGGAGGCTAAAGAGCATCCTACTAAAGAATGAATGGGTCAACCAGGAAATTGAAGAAAAATTGAGAAAATTCATGGAAAAAAATGATAATGAAAACACAAGTGTTCAAAATCTGTGGGACACAGCAAAGGCAGTCCTGAGAGGAAAATATATAGCAATACAAACCTTTTTCAAGAAACAAGAAAGGACTCAAATGTACAACCTAACCCTACACCTAAAGGAGCTAGAGAAGAAACAGCAAAGAAGGCCTAAACCCATCATGAGAAGAGAAATAACAAAGATCAGAGCAGAAATCAATGAAACAGAAACAAACAAACAAACAAAACGATAGAACAAATCAACAAAACTAGGAGCTGATTCTTTGAAAGAATTAATAAAATTGATAAACTCCTGACCAGACTTATCAAAAAGAAAAGAAAAAGGACTCAAATAAATGAAATCATGAATGAAAGAGGAGAGATCACAACCAACACCAAAGAAATACAAACAATTATAAGAACATATTATGAGCAACTATACACCAGCAAATCTGACAATCTGGAAGAAATGGATGCATTCCTAGGGACGTATAAACTACCACAATTGAACCAGGAAGAAATAGAAAACCTGAACAGACCCATAACCAGTAAGGAGATTGAAGCACTCATCAAAGTTTCCCAACAAACAAGAGCCCAGGGCCAGATGGCTTCCCAGGGGAATTCTACCAAACATTTAAAGAAGAATTAATTCCTATTCTCCTGAAACTGTGCCAAAAAAAAAAAAAATTGAAATGTAAAGAAAACTTCTAAACTCATTTTAGGAGGCCAGCATTACCTTGATCCCAAAACAAGAAAAAGACCCCATCAAAAAGGAGAATTACAGGCCAATAGCCTGATGAACACAGATGCAAAAACTCTTACCAAAATACTAGCCAGTAGGATCCAACAGTACATTAAAAGGATTATTCACCACGACCAAGTGGGATTTATTCCTGGACTGCAAGGTCGGTTCACATCTGCAAATCAATCAATGTGATGCAATACATAAATAAAAGAAAGAACAAGAACCATATAGAAGCTGAAAAAGCATTTGACAAAGTACAGACTCCTTTCTTAATCAAAACTCTTCACAGTGTGGGCATAGAGGGTACATACCTCAATATCATCAGAGCCATCTATGAAAAACACACAGCGAGCATTTCCCCTAAGGTCAGGAACACAGTAAGGCTGTTCACTATCACCACTGCTATTCAACATAGTACTAGAAGTCCTAGCCTCAGCAATCAGACAACAAAAAGAAATTAAAGGCATCCAAATCAGCAAAGAAGTCAAACTCTTACTCTTTGCAGATGATATGATAGTTTATGTGGAAAACCCAAAAGATTCTACTCCAAAACTGCTAGAACTTGTACATGAATTCAGTAAAGTGTCAAGATATAAAACCAATGCACAGAAATCAGTTGCATTTCTATACACAAACAGCAAGACAGAAGAAAGAGAAATTAAGGAGTCAATCCCATTTACAATTGCACCCAAAACCATTAGATACCCAGGAATAAACCTAACCAAAAAAGGCAAAGAATCTATACTCAGAAAACTATAATGTACTCATGGAAGAGATTGAGGAAGACACAAAGAAGTGGAAAAGCATCCCATTCTTATGAATTGGAAGAACAAATATTGCGAAAATGTCTATGCTACCTAAGGCAATCTACACATTTAATGCAATCTTTATCAAAATACCATCAATTTTTCAAGGAAATGGAGCAAATAATCCTAAAATTTATATGGAACCAGAAAAGACCCTGAATAGCCAGACAAATGTTGAAAAATAAAGCCAAAGTTGGTGGCATTATAATTCCAGACTTCAAGCTCTATTACAAAGCTGTAATCATCAAGACAGTATGGTCCTGGCACAAAAACAGACACATAGATCAATGGAACAGAATAGAGAGCTCAGAAAGAGACCCTCAACTCTATGGTCAACTAATCCTCAACACAGCAGGAAAGAATGTCCAGTGGAAACCAGAGAGTCTCTGGGTGCCTGGGTGGCTCAGTGGGCTAAACCTCTGCCTTTGGCGCAGGTTAGGATCTCAAGGTACTGAAATCGAGCCTTGCATCAGGCTCTCTGCTCAGTGGGGAGCCCGCTTCCCCCTCACCCTCTGCCTGCCTCTCTGCCTAGTTGTGATCTCTGTCTGTCAAATAAATAAATAAATAAAATCTTTTTTTAAAAAAGAAAGAAAGAAAAAGGACAATCTCTTCAACAAATGGTGTTGGGGAAATTGGACAGCCACATGCAGAATAATGAAACTGGACCATTTCCTACACCACACACAAAAGTAGACTCAAAATTCATGAAAGACCTCATTGTGAGGCAGGACTCCATCAAAATCCTTGAGAAATCTCTTCGGCCTCAGCCACAGCAACTTCTTCTTAGAATCATCGCCAAAGGCAAGGGAAGCAAGGGCAAAATGAACTATTGGGACTTCATCAAGATCAAAAGTTTTTGCACAGCAAAGGAAACAGTTAACAAAACCAAAAGACAACTGACAGAATGGGAGAAGATATTTGCATATGACATATTAGATAAAGGGCTAGTATCCAAAATCTATAAAGAACTTATCAAACTCAACACCCAAAGAACAAATAATCCAGTCAAGAAATGGGCAGAGGACATGAACAGACATTTCTGCTAGGAAGACATCCAGATGGCCCACAGACACGAAAAAATGCTCACATCACTCGGCATCAGGGAAATACAAATCAAAACCACAATGATGTACCACCTCAGACCAGTCAGAATGAATAAAATGCGGAGAAAGGGGAACCCTCCTACACTGTTGGTGGGAATGCAAGCTGGTGCAGCCACTCTGGAAAACAGCATGGAGGTTCCTCAAAAAGTTGAAGATAGAGCTACCCTAAAACATATATATAACATATATATAACATATATATATATATATATATATATATATATATATATATAAAACACACACACAATGGAATAGTTTGCAGCCATCAAAAGAAATAAAATCTTTCCATTTGTGGTGACATGGATGGAACTAGAGGGTATTATGCTGAGCTAAATAAGTCAAGCAGAGAAAAACAACTATCATATGATCTCCCTGATACAAAGAATTTGAGAGGCAGAGTGGAGGGTTTAGTGGGTAGGGAAGGAAAAAATAAAACAAGATGGGATCAGGAGGGAGACAAACCATAAGAGACTCTTAATCTCACGAAACAAACTGAGGGTTGCTGGAGGGGTGGGTGGATATGGAGAGGGTGGTTGGGTTATGGACATTGGCGAGGGTATGTGAAATGGTGAGTGCTGTGAAATGTGTAAGCCAGACGATTCACAGACCTGCATCCCTGGGGCAAATGCATTACATGTTAATAAAAATAATTAACAAAAAATAAAATAAAATAAAATAAAAGGTAGTAAGGAGCCAAGGCCCTCAGAGTAGCATCCTGTGAGAAATCGAATCCTGAAAACAACTACGTGAGTGAGCTTGATCACAGATCCTCCCTCAGTGGAGCCTGGAGATTACTGCACTTTGACTGATGTCTTTCTTGAATCTTTGTGGGAAACCCTGAGCCAGAGGGTCCAGCCAAACCACACTCGGATTTCCAACCCACAAAGGCTGGGAGATATGTGTCATTTTAAGCTGCTAAGGTAATTTGAAATGTAGTGATAGATAAGAAATACACTTTCCTATCTTGGAATATTTCTCCTTCTTCACAAAAAAGAAGGCATGCTGCTTGCAGCTCTGTGCATTGGAAGGATTTTCTTTCTTCACTTTCTCTCAATTCCACCCTGAAAATGGCTGTCATGGAACTGCTGTCCATTTCTGGCTTGCTTCCATTTCCAAAGTCAACCCACCCAGAACTCAGACTTAGATTTTGTCCTTCTGTTTAAGCTGGTCATACAGGGACCTCCATATAGCATAACGAGATACAAATTGAATGAGAAATGCTTTTGTAATTGTTGTGGGTGACATGGGGGCCTGGACTACCTGCTCACAAAGCTATCTTGTGCCTCCTGGTGTTGCTTGGGTTCAATCCTGGATGTACTAGTTCCATCTTTTAATGGACCACTTCTGGATCTATTTGACTTTATAACTTAATGGCACCAAAATAACCCAACTAATCATAGGTAGGTTTAGGTACCTGGTCTTCCCAGGTCAAATATTCATGTCTATAGGGCTCAGTAGCATATCAAGAACTCTGTTTAGCTATAGATGGCATGACCATGATCCAAAACTCCAAAAGCCTCCCCTTATGATTCTCCCATTGAGACTGACCCTAAACTCCACTTTCCACCACTGACAACTTGACCATCACAGATCTGCTGGAGCTTATGGCCCAAGCAGCGCAGTCACTTAGATTGTACTGGGTATAAAGCTCTTTTCTATTCTGGGCCCCACTCAAAGCTGGTAGTCTTCCAGGATGCCAGCATATGGACTGGCACAGTATTTAGGTGTAGGATCTGTTGCTTCCAGAACCCCAAAGTGTTATCAATCACAGTGCTTCCTGCCTTGTAGCAGAGGATATAAGATGCAGTATTATACCTCTTTGGAGGCATATCCCAGCACCCCACCCTCTCTCCTACTACTGGGCCCTGGAAACTGTATTGAAGTGGCAGATCTCTGAATCTTTATAGGGCTTCTTTCCCATCTGCTGGGGCATGCATACATCTCATCCAGGTCTCCAGTATGCTAAATACCTCTTGTTTCTTTTGCCTGATCAGCATGATGTTATCGATGTAATAATGTTCTGAGAGAAGTCCAGCTCTCTCTTTCAGACTATATTGTGATAAGTGGGATAATTATCATAACCCTGGAGCAAAACTGTAATTTTTTTTATCCCTTGGCTTTCTCCATCTCCAACTTTCAAGTCTGTTAATCTCAATTATACACTTGAGAACAGAGAAATGACCCCCATGTGGATCCATGGGCCCAATGGACCCACTGCAATTGGACTCTATCCAGGACTCTAATTATAAGCTCATGCACCTACCTATTATTTACTCATTTTTTATGTCTCCTCTACTAGAATATAAGCTCCTTGAGAGCCACAGCTCTGTAGGTTTTCGTCTCTGCTGTACCTCCTGCACTTTCCACAGCTCTGGCACCTACTAGGTGCTCAATATTTAACAAATCGATTGCATTATTATTTTAATTTGAGTTGTTTTAGTTATGAGTAAGATTGTTTTCCTTGTTCTATAAATTCTTTCCCTCACTGTCATCATTATCATTAAGTATAATAATAATAATAATAATAATAATAATGAATTTTGCTCCCTCTTTTCCTGGCCATGAGCAATTGCTACTTCAGAGCAGTCAAAAGGGCTGATCCAATCTCAAAAATCTGGTTATCAAAGGGTGAACTTGGCAGTGGTTTGCATTACTTAGAGACCAGGAATATATACTAACCCCTTGTGTTCCTTTAACATCCTGTTGTCAGCTGTAAAGAGACATTTACATTGCATTATAATTGTCTTTTCACTTGTCCATTACTGTTCTAGATTGAATTCCTTGCAGGGAGGAACTTTGTCCTTCCACTGCATATAACCAGGACCTAGCCCAATGCCTGACAAAGAATGGGAAATAAATAAATCGATTAAATGAATGTTTGTGAACATGTATTAAGTCAGCCTGCCAGGGCTAAACAGCAAATAACAACTTAACTTTAGATAAAAACAGATTCTTTCTGAGCTTCCCTCTGAAATGATACTCCATATTCAAGCGCCAATGTGGAGAATGAGCCAGATGTCTAACTGGATCAGGGCCAAACCTGGACTCAACTCTGGGGGTTTTGAAAAGGAACCTTTTCTGGACTTTCACCCGGGCATTCACCCCAGGGGTATGTGATAAAACATCCATGTCTTTAAAAGTAAACATTCATTGCCTCAAAATAAGAAAGGATTACACTCTGTTGACAGGCTTAAAAGTTATTGATTGCACTATGCAAAAACCTGGTCTTCTTACATACGTGTATGTATGTGCATTTATATGCATATTATATATGTGCAGGTGTGTACACATATATACACATGCAGATATAGATAAATAGTTATTACTGAAGTCTAGTTTAGCTTAGCAGGAAAATAAGAAAAGACAAACAATGGCTCAGAGATTTGCCTATATTTTTACTATGGAGGATAGTCATTTGGTAGTTCTAAATAGACCTGCTTAAGGACATATATGCCAGTGTATTCATTTAACAAACATTAATATTTACCATATTCATTGGATATCTATGTCTTAGGCACTATTGTAGGCACTTGAGAACTATTAATGAGAAAGAGAGAGAGGCAGGGAGGGGGAGAGAGAGAAAGAGCAGGGGAGAGGGAAGAGAAAATAAATTCTCCCCATGTGTAAACACACATTAAACATAACAAAATTACATAGTATGTTAAGTGGTGATAAGTGCTATGGAAAAAAATTAAGCAAGATAAAATGATTCAGGAGTGCCAGTGGAGGTCGTGGAGGTGGTGGCAGGAGCGTGGGAAGGTGGAGAATTAAATGGGATGACCAGATTAAACCTCATTAACTAGGTGAGATTTGAACAAAAACTTAAATGAGAGGGAATGAGTAAAGTGGGTATCTTTGAAAATAACATATCTAAATTGTCTATAGGTCTTGCAATATATCACAGATATTTTAATTAAACTTAGAATTTCAATGGTTATAATTAAAATGACTATCTGAATTAAGATAGACATAATTCATTTAAAAATCAGAATATGAAACAGAACTATAATTAATGAAATTTACTCATCATTCTCTTCTGTTTGTCAAAAGAAGCCTATGTTTACCTAAAACTTATACAGGGTAAAAACAACTAAGAGAGCTAGAGAAAGAGAGAAAAGTCAACAGAATAAATATTAACATTGCCAGGAGGCCAAAGAAATGCAGTTACATCATCTAGTAGCTTGAGTATCAAGGTTTCCTGTTATATAGTGAAGACGGAGGTAGTTCAAAGGACTGCAATAATCATAAAATGGTCAGGATATGATCTCAGATTTGTTTGATGTCACAACCCACCATCTCACTCTTGATGGTGGCCCCTACTACATTTTATTATTATATTTGTGTCTATCATGGGAGATAAAATGTAGGTGAGTTAAATCTTCACAAGAACAGAAGAGAAATGTAAGTAGGATGTGATGATCACACTGCACTGTTACTTGGTCCCAGAACATAAGAAATGGTGAGATAAGGACCTTATAGTCATAGCCACATTCAAATCTTGTGACACTATTGCCTTTGGAAACCAAGGCTTTAGAAATATATAGAGAGGCAACTGGACTATTTCTGAGCTACAGAAGTCATTTCAACTCAAGAGACAGGGTTGCATAAGCCAAAGTGAACCAAATGCTAAGGATGGCATGATGGGATAACGGGAAGATTCCTGGACAGAAGACAGAAGATCTGAGTTTCTGTCCTGCCTCTACCATTAACTCATGTGACCTTGGGCAAGTCACTTCACCCCTATGAGCCTTGGTTTCCTCATGCATAAGAGGCCCAGTGCTGTAAAGATTAAAGAATGACAATGGGTATCTTTCCTTTAGGAGCTAATGATAGGTTGTCATAAATAATTTATTTGTATATCTGTCTTTGGAACCTGAAAATTTGATTCAGAAAGCTGAGAATAGGAAACTCCAATGCTGGGGAGATAATGAATACTGAGAAGTAAGCTATCATAAATTTAGTAAGGACGGGCTAACAGGAACTCCATGGACCTCTTTTAGAACCAGAGTTATCAGAATAAGTTTGTTCTCCCAATATTCTTCTGTGTTCTACGCTCTGTACACCACCACAGTGCAGATGAAGAGAAGCAACAGCCATAGCACTAAGGGCCCAGTTCCTGAACTAGGGAGAAGAGAGTAGGAGAGCAAAGATATTATTAGCTCTTAGATCTATACAATAAACACAACATTCAGGAAAAGTTAGTCCCTGTCTAAGTGAGAGAGATTCAGAATCCCATTCAAAGCTGATTCCTCAGCATAGTTTGGAGCTGAGGGAATATTGACTGTTGAGGGCTGTTTCTGGAGTAGCACAAGCTTTGGGAGTTCCTAGTCTTCGTTGAAGCAGGAGGGAACCTGGGAATAAGCATTACAGAAGGAGACCAATGACAGTGACCAGTGTCCATTTAGTGCCTGGCATTTGAGCCTTGGCTGACCCACTGCTCTGGCCATGTCAGTTAAGCCTGTAATCCTCTACTTTCCTGCTAGCTTTCCCTTAGAAGGGCTAGCCTTTCCTCTCATTCCATTTGCCTGAACTCTGAGGGGGTTTCAGTTTCTTTTAATCAAAAGCAGCTTGATCAGAAAGAATACCACCATGAGCCTTGCCTGCTGGCTCATTAAATAGACCAGAAACAAGAAGAGTGTTTCTTCCCAATCTCCCTACATCTGCATTCCTGGTGCCGTGCCAGGTCTGTCACAGTTGCCAGGGTGGAAAGGCACCAGACCCTTCTGGGTTTTTGGATTTTGTCTTCACAAACCAAGAGACATCTCTTCACTTTCTTGGTTTCTTGCCCCCCATTAGTGAATAGCCCCTGGCCCTGTGGCACTCACTAGGGCAACAAACCACCTCCACCCTTGAAGCAGGTGGATTTTTTTCTAAGGAAAAAGTTACCAGGGCTTCCAGGAGCAGGCAGCAACAGCAAGGAGAGGAGATCCCATTTGTGTGATGAAAGCACTGTGGGAGTTCCCAATCAATTGACGTTCTGGAATTGGCTAAGAACATCTCATAGGGAGAGGATCAGGACATTCTAGACAATAACTAATGGTTTGTTTCTTTCTGTTTTCTCCTTCAGATCTAAGTGGCTGCTCCTATTCTCCACATTCCTTCTTCCCAAAGTATGTCCCTGGAAAAGATTTGCTGGGAAGGGATGGTCTGAGCCTGAGCTACCCATATTCAACTATTATGCCTTATCTTCTCAAAAGAAAACCGCGATTGGAGGGGTTAAAATATCCTGGCTCTACAGCTTCTGGAGCAGGGCCAAGCCCAAGAGGAGGCAGGGCCCTTAGGAATGCCAGGACATCCCTGCTAGGACAGCTTATGGACACAGCTCAGAGGGAAACCAGACCAGGCCAGTAATGCCAAGGTAGGAGGAAAGAGCCAAGTGGGGAATAGAGGTATCGCATGGGGGGCCAAAGGCCAGAGGGAAGGTCAACCAAGGTGCTGATGCCAGAGATGGAGCCTAAATAAATGGGAGATAGGAAGGACCAAATGGATATTGAGCAGGGAGGGGATAAGCCTGGGGAGTAGAACAGAATTTATTAAGATGAAACTGGCAAGATGCCACAGCCCTTCAGTGTTCATTTAGTATACTCCCTTAATATCCTGAAGCAAGGCCTTGAGCTGTCAGCTTCCCACTGGACTTGTAGCACATGTGCCAGGGCATTCTGGTAACAGAGAAGCAACTCTGAACCAAAGTGAGAGGGACCGCCAGAGTCAAGGGCAAAGCTAGGACAGAGTTGGCTTCCTAGAGGAGAGGGTGGCAGTAAGAGACCAAGACCAAGCAATGGTATAGGAAATACTGGCCCATTTCATGGATGTCAAGGTCAAAGAGGCAACTAACATAGAGGAAGAGCTAAAGGAAATGGTCTCATTGAACTCTGGCAGAGACCAGGAGTGGTGGGATGGAAGATTGTTGCAATGTGGGATTGTGAAATATAAAGCTAAATTATTCAAGGAAATATATCCAATAGGGGGTGGGGAAGAGCAAGAGATAGCTCAGCCCCAGGAAATGGGGCAGGCTAAGAGATGCAGGGAAAGCAGGTACCAGCTTGATTGTGGGGTATAAGGTGGGACTCCCCTGAGTAAACTCAAAACCCCAAGAGAGGGGAACCTGGGTGGCTCAGTTGGTTATACATCAGCCTTTGGCTCAAGTCATGATCCCAGGGTGCTGGAATCAAGCCCCAAGTCAGGCTCCCTGATCAGCAGAGAGTCTGTTTTCTCCTTCTGTCCATCCCCCAGCTTGTGTGCTCGCATGTGTGTGCGCTCTCTCTCTCTCAAATAAATAATAAAATCTAAAAAAAAAAAAAAAAAAAAAAGGTGCAAGAGAAGCAAGTAGAAGAGAGCTATAGTGGGGCACCTAGGGGCATACAGGGAGAATGATTGCCTAAATATGTCGAAGCACCTGACTCTTCTTTCAGTCTGAGAACCAAAGACCATTTCCAGACTTGCACTGACCAGTAGGGCAATGTTATTCATGTTCTTGCTAACAAAAGCCTTTTCAGTCTTGGGATGGAAGAGGCAGGCTTTGAACATCTGGATGCTAATTATGAACAGTGGGGTTGAGAAGAGAGCCAGTATGGAACTTAACAAAGAAGGACTCGGGGAGGAGCCAGCAAAAACTCCAAGGCTCAGTGGGACTTAACCTACCTCCTGGGGGCAAGAAATCAAATGCTGTATTCAGATGCCATTCTCATATGCCACTGCTAAGACTGTAAAGAGGTACATTCTTTCCAGGGACCACTTTGGCCATATGTCAAAAGATCCATAAAAATATGCCTAGCCTTTGAACAAAACTTCCACCTCTAGGGATCTAATCTAAGAAAATAAGGATTGATACAAACTCAGCTCTATGTACAAGAAAGCTCACCATCTTGTTATTCATGCTAAGGAAAATTAGAAGTAATATAAACACCCTAGATGTCCATCAACAGATGAATGGATCAAGAAGATGTGGTATATATACACAATGGAATACTATGCAGCCATCAAAAGAAATGAAATCTTGCCATTTGCGACAACATGGATGGAACTAGAGCGTATCATGCTTAGCGAAATAAGTCAAGCAGAGAAAGACAACTATCATATGATCTCCCTGATATGAGGAAGTGGTGATGCAACATGGGGGCTTAAGTGGGTAGGAGAAGAATAAAGGAAACAAGATGGGATTGGGAGGGAGACAAACCATAAGTGACTCTTAATCTCACAAAACAAATTGAGGGTTGCTGGGGGGAGGGGGTTTGGGAGAAGGGGGTGGGATTATGGACATTGGGGAGGGTATGTGCTTTGGTGAGTGCTGTGAAGTGTGTAAACCTGGTGATTCACGGACATGTACCCCTGGGGATAAAAATATATGTTTATAAAAAATAAAAAATTAAAATAAAAAAATTTAAAAAAAGAAGTAATATAAACATTCAATGGTGGGCTAATGTAAGGAACTTCTGGAAAATGAACCACTATATGACCACACTAAATCACGCCTGTAAAGAACCCTAACTGGCATTGGGAAATGCTTATGTTGTAAAATGCTATGTGGGAAAGCAAAAGCAAAATAAAACAAAACAAACAGAAGTAGAAAGTGGTATACATAGGAAGATTTCAGTCTTGTGAAAAAATTTATATATATGTTCAAATGCACAAAACTAAAATGAGGAATACTAAGGCATTAATAATCATTGTCTTGAGTAGGGATGTTATAGATTGTGTTAAAATTCTCAGCAATTTTTAAAAATTAACCTGTGTTATTATAAACAGAAAACAGAAACCTACCATATAATACCTGAGCAGAATTAGGGCATGGGGAGAAATTCATTATGTTGAGGAGTTCTGCTTCCTTGTTTGACACTTCGTAATCATACCACAAAGTAACGCATGAACACACGGTCTGCAAGTCTTCTAACACCTTTAGAGCACTGTGGGTTCTGATTGCAGATAAGCTGGACACAGAGGACCCCAAATCTTTGACTTCTAAATTACTGAAATCTTTAATTCTGTTAAGATGTAGCTACATTTGACCCATTTGTAGAACACAGTAAAGACAAGTGAGACCGAACTTTGTTGAAACCAATGCAAATATTTATTACTACATTGCTGAATGGAACCAGTATTATAACCCATGTCTCTTGATTTATAAGGCATGCCAGAACTTCTACAGCAAGTTGATTGGGAAAGGGGAAAGAGCAGAACTGGGGTAAAAAGGACTAGCCAAGCTATGGTAATGAGCAGACTAAGTGTTATCCAACGGGGGACTGGATACTCGGGATCACTGTGAGGGTATCCAAGAACTCTAATCTGATGGAACTTGGCATTGGCACATGGTGGTTTCATAGACCAATTTTTTAATATTTCGAGAATCGAGAGGTATTTACCTTAGTTAATGGCAAGAGTCAGATGGATAAGATGGTGTTACAGGCATGAAAGATGTAATGGCTGTACAACTGTGCCTCACAAAGACAGAACAGCATTTAAAAACTAGAAGCTGCTTTAGAATACAATGCAACTTGAGGGGTCCAATGAGATCCTGAGCACCCATCAACCTGACTGTAATGCCCTGTCTCTTTTACACTTAGCCTGTGTTTCCACTGTTCCTGCCGTTTACTGCCAACTTCATGTGTTCTTTTTGTTTCATGGCTTCTGCTCATTAATGCCATCTGTTGCCTTCATCGTTTCTACTTCCTGTGTCTTTCCAACTTCTGTCCCTGCTACCAACAGCAGGGGCTCTCCAGAGACTTAGACTCTCTAACATAGAAGGTCTTATTTGTGCTGTTGCTTACCTTTTTCCTCATTGGGTAGGGCTCTCCTGCCTGATTACTTCATAGAACATTGATAGGCCCAAAATGGGTTGCTCTTGGATGAGACAGGCAAATGTGGTAGAATCAGCTGGGTGCAGGAGGTGGAAACTGTGGCTAGTTTTTCTCAGAATGGACAACGGGCATTCTAAGAATTGAAAGTATAAGAGATTCCTCCCTTATCACACAGAGTCCATCCAATCTGAGACAGACCCTAGCCAAAGCTTAGAGTAAGACAGGGATCTGTCCTTAGAGAAATGAAAGCTGGCGAAGTTCTGGGAATCATAGTCCCATAAGAGAAATTGAGTCAGATGCCAGACAGGGCACACATGGCAGAAAATGGGAAAAGACTATCACATAATGCACACTTCAATGTCTATGGCTCATCCCAGCCATATTGGATTTCAGACTTGGAACAGTAGATTGGTTAATGAGCTTTGTATCTCAACCAGTCTTGGTCAAGATTAGTTTAGAACTGAGCCATTTTGAATGAACACACTGGATGCCTCTGGTCTTCTGTTGAAATTCCACAGATGCTTTCCCCATATCTAGGGAGGAAATTTTGCCTCCTTGAAGAGTATATTCTTTACCTAACAGGGTGTTAGGAAATACTTTCTGAACTTTTGAGTTTGGGATCCTGAATTTAAATAGTCAATACAAATTCCTCCATTTTATTCTGAATGGGCATCACAGTATTTAAATTTTTTTCTTTAACATGAGAACTGGTTTCCTGTGGCTGCTGTAACAAATTACCACAAATTTGGATGGTTAAAAACAATAGAATTGTGGGGCAGCTGGGTGGCTCAGCCACTTGAGCATCTGCCTTTGGCTCAGATCATGATCCCAGGGTCCTGGGATTGAGCCATGCATCGAGATCCCTGTTAGGAGGGAGTCTGCTTCTCTCTCTCCCTCTGCTCCCGCTTGTGCTCTCTCTCTCTAAAATAAGTAAATGAAATCTTAAAACAACAACAACAACAATAATAGAAATTTATTCTCTTACAGTCCTAGAGGCTTGAAGTCCCAAATCAAGACATTGGTAGGACCATGCTTCCTCTGAAGGCTTTAGAAAAGAATACTCTTGCTTCTTCTTAGCTCCTGATGGTTGCCAGCAGTCCTTGGTGCTCCTTGGTTTACAGTTGCATTTCTCTAATCTACTCATCTCTTTATATGGCCATCTTCTCTCTTCTTATACAAATTCTAGTCATCAGATTAGGGCTCACCCTAATCCAGTGTGACCTCATTTTAACAAATTATATCTGCAAAGACCCCTTTTCCAATGAAAGTCATATTCTGAAGTTCCAGGCAGACATGAGTTTTGGGGCCACACAATCCAACCCAGTATAACATATGTTAAATATTCCCCAATTTTTGGTCAAGTAAATAATGGAAAGAAAATCCTATGCTTTTCTTAGTCTCCATTGGGTGAGGTCTATTTCTTATTTATATTTCTAAAATGGATACACGATGCAGAGATGACTAAGATCATGAAACCTTGAATCTTTAACCAACTGCCTATCATCACCATAGATTCTCAAGCAATCTGAGCAGAAGGGACATCTGGCAAATGGACACTGCTTATAACTAACTGAAATTTTGGCTCTAAACTTCCAAGGAACCCCCCTACCCCATTCTAAGATTTGAAACATTGAACCACTGGGCCTCTGGTCTAAAGCCCCGAATAAAAGCAACAAAATGTCTTCTTAAAGATTCCAAAGTCAAGATTATAGCTTTCCATAGTGACAAGAGATCAAAAAGGATTCATTCAAATGAAAAAGTGTCCCAAGGGGAAAAAAGTTGATCTCTCTCCCTCAGGAAGCCACAGACACTGAGGATAAAGATATGGGCTTTGGAGTCAACTTTGACATGAGTTCAGATCCTGATTTTGCCACCTACTTGTTAGAGGACATTTTTCAGGGTAGATTATCTTTTAAGTCTCAGTTTCCTCATTAGGACAACAGAGATAATTAATATCTTCCCAGAACTATGGTGAACAGTAAATGAGATCATCTATGTAATACATTTAGTACATGTGAAGTGCTAGCTATAATCATTACTAAAGGCTACAACAACTGGCCCAAATTGCTCATATTAGGCCTTTTAACTCATAAAGCCCACACCGATTTCTACTGGAACTTCCAAGAGCAAGAATGCCCTCCCACGTAGGAAGTATCCAAAGACCTTTTCTCACCAGCCACATGAAGGACAAATTCTCCACAGGGCAAACCAAAGAGCAGTCTCATATCAGCCAGACATATTAACCTAGAAGTTACAAACTGGTGGATTCCATGCCGGATTCTGTGCCTCATGAGTTTTCATTGATCTTGACAATATTTTTAAAAATTTAGAATTTGTTGTGTTAAAAATCCAAAGATGTTCTTTAAAAATCCAAATTTCTGAGTTGAAAAATCAGAATACCAGGCAATATTATGCCTTAATCTTCCCACGAATAGAGCGTCTATATACCATATTTTACAAACTGGAGCACTTTTGAGAGTGAGAGGAGGTTCTGATAATACTTGTGCCTGAACAACAGGCTTTAAGTGAAACTGCTTGAGGCAAATAGGGATAATGGTTGGTCCCCTTACCCATTACCCCAGTGTTCTGGAGCTAAGTAGGAATGAATGCCTGCCTTCTGGCTCTCTCAGTTAGCCCCCACCTCTAAGGTTTTGAATTCTCAACCTCCATTTTAATATCTTTGTATATCATACCCAGTAATAGGCCCTTTGTCACCACAATCAAACATCCCTGATCTGGGCTTCTATCATCTTCCTTCTCTAAGAAGGAAGGAGTATGGAATGAGTCATCAATCAATGCATATGCTGGACTTCATTCACGAGCTATCAGGGATTCTTATAGAATTTCCAACAGCATAGTAACACCTGTGTAATGTCATTAATACTTTGTCAACATCCAATGTCTTGTTAATTAGTCCTTCTCTGCATCTATAGGTCATATATCATTGGGTTATGTCATATATGTCACAATAATTTACAGACATTGTAAAATTCTTTTTTTTTTTTTTTTTACATTATAAGATTCTTGAAGTGCCCTCTGAATCATAAAAGGATTGGTTTAAGAGGAACACAAACTAATTCTTTGAAAATTCTGAATTTTTAAGAAGTCCCCATCCAATGACTGGATTATGTTCCAAAAGTTTGCGTGTAAGTTTAGCATAAAGAATCAAAAGACAGGGCACCTGGGTGGCTCAGTGGGTTAAGCCGCTGCCTTCGGCTCAGGTCATGATCTCAGGGTCCTGGGATCAAGTCCCGCATCGGTCTCTGCTCAGCAGGGAGCCTGCTTCCTCCTCTCTCTCTGCCTTCCTCTCTGCCTACTTGTGATCTCTCTCTGTCGAATAAATAAATAAAATCTTTAAAAAAAAAAAAAAAGAATCAAAAGACATATTCTTATAAAATAATGCTGTCACCTTTCTACACCCCAAGTAAAATGAATTATATATATTATAAAATAAATACACTGTAGTGTATCTAAAGATTAGTACTGGATACTAATCTATCCCTGGGTATTGGTAGTTTGAATTCTGTATGTAAGAGGAAGTATCTTCTAATAATTCTTCTTTTTTTTTAATTTGTAAGTACTCACTCTTTAGAAATTCTGAATCAAGGCCAGTGGTGGGAGAAATAATTTATTGAGATGGTTTCTCTTCTGCTCATTTATATGTGCAAAATGTTTATTCATGTAGCATTTGTAAAATAAGCATAATACATATAATAAATGTCAAAGTTCTCTATTACCTAGAATATTTGATGTATAGAAATAAACATAATACAGAAATATAGAAAAAATGTCATTCCTTGATCAAAGTAGATTATTTGAAACTTACGGTATGGGATAGGATTATTTAGAGCTGGTGGGTGAGTTGGAAAGCATCCTGCTTGAAGAGATAGGCAACCTTGTTTTGAGTTCAATCTCTGCTATTAACTGATTGTGCAACTTTGGGTAAAATAGCTTACCCTCACTGAGATACAGCTTTCTTATCAGAAATCTGAATAAGAATGATAAAAATAATTTATATTTCACAGACTTGTTTTGAAGATAAATTGAGGTAACCTATGTGATACAGCTTCGTACGCTGTGAAATGCTGTGAAAGAATAAATAGAAAAGTGAATGAACATCTTTTAAGCTCTTATTATGAATGAAGAAATAATTAACTAGCTACCAATACTAATTACAGTGGCAGCAGTGGTATCATTGCAATTGCCCCTCTAAATCTTCCTCTTGTTAGATACAAATGAAAAGACCAGATCATCTCTTCCACTCTAAGCAGAAACCAGTCTCCTCCTACTGAAAATACTCACTGAACAGCAGGCTTGTAAACATCCTGCCTTCTGATTTTAATGACAATATTACAATGGAGATGAGGCCACATCCTGGCCTACACCCCAGAGTAGGAGTGATATTGACTCATTGCGAATATTATGAAGGAGAAATACCTTCTTAAAGAGTTAGATAATGGCAACATTCAGCCAAACTTGGACTTCATATTTTTATGGGGCAGGGGGAGGAAATGGTCTTGGGTCGAACTAGAACCTATTAATGGTATTATTATTTGATTCCTAGAATTTACATAGTATTGTGTGTTGGTTTGCTGCAGATGCCATAACTAAGTGCCACAGACTGGGTGGTTTAACAGAAATTTATTTTTTCACAATTCTGGAAGTTAAAAGTTTAAGATTGAGGTCTTGGTGTAGACCAAGTGTAGCTGGTTTCTTCTGAGGCTTCTTTCAGCTTGTAGATAGCTGTCTTCTCCCTGTGTCTTCACATGGTCTCACTGGGTATATTTACATGGTCTGTGTGTTTCTATGTCCTAATCTTCTCTTCCTTTTTTTTTTTTTTTTTTTAAGACTTACTTATTTGAGAGAGAGAGTGAGCATGTGAGAATGGGGTGAGGGGGAGAGGGAGAGAAAGAATCCTGAGGCAGACTCCCCTCTGAGTTGGAGCCTGATGCAGGGCTTGAGCCCAGGACCCTGAGATCATGACCTGAGCTGAAATCAAGAGTTGGCCACTTAACCAACTGAGCCACCCAGACATCCTCTAATCTTCTCTTCTTCTAGGAGTATCAGTCATATTGTATTAGGGCCCACACTAATGGCCTCATTTTTAACTTAGTACATTTTTAAAGACCTTATCTCCAAATATAGTCACCTTCTGAGGTATGAGGGGTTAGAACCTCAACATATGAATTTTGAGGGAATGCAATTCTGTCCATAATACCTTATAAGATAAATCAGTGAACTTTGTTCTCAAGAAATTTTCCCTGTGCTATGTCCTTTATCTTTTCCTTCTCCCTCTAGTCTTGTCCCACCCCCACTACCAAAACCACCTAGACCCTTCAGTTTCATAGCACTTCAAACACTATTTCATGAATATAACATCGCTACTGACATTGGCAGCTCCATTTCACTGACATGGTGTTCAAAAAAAGCTTGTGTAGATTAAAATAACAGTTCTTCATGAAACATCTTCAAAAAGTCTTTCTAGAAGCCACTCTTCCTTGACCCACATTCTATGCTTCTACTTATTTTAGTATCTAAGTAATTCCAAGGTCTATATCAAGACTTCTTGTCTACTGGTCTACTCATTTCCTTAGATTCTGGTTTCTTGATAAGCTTGTTTTATCTTTTAGTCATTCTTCCAGAATGGAATTCCTCCCCCCCCCCTTGATTCTTAGTCATTACCCAGAAGGAAGTCATTAGAAGTGGGCTTGATATTGTTCTTCCAACTAAGCATATTTGTCTTCATCTATTCACACAAGAGATGCATGTTTCAAACCTTGTAGCGCGACTCAGGCTAACTCCTAAGTAAGCCAACTTACAGTCTTGATGCTTGTTTGCCACTCCATTTGTTCTCCACCCTGAATATACTAAGCTGATGGTTTCAGTGATGTTACATAACAGGGATTTCATCAGCTTTCTGGCTAGTGACATATATGGCTATGTTTGTGACCTCAGATACTCCAGGACCATGTAGCTCCCAGACAAAATTTAATTACACTGACGAGCATCCTAAAATGAATACGTCATCAAGCATAATAACAATGTCAAATCTATCATTGACAAAAAACACCAGTCCATCAGTGATAATCAATTAATATTTTCCAAGGTTTTTGAAACAAAAGGCTTTATAGACATTTCCAGACACCAATAAGAGTTAATAGGATTATTAACTCACAGGACTAGTTTTTTCCCTTGTATTTTCTTCCTTCTAATTTAAGCCCCAGCTACTAAGATAATTTCAGAATAAAATAGTTTGTTTTTTAAATTTTTTAAAAAGATTTTTATTTGTCAGAGAGAGAGAGCACAAGCAGGGGGAAGAGCAGGCAGGGGGAGAAGCAGATTTCTCACTAAGCAGGGAGCCTGATGCGGGGCTTGATCCCAGGACCCTGGGCCCATGACCTGAGCCAAAGGCAGATGCTTAGCCAACTGAGCTAGCTACACAGGTGTTTCAGAAAAAAAAAAAAATAGATTAAGTCCAGGTACCTAAATGATGAGATAATAACAGTTCTTCTGATGCTATAGAATGCAACCTCCTCTTGAATAAACTTAAAATGAGACTTTGCTGAAACAGGTTTGTAAAACTAAATATTTTTCAACTTTTACAAGCAGCCACTTCCCAATCCTCTGGCAAGCATGCCATAGGCAGCTACCCCTATATAAATATGCAGTTAGAAAGATAAACACTCATTAAAGTCCCTAGTGGTAGCATTGTTTCTCAGGGTTCAGCAATATTTGTTCAGTAAGTAGATAAAGAAAGAGATTAGCAATGTTTCCATTGGGCTTTACTCCTTCCTAAAGCCAGCCAGCCCTCTCCTTAGGAGCATGGCAGTCTTGTGTGTGTGTGTGTGTGTGTCTGTGTCTGTGTGTGTGTGTGTGGGTGTGTGTGTTCCAGAATGTCTTGGGACAACTTTCTGCTTCAAGGACAAACCAAACCCCTCATTGGGTACATGCTAAGTTATTCATTTTTTTTAGGACATTAATTTTAGTAACTTAATAAGTCAGACTTCCAAAATAATAGGAGTAAATCTGTAGAACAAATTTCTTATTTAAACATGTCAGTATAGCTTAAATATTTACACATGAAAGTAAAAATGAGTTGGGTGCGTGCTCTAATCTCATTTCATAGACTTACAGACTGTCTAAGGGCTTAATCTATCAGTTAGTGTAGAAAGAGCTCTCGTCTTGGTTCCAACTGAATTAAGCCAACGATTAACCATATGATATTTGGGAAAGCTGGGCTGGGCTTACCTTACAAAATAAAGGAGAATGGAGAAGATGAGCTCTAATATCACTCGGATTCCAAAAATTTATGATATGCTCTTGGTGAAAATAGATCTCATCTTCCTATCTCAAAATGTTTTGGTGAGATTAAATGCCAGGATGTACTCCAAAGCATCATGTTGACCATGGAATAGAATTCACAGGTGAGGAGTAACTGTATTTGCTTTCTTAAATCAGGATTTGGCAGAATAAATGAAAGAAAAACAATAGTATAAAATATTTGCCCCTCCACTTAGAGAAGGAAGGAAATAATTTTAGATTCTAGAGTTATTTGTGGCTCTTTCAGATAGAGATTGGGTGAAGTAATTAAATTTGTCATGTGTTAATATGTTGGTTCTGAGCAACTAATGTAAAATCTTTGACAAACAAAGCAATATGGTTCTCTTATCTGATTAAAATTTTCAAAATATTAACAAAATAATCTTTTCAAAAGATTAATTTAGTATTTAGGTATATGTTACTTTCTTTAAACTTGTTCATTGTTAATTAATTTCAAATACTTTTCCAGGGTCTGGGGATACAATGGTGAACATAACAGGCAGTCACTGCCACCAGGGAGCTTAACTTCCGACATTCGTAAGGGAAAATAAAAATACATACTAATAACTATACCAAATCAGTAGAGGGATAAGTGACATAGTAATATTTAAAACAAAGTAAGAAAGATAGAGGAGTATCAAAGAAGGGAAATACTGTTTTCTATGGACTGGCCAGAGAATACGTCAATGATAGGGAACAACAGGAGACTGGAGGGAACAAAGAGGAAGTCATGTGGATACAGTCCAGGTAGAGGGAACAGCAAAGGCGAAAGCTCTATGCAAGAGGGACCTTGGGGTATCTGGAAACAGCAAGAAGACCACAGTGGTTGAATAAGAATAAAAGGAATGATTCCCAAGGAAATCCAAGGAAAGAGTAACTTACCGTCACCTTAACATTGACTTTAAGTCCAGCAAAAACTTTAAGTACAGAAAAAAAAAAAAAAAAAGGACTTTATTTATTTATTTATGTATTCATTCATTCATTCATTTATTTGAGAGAAAGAGAGAGCGCATCCACAAGCCCGGGTGGGAGGTGCAGAGGGAGAGAATCTCAAGCAGATTTCCTACTGAACACATAGCCTGACTTGAGGCAGGGCTCAATCCTAGGACCCCAAGATCACGACCTGATTCAAAACCAAGAGTCGGACACTTACCTGACTGAGCCACTCAGGCACTCAAGTCCAGCAGAAACTCTTTATTGAACTTCTTTTGTTTTGTGCCTCAGTGTTTCATTTGTAAACTGGGGATGATAATGGTACCTCATAGGCTTGTGAGAACTAAATGACTTACTAAATATAAAGAATAATTAATAATTAAGATGGCATCTACCACTGGAAGACCATGGAAGGCTAGTTTTTATTACTGTTATCATCATCTCTTTATTCACAACATCAATAAATCAATTTTTTAAGCCAATAGTATTATTTTGTGTCAACCATTAATTATTGGGTGAGTTTCCTTACACATGTTCTTAGAACATTAGGTAAGGTCATGGTATGTGATGACTCAAGTGCAGAGGTTCATGTCATCAAATGTCTTACAGAGAACTTAAAATACACGGAAAAGAACTGGGGTATGAAATTTAATATGTTAATTTAGACATAAAATGAATATGTTATATGCATATACTCAATGGAGTTTTTCTTTATTTTTTTCAGTCAATCTTAGTTTACTCTCTTGATGACAACACAGAATTCTTGGATGTTTGCAATCTCTTTCACATTCATTTGCAGCATGTGGTCTGAATTGATTCCTTGTTTCTCAATTACAACCATCATGGAATCAAGATTAATAACCTGCTCGGTGAGTTTTGTACACTTTGGAATCTGGAGACTTTGTACTCATTGTGGCCTTTCTGGCTCTCTGTGGTTCTTTCTAAATGCTCCTGCAGTGAAGGTCAAGGACAACAGCAAAGACAGGGAACCTGCCTGACTTTGGGCCATCCCTACCTGCTTCCATTATTTCTTCTCTTCTCCCAGGGATTTAATCATGGTTGAGGAGAGTCTGGAAGTAGATTTAAAGTTCACTAATAAAACTCCTGTCCTTAGAACAATGCCTGGCATATTGGGGTGCTCAATAAGTATTTGAGGAATAATTAAACATATGATAGGTCCAGTGGACCATGCTGCACTCTCCTAAAGAGACTGTCACTGAAGCATGACTGAGAGGTAGAGCACCTGTCTACTGTACTATCCTGTGGAGCTGGAGTCCCATCTTCTCCTGCCACATGGAGTATCTGCCTACATTATCAGGCTCTTCAACTCAAGGCACAGGGAACCTGGGGCAGGCTTTACTTTTAAAAAGTGGCCATTGCACTTGGTTTCCCTAGTTTTAAGAGATTGAGAAGAGCTTATGGAGAGAGAAAGAAAGAAAAGAAAAGAAAGAAAGGGGAGAAGGGAAGGAAGGAAGGGAAGAAAGGGGGAGGGAGGTAGGAATAGAAGGAGGGAAGAAAGGAAGGGAGGGACGGAGGGAAAAAAGAAAGAAAAAAGGAAAGAAAGAAGGAAGGAAAAGATATCCTGGAAAGATTTTTATTTCTGGCCTCACTGGTCATTCCCTCAACATTTCTCTAGAAAATACTTAGTAGGTGTCCCTACCGTATTGAACATAGACTAAAGTAACATAACACTGTAGACCTGTATACAACCAAATAAAATACTTCATAAAAATCACAAGTGGCACAAAAATAGAATTCTATGTACCATATAATGTCAAATGGGAGGATTGATTTTCAGTGAAGAGAAACAGGAAAGCTTCAAGAGAAGAGGTGGTATTCTCTTTATCATGGAAAGAATGAAGAACATTTCAATCAGCAGAGTGATTATTTGTGATTAGTAAATACTAGAATATTAGCAGTAATAGAATAATAGCAATATTATACCACCTGTCAGAAAGTTTCATTATTAATCCAGCATCCAAATATGTCTCTGAATTTTTGTCTGTGATTCCTTGTGTCCCAAAACTGTGACTCTGAGCCCCTTGAACCAAGAAACACAGGTAAGAACAAGTCAGTTTCTAAGACCATGAGCTGGGACACTTTCATAGTCTTTGGTGGAGGTATTTTTCCTTCTTTTCTTTACTGCACACATGAGAGATCTGTCCCAGATGACAGATTTTTGATGTTCATTCTTTCTCAGTTAATAATTGTATTTATTTTATTGCAGAAATGAATTACCATCTTTCTCTAAGAATGCTTTCAAGTATCATGTTTCTCCTGAATAATGATGAAAAGTGGAGACTATGACAGGTGTATATTTGAGAAAGATTTAAAGGGAGGATGAGATTGAGACTTTTTTTTTTTTTTCAAATTCCATTCCTACAATTTTGCCCATTTATTCAGCAAGTATTCATGAACCACCTGCTTTGTGTCAGCCTAGAGGACAGAAAGAGGATTCCTGGCAGAGCTATTAAGTGTTACTAATTTATACTGTAACTATTCAATAGAAATGCCCTCCTTTTTTTTCATATATGATGTGTAATCCAACATCTAGTTAAGGCTTTAATTTTGGTTGTTCGTTTCCCCCAACAGCGTGGATGAGTCATATTACTCAAGGAGCATTTGGTGGTTAAGAAGCAAGGAGCATAGTCAGGGCACATACATTCAACTAGTATTTACTGAGCTGGGTACTATATATAAAATATAATGTTATGTGTAGTTTAGTTTTCTGAAAATGACAAACAGTAGAAGATAGAAGAAAGTAGGTGAGTTTTAAAGTTCAGCATACATTTATTTTTGTTCTGAAAAGGAGAAGGCAGGTGTGGGAAGAAGGCAGATAAAGCAAGTTGAATATCAGATTACCCACTGGGAGAAATTCAGTGCCCACCAAAGAAATGTCTACTTAAACAAGGACAGAGTATCTGCTACCTGCTGGACGATACAAAAGGTGACTCGTGCCTGAGGTTCGCTCCGCCTGTCGTGCCTCCAGCCCCACACTGTGGCTAACACGTCCTGCAATGTTGGGGACAGCCTGCCCGCTGGGGTGCCTCTAACCCGCGCTCCGCATGCAGGAGCCGGCAGCCGCCCCCCAAGTAACCCCGGCTCCTGACACCGGAGCCCCGCCCCGCTCGGGCGAGCGGGCCAATGGGCTGGGCCCCAGGGGGAGGGCCGCGGCCGGGCGGGAGGTGCGAGGCCCGGGGGGCGGAGCGAACGGGGCGGGGCGAGCGCGGCGGCGCGGTGGTGGCCGAAGCTGCTGGGGCGGCGGCGGTGGCAGCTTGGCCCGGCGTCCGCGGGTCGTGGGGGATGGGGGCGGCGAGCTCCAGCTCTCGGCGGAGGCGGCGGCGGCCGTGAGTGTTGGGCGGGCGTCCGCGTCCGGGACGCAGGATGGAGCGCCGCGGTGAGTGTGGGGCTGCGGCGCTAGGTCCGGCCGCGGCGGCTGGGGCTCGGGGCTCGCGGTTTGGGGCTCGGGGCAGGAGCGGTCCGCGGTGCGGCGGGCGGGTTACCGTCTAGGGTGTGGGTGGCCCATGCGGCGACCCCGAGCCTGGGGGGCGGCGGGCTGCGCTGGGGGTCGGACTCTTGTCCTCGGTGCTCCTGGTCGTCCGGGAGGGGTCCGACGGGGCGAACGGCGCCCGGGGTGTGGCAGGAGTGGAGGAACCGGGAAGGGCGCAAGCAGTCGCTGCGCGGACACTTCGGACCCCGGATGGGTGTCCTGAGTTACGCGAAGCTGCGCGGCCGCCGCAGAGAGGCTCGCCGGACAGACTTAAATCGCGTCCCAGGCTCCCCCACCCCCCCGCCTCGCGCCCCCCACCCAGGAGCGTCCTGCAGCCCTTCTTCCTTTCGTGCCCTTATCGCCTCCGTGCGAAGTTCGGGGTTCCTTTACTTCTTAACCTATTGGTTTTCTTCACTGCGACTTCACGTTCGTCTTCCTCGCTTGGGGATCTTTTTGGAAGTTTGGTGGCGGTTTCTGAAATTTCAGTCTGACAAATCGCAAAGGTGAGATAAAATAACAGACATCTCGTATTCCATATCTACCTTTTCTTATCACACTTATGTCACCTAGGCCCAGGCTGTTTATTATTTGGAGAGGTGGGGGAAGAACTGTAGGTAGAAAAACACTTTCTCTTTCTGAGTGCCCCTACTCCTGCTTCTCTGTCACTCTCCACACCGCTCCCTTCTCCCTACTCCTCTTTTCCCCATAGTAAATGTCCCTTCACCACCACCCCCTTCGTACAAGGTCTATCTCGCTTTTTCACCACAACCATTCTTTACAGACAAGGGTGAGGCGTTTTTTGGTTTATTTATTTATTTTTATTATTATTATTATTTTTTACCACTACCCCTTTATACATTGGGGTTTGGGAATTTTTTGATGCCCTCAGTCTTCTAATGTTGGATATTTGGGGATAGTTAAGTGTTTGGTGAAATTTCCAAGACCGTGATGGAGCCAAAATTGCCATCGAGCTTTTGTTTCTCATATCTCTTTTCCTTTCTCCTTTTAGTGAGAATTACCTTTGTATCTTCATTCCATTTGTGAAAGGGGTTTTCTCTTCAGGAAAAAGAATTCATGAGTAAAGAAGTCAGAACAACTTCTCTGACTGAGAATCTTGGAGATTTAGATTCCTTTCTTCAGAGATTTCTTTAAGCAGTTTGCCAGAAATGCATAATTAAAAAATGCTCCCTGATTGTAGGAATAGTGCAAGTGAAGAGCCCTGACGCCTAAAATTCATTAACTTTATTGTATGCATAGCTCTGGTCTCCTGATTCTGAGAGGTATTTGAGAGTGAACTTGGAGGAAAGTAAAGTAGGCCTGGGTAGAAAACGTTTCAGTCCCCAAATCTGTAGGAAATAGAACTTTGGCTGAGATGGAGACAGCACTGTTCAGCAAATCTGTGGTGGCTGGTCTTTCCCACTCTTCCCAGCTGCCTAAAATAGAACATCCACCTATATTATCGGTGCCTTCACTTCCCAGCTGTTGAAGCCCTTGACCTAGGAATGTGGGCTTCTACAACCACTGTTGGTCCCAGGAGTGAGCACTATGTTGAACAAAGCTCACACCCAGAAGTCCTGCTGGAAGGGTTTGCATTCCAGTGCCATTGGTGATTCATTCAGCAGTCACCCAAATACATCAGTTTCATCCCACTGTAGATTAGACCAGGGTCCTGTGGAAGCTTTCATAGGAAATTATAAATTGATGGGGGCCAAGGCATAATATATTGGGTTACCCAAGAAAAGTATATTCAATGTCCTATAGGAAAGTAGAGGGATGATTTATTTTCTCTGAAGGGAATGAAAAGGCTTCTTGGAAGAAATGATGTTGTGTGTGAGATTGAAATTAAGAGAATAATTTTAGTAATCACAGAAGGCAGAAAGGCCCTTCTGGACAGAATTGCTTGTTATCTGTAATGCATACCAGGATATTAGTAATCAGCTTCCGTGATTCTGCTTTGAAGGCTATTTTGTTTGTTTTTAGTTTGCTACCTCAGCTCCAGATGATGATGAGCCACAATACATAAGAACACATTAATGTGTAAAGAAACAAGGAGGTTTAAAAGGAGGGTCAGGAACACGTTTTGGTACATGAGGATTTTTGTGGAGTGTTTACCTTTCCTTCTTTGTCTTTATTATTACTCTGATAAACAAAAGAGGCATTTGCTTATACTGTCTCCTTAGATAAGAATTCTTCTTTTTCTTAGAAAATGTTTCAATATTTGTCATCGAGAAAGTTTTTAAATACCATAGTCTTCCTTCCCAAGGAGAGAGATGGAAAATAGTTTGACAAGTATTAAGGAAGGGAGTCAGTTGAGTTTGAAGGACTACTTCTGTAATTTTATAATTTATTTATTTAATACTCATTGACCACTAGCATGCTATCAGATTTTTATACACTTTGAGTGAGTTTAGACAAACGTGTACACCCATGTAATCACCTCTGTAATCAAGATCTTAAAACACTGCCATCGATCCAAAAAGTTCCATCATGCTCATTTGGAACTCCCTCACCCCAAAACTCCTGTCCCCAGGCAACGAGTCATGCTTTTTGTTACTAAAGATTAGTTTCATCATCTTCTGGAATTCATGTAAATGGAATTATATAGTATATATTCTTTTGTGCCTGGCTTCTTTCATTTAACATAATGCTTTTGAGAATCATTTATGATTTTTGCCATATCATGGATATCTTTTGTTAAATACTATTCCGTTGTAAGGCTATATCATAATTTGTTTATGCATTCATCTGTTGATAGACATGTGGTCTTTCTCCAGTTTTTGACTATCATGGAAAACAGTTGCTGTGCACATTTATGTGCAAGTTTTTGGATGAATGTATGTTTTCATTTCTGCTGGGTTGTATGGTAAATGGGTTTAATTGTATAAGAAACCGCCAGCCTGTTTTCCAAAGTGGTACCTCGTTAGCAGCACCATGTGAGAGTTTTAGTTGCTCTACCTCCTACCCAAAGTTTGGTAGTTAAGTCTAGCTAAAATTAAGAATTCTAGTAGACATTTAGTGGTATCTCATTGTGGTTTAAATTTGCATTTCCCTGATACAAATGATGTTGAACACTATTTCATGTACTTATTACCCATTTGTGTATTTTCTTTTGTGAAGTTTCTATTCAAATATTTTACTCATTAATTTATTGGGTTGTTTGTTTCTTATTGAGTTTTAACAGTTTTTTATATAATTTGGATACAATTCCTTTGTCAGGTATTTTTTCCCAATTTGTCACTTGTCTTTCACTTCTTAAATTGTTTTTCAAAGAGAAGTTCTAAATATTGATGACATCCAGCTTACCAGTGTTTTTCTTTTGTGGTTGTTGCTTATTGTGTCTGTTTGATTTTCTCCCATATTTTCTTTAAAAGAGGAATGCTCAAACATTTTCTTAAGGGACTAGAATATAAATATTTTAGGCTTATAGATTATACATCTCAACATTCAACTCTGCTGTTGTAGCTCAAAAGCAATTATTGACAGTACATAAACATTAGAAATGACCGTGTTCCCCCCAAAACTTTTATTATAAAAACAGGCAGCTGCCCTCTCTGAATACTAAATTTAAAAGGCTGATAGACTTAGGTTATATGTTTAGGTCTCTGATACATGTTGAGTTTAATTTAAGGTATGCTGTGACTTAAGCACCCAGGATCATTTGTTTCTCATATAGATATCAAGTTATTTCAGTATCATTTATTGAAGAGACTATCTTTTCTCCCATTGAATACTTTGATACCTCTTGAAAATCAATTGACTGTATATATGTAGTTCTTTTTCTGGACTCTATTCTGTTGATGTGTGTCTCTATATCAGTGTCATGCTATTTTGACTACTGTAGCTCTGTAGTTAAGTCTTGAATTCAGGCAGTGTAAGTCCTCAAACTTTGTACTTTTTCAATATCGTTCTGGCTGTTCCAGTTCTTTTATGTAATCATATACATGTTAGACCCAGCCTGTCAATTTCTATAAAAAAGCCAGGAGGATTATTGTTTGGGTTTGCTTCAAAGTATATATCAATTTGAGAGAAATAAAAGTTTTAACATTATTGAGTCTTCCAATCCATGAACATGGTATTCTTGTTGATTTATTCACTTCTTTAATTTCTTGCATTAGTGTTTTATAGTTTTAAATTTTGGATCTTGGATGTGTTTTATTAAATTTATTCCTAAAAAATCTTGGTTTTTTGATGTTACTGTAAATGCTATTAGTTTCTAAAATTTTATTGTCCAATTGTTTGTTGCTAGTATATAGAAATAAAATTGAGGTATATTGACTTTATCTTCTGTGACCTTGTAATATTAATTCATGAGTTGTAGTAGCTTATTTATAGGTTCCTTAGGATTTTCTAGGTAAACAAACATGTCAACTTAGAATAAAATGTTTTACTTTTTCCTTTTCAATCTGAATGTGTTTCATTTTTGTCTTGTTCTATTGTACTGGCAGATACCTTCAGTAACAATATGAATCCTTAAGAGGAAAACATGGTCCTTCATCACAGTGTTAGCTGTAGATTTTTTGTAGATGCCTTTTATCAGGCATCTGAAATTATTTTCTGTGCTGACTGCTTTAATCATGAATAGATGTGGAGTTTTAGCAGATGGTTTTCCTCTATTGAATATTAAAATAAGCTTGCATTCCTGGTTAAAATGTATTATCCTTTTTTTATGTATTTGATTTGACTTACTAACACCATGTTAACAAATTTGGCCTGAAGTTTTCTTGTAATGTCTTTGTCTGATTTTGTTATCAGGGTAATGTTGATCTCACAGAATGAGTTGGGAAGTGTTTCTGCCTCCTTCTGTGTCTCCTCTATTTTCTGAGAGTTTTTCTGGGATTATTTTAACTGTTAAATAGATTTCATCATTAAGCTCATCTGGGTCTGCAGTTTTCTTTGTAGACATTTTAAATTATGAATTCAATTTCTTTAATACATGTGAGGCTATTCAGATTTTCTGTTTCTTTTGTTAGATTTGGTTATTTGTGTCTTTCTAGGAATTTTCCCATTTCATCTGAGTTGTTGAACTGGCAAATTTTTGTAACATTCCTATTACCCTTTTAATATCTCTAGGGTTTGTACTCATAGTTCTTCTTTCACTCATGATTTTAGTAATTTGCATTTTCTCCCTTTATTTTTTAATTAGTCTAGCTAGATATTTATCTGTTTACTTGCTCTTTTCAATTTTTAGTTACATTGCTTTTTCTCTCTTGTCTGTTTTCGATAGATTTCTACTCTTACCAATATTCCTTTCTTTTACTTAATGTGGGTTTAGTTTGCTTTTTACTTTCTAGCTTCTTAAAGTGGAAGTTTAGATCATTGATTTTAGAAATTTTATTTTTAAAAGCATCTAACCACTGCATATTTATCTAATCACTGCCTTTAATATGTAACTTACACAGTTTGAAATGCTATGTTCTCATTTTCATTCAGTTCAAAATATTATCTAAAAGTATATTTTATAATTTCCAATTATTTGGGGATATCCCTATTATTTACTGTTATTAATTCCAAATTTAATTTTGTTTGGGTCAGAGAATATGACCTATATGATTTCAGTCCCCTTAAATTTATTGGGACTTGTCAAATGGTCCCATGTATGGTCTGACTTAGTGAATATTTTATGTGCATTTAAATAGAACATATACCCTGCTGTTGTTGGGTGGTTATTTATGTCTATCAGGTCAAGTTGGTTGATAGTATTGTTCAACTTTATATATCCTTACAGATTGTCTATCAGTTTATGAAAGAGGAATGTTGAAATCTTAACTATCAATGGGATTTCTGTTTTTCCCCACATTTCTGTCAGTTTTGCCTCATGTATTCTGGAGCTCTTTTTAGTTGCAGAAATTTGTAGGATTATGTTTTTATGATTAATTGATTTTTTTAGGTGCAAAAATTTGTAGGATTATGTCTTTATGACTAATTGATTCTTTATCATTATTATATTCTATCCTTGGTAAAACTCCTTTTCCACTATAATAGAGTTACTTCTTTCTTTTGATTTGCATGATGTATCTTTTTCTGTTGTTTTGCTTTCAATTTATTTCAAGTCTATTTCTTATAGGCAGTATGTGGTTGATTTTTATTTTTCTATTCATTTTTATAATCTCTGCCTTTTTATAGGGCTGTTTAGAGTATTTATATTTAGTGTAATTATTGCTATGATTGGGCTTAGGTTTATCCTCTCACTTTTTGTTTTTAATCTGTCTCATCTGTTTGGTTTTTTTTCCTCTATTTTTATTCTTGTCCTGCCTTCTTTTGGATTATTTCTTTAAAATTCCACTTATGTTCTCTGTTGGCTTCCTAAGTGTAT
Source organism: Mustela nigripes (assembly GCF_022355385.1). Classification (NCBI taxonomy): domain Eukaryota; kingdom Metazoa; phylum Chordata; class Mammalia; order Carnivora; family Mustelidae; genus Mustela; species Mustela nigripes. The sequence continues at coordinate 80,173,011 of NC_081570.1, read as the reverse complement.
ATATAAGGGTTTTAACATACATTTTTAGCTTCCTCTTATTATTTTTTCTTCTTATGATAAACACCTTCAAACAATATTATGCTATTTTATATAATTTACGAACCTTATTGTATAGTTTCATTTCCCTCCTGTGTGCTATTGTCATATATTTTACTTCTGTATATGTTGTGAATGACACAACACATCATTATTACTTTTGTTTTAAGTATGAATTTTTTAAGTTCATAGGATTTAAAGATTCTTCTAAAGCTTCTTTGGGGTGAAGCCAGAATACCATATTTGTTAGGTCTGACTTAGATATGCTAATAACACATGCTGTTTTGGGACTAATTCTTCAGTGTTCATCAGGTCTCTCAACTCTGGCTGATGAAAACTCTGAAGTCTTTCAGCCCTGTGGGAGCCCTGGGAATTGTTCAGTTACAATTCTCTGGAAATTCTTTGCCTATCCCTGGTGGGATTTCTTCCACACATTTGTGGCTTTGTATTCAGCAAGAGAATTAAGGAATTGCCTGTGCAAATTTCTGGAGATCATCCTTTGCCTACCTCCTTCCTCTTTGGTACTTTGTCCTGCAGATTCCAGCTGCCCTAGTCTGCTTTGCTTGTCTTTCTACTTCCTGTGCCATGGTCTAGAATGTGCCTCCAGGCAGAAGGTTGGGGCAGTTGAAAGCCTACTTCATTTGTTTGTGTGATCCCAAACCTCAAGGATCATAGTTCTATGCTGTCTGTAGTCCAGTTCTGAAAAGAATATAGTGGAAGGGCAAGTCTGGGCTCATTTCTGTGCTTGATGTATCTAAAAATTTAAGGCTTTTTTAATCTAAAGATTTTTTTCTTTTTCCTTGGAATTTATTTAAAAAATTGTGTTATTTGCTCTACAAAATGACCCACAGTCTAGATTTTGCTGGGTGCATCCTGTGATATAATTTAGCATGTTTATATATTGCTTAGAAAGTAGTATTTAGGCCTAGAGCAGAATTTCTCAACTTTGACTTTATTTCTTAAACTTGACACTATTTGGGCCTGATAACTCTGCTAGGAATGGTGGTATTTAGGCTTAGTTGCGGGGGGGGGGGGGCAGAGGGGGGAGGTGCTCTCCTGTGCAAGTAGGATGTTTTAGCAGCATCTCTGTCCTCTACCCACTAGATGTCAGTACAACCCCCTCCCCAGTTGTGACAACCAAAAATATCTACAGAAATTTTAGAATGTTTTTAGATCCATGTTCTGTTATGGAAAGTAGCCTACCTAAACCTCAGAAACAACTTCAAGAATATGAAGGTATCTACCTAGCAAAAATAACAATGTTGGCTAGTTAACACTGCAGAGAATACATGAAAAAGATTTTTAACAAGCAGTTGGAGGCTTTATAGAACAGTTGACTCAAGAGCAACATTATAGGGGGTGTTAGTTTCTGTTTCAGAAGGAAAAAATAATGAGGATAATGTAAATTGGTAAAAAACAGTTCATTTTCAATTATATATTGCTTTCATAAATTTTTTTCTGCAACTCATTGACTATTTTAAGATGTTGGACTTCTACAATAGATACACAGATGGGTTAATTTTTTTTTCTTTTTGGTAGCATTTTACAATTTAATTATAAACTAAGAATTCTGAACTTCCAGAAAGATATTATTTATGTGATATAAAATTACTTAAAACAAAATGCAAGTTGGGAGAATTAATAACATAACCCTTTTAATTTTAAGGTGAACTACCATTTTTTCAAATGTTTCCAAATGTCATTATCCTCCTTACTAAGGAACAAGCATGGAGAAGATGAAAGGTAATTAATGTATTTTTAAAAAATGTAAAAGGATTGAGATTGAGAGACTTCTCAAAAATTTCCCTCAGATAACCTTACTTATAGTTTAACTAACATTCATCGAAGACCCACCCTCTGTCAGGTTCTATGCATGATAGTTATGTTTTGAGATGGTATAGAGGTAGATCTGGTGGGAAGGACTTGAGATTAACCCAGAACAGATCTGAGGAGCAGACTTTCCTCTTGCAAGTGCCCTGAGGATTGCCCTGCGCCTACCCTTATTGGCCTTGAGAATTCTTTCCTCTTTCCCCATTGATGTCCTTTAGTTTAGTCATCAGTGGTTTCCATGGTGAGTGTCCATGGAGTATCATTCTCCTCCAGTGGAGTTTGAAGATGTTAGGTATCTTCACCATTTCTAGTGCTTTTGAACTTGGTATGGTTATGTTTAAGATTTAATGGATATGTTTTTAAAAATTAAGTCTGCAAAAATAATTTTAGAGTTCAGTAATCAGGGAGCCTGGGGTTCTTATATTTTTCTTTTTTCATGTAACAACATAGGGGTCTGACTGACTTCACTTCCTTAGAACTGTGAGAGGTGTACCTCTTCCCTTTCTCTGTCAGTGGGTAGTCTCAATCTCTTTCTCCCTATCACTTTTTCTCTCTCTTCTCTTTACTGTCTCATCTTATTTTTGCCTGCACTTGTCTCTGCATCTTTTTCTCTCTGCCTTTCTCTCTTCTCCACAATTGCTTCTCACCTTCTCACGTCTTGGTCTCTCTTTCTCCATTTTTTCTCTCCCTCCCTCCTGTGTGCTCCTTACTGTTTCTATCATCCTACTACCTTATCCCCACATACCCTTTCTTCCCAACAGGACCTTATTCAAGACATTGTCTGTGACATTGCAAGCTCCACCTCAACAAGGAACACAATATTCCTTATTAAGGGAATGGTAGTTAAGATAGCACAAAGTAATTTATATCATTTAAAATGGATGTAAGGGGATGTTTGAGGTTGCATGGGTACCTCACATTTCTTCCTCAAAGTCTTATGATTTAATCAGGGTTGCACTGCTTCATTCAGTCCCCTTTTGGCCTGGGGACTCCTGACCTTTCCTCTTACTAGTTTGTTTCTGTGTAAGGCATCAGCTTCTGCGATGGTGCATTTTTCTTTTTAGGTATGCTTAGAAGGATAGTTTGGTTTTGACATTTCCTGAGTATCTGTGACATGTCCTTGGTACTGTTGTTTTTGGGGTTTGAAAGGGTAAATGTGTATAGGTTGAGTTTGAAAAATCCAGTTTGCAGCTAAAGTAGCCAAGTAGCTGAGCATTTTCATATTTATCTTTCCCAAGTAGCATCTGAGGGACCACATTTGTTTTATTTCACTAACATTGTTTTTCATGTAAGGATTCAAAGATGTTCCTCTTCTCTTTGTTAATTAGTTTCTCCTTTTCTCACTGCTTGTTGGCTTTATCAGGCTCATTATTTTTTTCTGTAAGTAGGTAGTGTCTCCCTTCTCTCTTTTATTTCTCATTCCTGTTTTCTCTGTCATCACCTTTTTCTGCCTTCCTTGATTTTGCCTCCTGCTATATCTGCACCCCTATTCCCTTTCTCCTTTTCCTCTTCACACTCTCCTATGTCTTTTTCTGCTTTCTCCCATGGTGATAATTTTTCTGTCTTCACCATTACCCACAGTCTCCTGCCCCATGTGCCCTCTGTTTCTCCATCAGGTTTTTCTCAGTGTTCCAACACAGACACAAAGGGCATTGCTTGTTCCAGTGTGTATGATATGGAGGCTTACGTGCTTTGGGCCCCTGATGCTTTCCTTAATTGTTCCATCCTTCTCAGACATTTTTCTCATTCTGAGTGAGTTTTGAGAGAGAAGCTTAAGAAAGTAATATAGGTCTAAGTGGGAAATACTACCCGCTACAGAGGGAAGCTGAGCCAGGCCTGTGTTACACTTTGCCGGTATGAGGTCTTGTTTTTGTTTTTGTTTTCTTAAAGGCCTTGATGAGGGAGGAACAGGTGATCAAAAGAAGTACCTTATAAGAAATGTAGATTGCTCATTTGAGAAACTCCTGTTAGCCAGATGAAGTCATCAGGTGACTCGTGCCTGAGGTTCGCTCCGCCCGTCGTGCCTCGAGCCCCACACTGTGGCTAACACGTCCTGCAATGTTGGGGACAGCCTGCCCGCTGGAGTGCCTCTGACAACCCGCGCTCCGCGTGTTGGAGCCGGCAGCCGCCCCCACCTGCGGCCTGACGCCAGAGCCCCGCCCCGCTCGGGCGCGCGGGCCAATGGGCTGGGCCCCAGGGGGCGAGCCGCGGCCGGGCGGGAGGTGCGAGGCCCGGGGGGCGGAGTAAACGGGGCGGCGCGGTGGTGGCCGAAGCTGCTGGGGCGGCGGCGGTGGTGGCGGTGGCGGCTTGGCCGGGCGTCCGCGGGTCGTGGGGGATGGGGGCGGCGAGCTCCAGCCCTCGGCGGAGGCGGCGGCGGCCGTGAGTGTTGGGCGGGCGTCCGCGTCCGGGACGCAGGATGGAGCGCCGCGGTGAGTGTGGGGCTGCGGCGGCTGGCGCTCGGGGCTGGGGTGGTCCGCGGTGCGGCGGGCGGGGTGCGGTCTAGGGTGTGGGTGGCCCATGCGGCGACCCCGAGCCGGGGCGGCGGCGGGCTGCGCTGGGGGTCGGGCTCCTGGCCTCGGTGCTCGTGGTCGTCCGGAAGGGGTCTGACGGTGCGAACGGCGCGCCTGGCGGCCGCGAGCGCCTGCCCAAAACAGATGACGATTAAAATTAAAGCAAACAAGTAACAAGTCCCATCGTCCACGTACTGTTCTAAGACTGCTCCACATTTTAACTTCTTTAACCCTCGCAACAGGTCCGTGATTATTTAAGTTATTTTTTACACGGGGAAGATGAGGTTAACCTGCTGGAGCACACGGGCTAGTAATTGTCAGAGTTCGGGTTTAAACTGAGGCTCTTGTGTGCTCCTGACCGCTAGCGAGTCCAGTCTTAGCTCTGACCCGCCCCACTCCCACCTGTCCTGACTACAGTCCTCACTTCAGCTGGGTTCCATTCCGGAGACGTTTTAGAATATCCGTGGTGCGTTGTTCTCCTCGCCTCTCTCTTTTGGGCTGAGCAGGAGCTCTTTCGTTCCGAGGCCTCAGTGTCACTGGTTTTCCCAATTCCGTTGTGGATGTGTTTGGGGCTTGACTGTTAGATTTCCTTTTAACGGGTGAGCTCAAGAACCCTAGTGACTGAGCCTCTTGTCTCCATGTTAATCTTATTCTACTCTCTTTGGCAAGAAGGAATTGGCCTCGCACCCTTTGTGGGGGCCGGCAGGACTGTTAGCTGCTAAACGCAGGAGCTGGGCGCCCGTTCCCCTTTTTCCACTTGTCTTGGTGACCACATCACTCCTCTGGCACTATCCATGTACGCTGCCCTTTTTGGTTGCTCCGTTTCCCTACTCGGTATTTAAATACGGGGATGGGGAGCGTGCTTTTTGGCATGGGGTAGTTTTGGCTGGTCAAGAGAGAGCCCTGCCTGCCAGGAATGCTAGACATTCTGGAGGCGTGGGAGGTTGGGCAGCTTCCTCTTTTTTAAACGTGCTAGGTTCTAAGTGCACAGGAATGAAGTGTATGTGCACTGCGTGCCTTTCTTTAGAAATTACAATTATTTGCATTTTATTGATAAAACTTTTTGACTTGCCCGTATGCTGTTTTTGTAGGGAGAGCTTTACGAAACTATAATCAAAGACCTCCAGGATTAATTTTTCTGATTTTTTAAAAGCGTCTTTAAGTAGATTCTTACCAAATCAGAAATTGTGCTAAAATAGATTTCTGAAATATCTGGCAATTTTTCTTGAGGTAGGAATAGTTAGATGGGAACTATTAAGTAGATATCTGGGGCAGTTTTAAAAACTTTAATTAGCCCAGTGCCTAAAATGAAAGTACTTATATAATGATGTGTTTGGGGGAGGATATGCATGCAGCATGGGACGTTTGATTAACACAGGCTGCTCAAGTCTTGGGAGAGTCACATTACAGAGTATTGGGAAGTTAGTGTTCACATTTCTAATGCACATATTACTTAGAATTAAAAACATATAGAGAAAGTAGTTTTGTGTAGTAATATTCTTTTACCTACAAAGTTCTTTGCTAAGTGGATAAAACACATTTTTAATGTTGATGGTTTGGAGTTGGAAGAGATGCATGAGATTTTGGAGAGTTTCACAAATATTTTGCTCAATGGTCTGTTTGCATGGTTCAAACTTCACTTGGAAGCCATTTAGTAGGTTTAGATGAAGTCAGCCAAGTTTCTGGAATTGTTTCCAGTGCTGTATTTCTTGCTCACAATCTACAGATATATTGTGGTGTAGCCAAATCTTGTTCATTACCTACGTGTATTTAACAAAAAACAATCTCTCACAGTAAAGCACAGCTAATAATAATGGTTAAGTTACTGAGTTTTCATAATGAACCAGGCACAATGTTAAGTGCTTTCCATATTATTACCTCATTTAATTAAATTGCCGGTTGCAATATGTTAGTAACTACATTTTACATTAATACCAACTAGAGGATATTCATTTTGGGACACAGGAAGGTAGTGTGGATGATCTGGGAAAGTGTATATCCTCCAAATTTTCCTCTATTATAGTTCAGTTTTTTGAAAACTTGGATTAATTCTGTTATTTAAAAATTTTTTTCAACTGTCGTGTTTCCTTTTTTCATTTCCAGTAGGAAAAATAGTTAAGTATATATAACAAAGTTAGTACATTACTCACAATAATGCAGACTAGAGATAGAGTATAATCCTTTCTAGTTCCTCCTCCCCCCGCCCCCCGTTCACGTTTTGTTTGCTTATAGATTTTCTTACTCTTGAGTAAAAATGTTTAGGCATTTTTGAAATACTTTTTACAACTTTGGGTTACTAATTTGACATTATGAAGATGGTAAAATAGGTGAATTGCTTAGATAAGTGAATTGTTTTATTTGAAACTTATGATACACATTTTTAATAACCATCTTTTTTCCAGTGACAGTGACCAGTGATCTAATTTACTAAACTAAAAGCTGTCAAAATTAATCAGAGTGACTTTAATTAAGTAAGCTACAAAAGTGTTAAGTTAGGAATAGTCTTCTCAATGAGTGATTTGTAAAAGAACTGCCCAAATAAGTTGAGTGTTTTGTTTTTATTGTTGGTGGGGAGACTTAGGTATAATAATTATACTAAAAAATTGTCCTGGGCTCATTTTAGAAATTATCTACATATTTAAGGATTAATGTTAGATAGGTTTGGAACTAGCTTAAAGGTAGAAATTACATTTTCAGAAATAATTTGAGATTAACAAAAATATTTAATAAAGCAGCACTGAAAGCTATTGGAGAAGTAGAGAAGCCTTGTCAGAAGTAGAGAAACAAGAACAGAAATCCAACTTTGATTCCAGTTTTATGCAGTCTTGCCTTTATCAGCTTTATAGACTTGTTTTTTTTCTTTTTCTTCTTTTATATTGTTTTATAGACAGATTTCTTGAAAACCCATATATATTTTCCATTTAAAACAGAGCAACAATCCAAAGTTAACCTTTTTTGTTTCTGTAAACATTAATTGCAACTTTACAACCTTGTAAGTTCAGTGTTCATTCTGCAGATTCATTTACTCTGCAAATAGTTTTGAGTAGTTCTTCCCTTATGTGCCAAGCACTGTGCTGTAGCAGGGAACACATGGTTAGCAAACTGACATGGTCTTGATTTCCTTGGGATTATAATCTAGATAGGAAAACATGAATCATCTATTTGAACTTTGAAAAGTGCATTGATGAAAAGTATAAGATGCTGTAATGCATCTAGCAGGAGATTCTGTTCTAGTTTGATGTTAGTTGTTACAGGGGCATGATGGTCCAGGAAGATTTCTTTGAGGAAGTAATCTTTGAGTTGAGGTCAGAATTAGTAAACAAAGGGGAAGGAGTAGTCCAGGCAAGTGGAACTGTATATAGACAGGACCCTGAATCAAATAGTCTGTTTTTCTAGTTGTAGGTCCATGACCCATTACAAGTATGAAACCATTCTGATGGGCTGCAAGCCGCATTTTAAAAAATGAAATGGTATAGGATAGAAAACATCTGGTTTATCACCTGTTTCCTTAGCCAGAATCTGTTTTATGCTTTCCAGCACACAACCACACAAAATCATAACATACTTAATGTGTATACTGTCTCATGATGTGAAATTATTTCCTACTGTGGGGCATAGTAAACAAATACTGTTGGAAAATGAGGAGGGAGTGTGTGTGGCAGGAATGTTGAGAGTGTCCAGTAGGAATTATGGCTCCAGATGACATTGCAGAGGTAAGTAGGGGCCCCTTCTCATGTTGTGCCTTAGAGTTCTCAGTAGATTCTCACTTGTCCTCTGGAGGGGTTTTGAGCAGAGAAATGACATGTTGGGATTCATGTTCTGAAAAGTGTACTCGCTACATTTGGAATAGGATAAGAATGGATGTGGAGAGATCATTAGAAAATCAGTTCCAATAGCTCATATAAGAAATGGTGGTAATTCACCTAGTGTGGTAGTACAGGCAGAAGTAGATAGATTAAAGATACTGTAGATTAGGAAGTGAAAAAAATCTAGAGAGTTGGGTGAGGTATAGGAACGAATAAATGATACAATAATATATCTTACACGTGACCTGGAAGTGAATATTATGTAAAACCTCCTACTGTAAGTTTCACAGTTCTTAGTAACTCTACCATTAGAAAGTATCAAAATATTGAAGATGAAATATTTGAAAAATGTTTAAGTGTTGTGCTAACTTAATTCCTCCAGTAATTTCCTTTTTGATTCAAGAAATGCAGACAAAATTAGGACTTTCAGTTCTGGAAGGGTAAAATGGATGAAGCAGAAACAAACTAAGATTTTCTGAGTTTCAACTGTGTGCCAGGATTAAATGTTTTCATTGTGAAGTCTTTTAATTTTCTGTCCCCTTTTAATTCTCACACAGCCTGTAAAATTATACAGGTCACACATTTAGAAAGTATTGAACCAGAAATTAAGTTTAAACCTTTCTCATTTCAAAAGATAGTATTTTTACTATACCATCTTTAAATTACTGACAATATTGCTCTGATATTCATACATTTATTTGTTCATGCAATCAGGATATATCAGATTTGTAGGCACCTTTAGAACTTCTTTTCAACAGAAAATTATTTTTGCTGAAACTTGATAACCTGGGATGTGTATGCATGTGTGTGTATGTATGCATTATTATTAAGAACTAACTGTAATTGAACTTTTATGTGTCAGACACTTCTATATTTCTGTCTCTTAATGTTTACAATAATCTCATAAAGTAGGTATTGTCAGAATGGTATTCCTATTTTATAAATGAGCATACCAAAATGAAGTGATGTAACAGCTTGTCAGGACAGACATTGTAAATGATAGAGGGGATTTTGAAAATAGGTCTTTTCTTTTGTTGGAGCTCATATTGCGTCTTTATTTTTGAAGCTGATGTCATGGAGTTAGAGTATGTTCTGCCAAGTGACTTTTCAGAACAACTTATAATTAAAAGAATTCTGTACCCTAGGAGTTAAGAGGAAGTTATTAATTAAGAGAATGGATTTTGGCAACTAGACAGATCTGGGTTTTAAGTACCAGTTCATCATCTTTTAGCAGAGAGCTTAGACAAATGATTTAACCCCCAAAGCTTAGGTTGCTTATTTGTGAAATGAAGAGACTAGTAGTTTGCCTATTATAGAATTGTCAAGATGACTGGCATTTAATAAATAAATTGGTAGGACCGTGTTTGTTGTTAATAAAATACTGAGGTGGGCTGTGGGGTGTTTGTGGAAACCTAGTCTGATGTTTCCTCTGTTTGATGTGGTATTTGTGTTTTTCTCTTGTTTTTTCTCCCTTCCACTTAAGGATTTCAGTTTTTCTGACTGTTCTGTGGAAGGATGATTGCTCACAAACAGAAAAAGACAAAGAAAAAACGTATTTTGTCATCTGGCCAACTCTCCACAGATGTTACAACTCCTGAAATGGGGCTCAAGTCCATAAGTTCCAATTCCATTTTTGATCCGGATTACATCAAGGAGTTGGTGAATGATATCAGGAAGTTCTCGCATATGTTACTATATTTGAAAGAAGCTATTCTTTCAGGTTTGTCAACGATTTTCTTTTAACATTCTTACTGGATAGTTTGTTAAATTTTAAATGCCAGCCTAGCTGCAGATAAACACGTACACAGTGGTAGGAACAGGGTATTCTGCTTTAGTTACTTTATGACCTTTTCCCCCCAAAATGTTTGATGTTTGATGTTATGGTGCAAGCTATTTTATTATCAGATACAGTACAATACAAAATAGAAACTTTGGTAAGTGTGAGGGAATAAGCATACAAAAAACAAAACTCAGTCTTTGGTTCTTAGCAGTTAGGCCTATTTGACATGAGAAAATTTTAGATTGTTGGAATTTTAACGTTCTTGTTAATGGTAATGCAGTGCCTTGATTATTCTTTAAGAAGCAGACTAATGTTTATTATTTATATTTTTGATCCTTCTGCCTTGATTCAGTTTTCTACATTGTTCCTAAAACTTAATCTAGAATCACTGCATTTGAGTGAAATTTTTTTTTCTCAAAAGTCACACTTAATTCTGTTTTGCTGTTATATAACCTATTCTTCAATTAAGTGATAATCACAGAATTTATTCTCTGTTTAGTTAGAAATAGGTAACGGAGCAAACTTTATTCTCTTAAAGTAAAGAACTACAGACATCTGTGTTCCCCAAGTTGATTTTAGTCCCTAAGGTTTTTAACTTTTAATACCTGTTTTATGTTCAGATTTGATGGTAGTGATAAGAAAGATACAGCTCCTATCCTTTTGTGATAAATAGTAGTTCGTTTCCATATTCATAATGGTAGGTCTGGATGTAGAAAATGAATATTGCTAGTTTTATTTATATGAGACCTCTTTTGTCTTCGTACACATGAGAGTTTAATAAATATTTTCTCTGTGTATAAGATAAATATTTATTTTCTGATACATGTTCTAGAAAGGAGACTAAAATCATATCTTATACTAAATGCTGCTTTTAAGAGTTTACTTCTAACCTGCTTTTCGATTTGAAATGCCCAAAACAACTGGACTTGAATTATAGCCTTAAAATTTTGGTATTTGAATTTTCTTTAAAACAATCACATAAATCATGTTTTTGAGACTATATATAATATTATTTTTAAAAAGTTACCTATACACCTGTTCATTTTAATAGCTTGATTTTGAAATTTAGTTATGGTTGATTAAATGGTAATAAAGTTTTCTTTTTCTTGTGGGAAGGTATTCTAAATATATTAAGCATTATACTGGGAATAAATTTCTTAACAAAATGATACCATCTGCCATTTATTTAAAGAAGCATAGTTTTAAATAAACCCTTTTCTTAACTGGGTTAATTGTTTTAAATTTGTTTTTAAATTTACATACAGTAAAGGTCATTCTTTTTGGTGTAAGTTCATTAACTGGGTTAATTTTGAAAGTAAAATTTAAAATGATGCCTTGGTTGACAAATCATTTACCTCAATTTAGGGTAAAATCCAGTTTTCTTTAATTATCAATTTAAGTGTTCATTAATACAAATAAAATTTTTAGTTAAGATTTTTATTTGTTTTTGTTTTCCTCAGGAGATTAACATCGTTTTAAATCCTGATCTTGCATATTTATCCCTTGTCTCACAGATTTTAAATGATGATAATTTAAAATAAGTGGGACAACTCTTTATCTTCAGTTTTTTTAAGTGAATTTTAATTTGTGAATAGATAATTCAGAGACTAGGAGAGAATTGAAAGCTGATTCTAATTGAGAAAAGAGAAAATTTCTAAGTAAGATGGCAAAAGGAGACTGCCCCTTAAGATAAAAGTATGCATATGGAAATCTAGTTTTCATGAAAATTTATTATTAAAAATTTATAAAGATCTTATCCCTTAAAAAAAAAAGATTTATTTATTTGAGAGAGAGAGAGCGAGCATGCATGCACACCCAGGGTAGGGGAAGACAGAGGGAGAGGGAGACAGAGTCTCAAGCAGACTCCCCACTGAGCCCAGAGCACCACTCAGGGCTCAATCTCAAGATCCTGAGATCACGACCTGAGCCAAAATCAAGAGTCAGACACTTAACCAACTGAGCCACCCAGGCACCTCAAGATATTGTCCTTTTTAATAAGGAAACCAGTACTTCAAAATTTAAATTCTTGATTTTATTGCTGATAGTAAAAAAGTTTGCCATTTATGACTGGTAAATTAATTTAAAAAATCTAAAAACTTTTGGATAACCAACTCTCATTAGAAAGCCATGGCCAGAGAATTTTCATTATTTACCTTTGGATTGATTTTAATGTTTGGTTCTTCAATCAGAGTTAAAAGGATATATGTATGCTATCTCAAATCTTGGATGTAACAAGAATTTGTTTTCTATCTTCAGATCATTATTATTAAAATCTGACACTAATTTTGAGTTGATAGAAATTTTTTTGTTTCTATTATATATGCTCAAAGGAGCATATATAAATATATAAATTAACCTCATTATAAATAATACTATAAGTAATATGCTTATGTTTAATTTTGATCATGATTTTCTGCTAGTTAGAATATCAGACTATTCCTCATAATAATTTTATTACAAGAATCACACAAGAAAAAAATCTTCAGGAAAGCAGGTAAAAAGCTTAAAATTCTGTAATTACTTGAGATGGTATTGTTATATATGTTCCTATAGACTAGACATAGGCCATACTTTTGTTTTCTGGGTATTGAGAACTTCTGCTGTTGTTTACTACCACCCTACTCATAAGCTGGCCAGACAGAAAAAAGCTGTTTCACTGTTTTTCTTTTGGAGTGAGGGAGACTTTTCAGTGGCCTTGCCAATATTTTGTCTTTTGCTTCCTTAAGAGGAAAGATGCCAGATTTCTGGCATTGTTCATTACCATGTCAGCTGGCTGTTAAAAAGCTAAAAAGTTAGCTTTTAAAAATAAAGAGTGTAGGTATACAGTTAAATCACCTTTTGGTATAATCTGAATACCGTTTTCTTTATATATGTTACCTTTCATGAGGCAATGATGTGCAAAAATCACTTGACCCTTGCTTCAGGTGTTCAATCATATTTCTGAGGCTACACGTAGATTAATAGCTTTATGATTGATTTATAGCCACATTTTCCTTTCCTTGAAACTTGTTATAGGAATGATACGTAATTATATATGGTGCTTTGCATTTTATAAAGTGCTTTTACATACAAACACCGTTTAATCAGAGTACCCACAAAGACCGGTAGTTTTAGCCCCATTTCACAGATGAGTTGTATGTATAACATAGATTGTATGATTTCATCAACCTCTTATTGCTGATATATAGTGATTTCTTTTGGAATCCAGAGGTCATAAATGCAGAATGGTGTGTGTTCTTTCCATGCTATCTCAACTGCTTCACATGGCAGGTACTTTAAAAAAATACCATTCCGTCTTCATTAGTTCATCAGCCAGTTCTGTTTTTTTTGTTGTTGTTTTTTTTTTTTTTAATTTTTAATTTTTTATAAACATATATTTTTATCCCCAGGGACCAGTTCTGTTTTTGATGGGGACTATGTAGACCTGCAGTATCCAATATGGTAACCTCTAGACATGTGGCTAATAAAAAAATAACTTTTTATTTTAAATAAAAAAATTCAAATAAAATTTAAATAAAAATTTAAATAAAAAATTTATTTCTTCAGTTGTAGTACCCACATTTCAAGTTCTTATTAGCCTTATGTGGCTAGTGGCTACCATTTTGAACAGTGAAGGTATAAATATTTACATCATTGCAGAAATTTCTGTTGGACAGTGCTGGCATAGACATTTGGCCTTTATCAGTCTCAAGACTACTGAGATGAATTCTTGAGCTATAAACATTTGTTTATTTCTATAGCACTTAAAGAAACCTAGAAATAGTTGTTACTGGAGCAAATTTAACAAAATGTTAATTAGAAATAGGTACTCTTGGGGTCTTTTTAGAATCCCTTTGTCTTTGGAGTGCATAGCTTTAATGCTATCCTTTGATTTGAACCAACAGATCAGTTTCCAGCCAGGCTATACAAATTGATGAAATTGGTAGTAATGGATAGCAGAAAGAACTATGAAGAGAATCACTTTATCTAAGTTCTAGGCCTTGTTCTGCTACTGACTAGTTTTGGAATATGGCCTCAGTCATTTAATGATTTAAGAATGAGGTGCTGTACCAGATGCTACCAGTTTTCATAATTCTGTGATTCAGAATTTGATTGGAGTTGGAGATTGTACATCGTTATGAATATCAAGAGTTCAGAGCTGTAGAAGACAACTAAATATTTGTTTTCCAAGTATATAATACATTTTTATATAAAAAAGATTTATTTATTTAAGAGTGAAAGGGAGAGAGAGCATGAAAGTGCAAGTAGGGGCAGGGGGCAGATGGAGAGGGAGAGAGAGAATTTCAAGCAGACTCCCTGCTGAGTGCAGAGCCCCATCTGGGGCTTGATCTTATGACTCTGAGATCACGACCTGAGCCAAAATCAAGGGTTGGACAACTCAACCACCCAAGGGCCCCCCATATAATGCATTTTAGAGGACATCTGCCTCCCACTAGTCTATAGGATTTTGTAAATGTGGGTTTTATGGTAACTTTCTTAAATGTGGTATTTGTGAAATTTGTGAAAGTGAGTCTATGAAGCTCCTGTTGCCATAGTTTTTAAGGAACTGATTAGAGAAAATAAGTATCTACCAAAGAGCTCTGTGGTAACAAGTAAGGTAGGTACACAATTTGTCTCTGCTCTTTTTATTTACAAATAAAAATTAAGAGTTTAATGTGGGACATCAGATGTCTGTGAAAACTCATGCTTTGGTAAAGTAGCTGATAGAGTTTGTTGATTCTCTGTCCACTGTTTATTTCCAGGAGGAGGTTACCCTGTAGTCTTATATAAGTAGCACATGTGGAATTTGAAGTTTTAGATTTCTATCCAGTGTCATTAAGATGCATTATGAATAATCACAGGGCCAGATTTTACATTTTATTTTAAAATGCTGAAGGCACTGTATTATACATGTACTCTTCTGTGTTTAAATACAACACTAGTAGTTAACATATGTGCTGTTTAAATACCACTTCAGGTTTATGGTTGTCCCCCTAGGGAATAATGTGTTCTTAATTCCAAAGAACAGATTCATAAGTGTTCTTCTAGTTCATACAATAATCTTAAACTCTGCAGTGTACCGCCTCATTTCTGGTAGAACACCATTCAAGGAAGTTCAACATTTGGGCATGTGAAAGGTGCAAGGCTTTTTAATTGGGCTAGAAAGAATAGTGAAAATTACTTAATTTTTCTGCCCCTCAGTGCTTGGAGAAGTAGTCATTGCTGTTATAAAATGCATTTGAAGGGAAATTGGTAGTTTGTCTAATATACTATTTTGAAACTGGAATTTAATGAACGTTTACTATTGTGATAGTGGTGCCTTGTCTATGTTTTGTTCTTTAAATAGTTTAGAAAGGAAGATAAAACTTTATCATCAGTTGCAGATAAAGTTCTCTAATTTTAAAAAAAAAAAGCTTTCTGATTTAAGAGTGTATCACTTTATTTTGTAAAAACATAACTGAATCTTATAAATGATAGCTTCTGATGAATTCTGTCTAGGTCCTTAATTTGTCTGAACTATGGTTAGAAGAGGTATGTTAACTTTATAAGGTAATTTTTTTTTAAATAAAAGAAGTTAAATAAAAAGTCTAATGCCATTAAGTAATATGTTCTGTTGTAAGAGGGAAAGTCTGCATAAATTTTCAGTCTTAATTGAAATCCTGTCTTTTTGATTAACTCAATTTTCCCTAGGTGATTATACAGGAGAATATGCAAATTTATTTCAGACAAATTTCAACAGTTAATTTTACCACTGATGAAAATTAATTTTCATCATCTGTATCCTCTATATATATCCTCTATATCCAGAAATTTTGTGAAATATTAGGAAGGTTGGGTTGCTAGTCTCAGGTATGTCCTCCTGCCATGTTCTTTTAGAAGTAGATCTCTCCAGAAGTGATTTCTAATGGATATCACTTAGGAAGAGTTCAGGTAAATGTAGATAGGTTATGACTTTGAAATGAATCTTTGAAGAATAAAGAATGAAATACAGGTAGCTGCTTTAGGACATAATGTGCCAACTCTTAGGAGACTACTTTTGTTTGTTTGTTTGTTTCACTTGTCTGGAATTGTTTATAATACGTTAACACCATTTATAATAGTAACTGGCATATTTGATTAGACGGTAAAGCCTATTTAATCAGAGAGTGCAGAGTACCTGTCATTAAACCGTAACTTCTTTAATCATGTTACCATATCATAGTGATTAAGAGCACAAAATCTAGAGCTAGAACAACTAAGATGGAATCCTCACTCTGAAACTTGCTAGTTATATATCGCCATGAGCAAGTTACTTATCTTCTCAGTGCCTCAGTTTCTGCATCTGTTGGAAGGAGAGAATAGTACCTACGTCACTGGGATGTTGTGAAGACTAGAGTTCATATATATAAAGCTCTTACAGTAAGTTTTTAAAAATGTCAGCTATTATTATTTTTACAGTCCCCAAGTGGCTGAATAAAGGAAGCTGCTGTTCATACTTAGCTTTTATCCTGTAAATTCAGAAGGCATTACTGCAAAAAAAGGGAGTTTCCTAGTGATAAGTTCTGAAACTTACTTTCCTCCTTGTTTTCATTGCTTTCCCAGAGAGGTTAAGCTAAATTAACAAGAGTGGTTTTAAAAATTATTGTCAGTTTTTTTAAAGCAAGGAAAACACCATGGTTTTTTCATTTATTTACTTAAGCATTTCCATGAAGTGTTTGCAATATAAACACTGTGGTATTGTGTTAATGCATGAGAACCAAAAAGTGGAGCTGGCTAATCTGCTTTCACTTGATAAGCTAAATGAAGCAGAAAATAAATGGCACAAATGAGTAAAACAATAAATTAAAATTCAGATTACCATATTACAGGCATGGTAGATAAACAAGCAAACATTGGGTTACTGGAGTTTTACTCTTCTAGATAACTAGTATTAAGATTTTGGCTAAACATTATAGTAATTGCATCTGCACATATGTATATATAAAACAATAGGCTTTGCAGTGCAAAACTAAGAAAAATATAATTATGTTATTTTTACAACTATTCAAATTATATTATTTTCCAGAAGTTTCTTTTATTTCAAAGGTACTAGGTTCCATTTCAGACCTAACATATGTTATTAGCCTATTTCCACCATTGCCTTAACTAATAAAAATAGCTGTAAACATTTATGGTGGGTGTTCCAAGTGCATGATGTGTTTTAAGTCATTGAATCCAACAATACTATGAAGTAGTTACTATTGTCTTCCTTTTATAGGTGAGGAAACTGAGGCACGCAGAAGTTAAGTATCTCACCCAAGGTTTATGAACCGTGCAGCTGAAATTCAAATTCAGGCAGTCTGCTTCTAGAGATAATGCTTTTAACCAACCACTAAGCTTTATTGTCTCAACTAAGTAAACCTACTAAATGAAGTAACATCCACAGTTAGGAAACAGATGAAACAGATAATGATCATTTCAGATTATTCTTTAAGCTGCATAGCGCATATTCTGTAGCATTTGAAACTTTTATAATTAAAAAATGCATTTATAATTTAATATATATTTTTTTAAAGATTTATTTATTTATTTGACAGAGAGAGATCACAAGTAAGCAGAGAGGCAGGCAGAGAGAGAGAGAGGAGGAAGCAGGCTCCCCGCCGAGCAGAGAGCCCGATGTGGGACTCGATCCCAGGACCCTGAGATCATGACCTGAGCCGAAGGCAGCGGCTTAACCCACTGAGCCACCCAGGCGCCCCTATAATTTAATATATTTTTACAGGAAAATTCCAAAAGTACATAAAATTCCTAATATCTCTTGCCCATCTGTATTTTATTTTTTAGATAGACTTTATTCAGGAGGGAAAAATGAAACAAGGTGAAACCAGACAGGGAGACAAACCACAGGAGACTCTTTCTCAGGAAACAAACTGAGGGTTGCTGGGGGGTGTGTGTGTAGGGAGAGGGTGGCTGTGTTATGGACATTGGGGAGGGTATGTACTATGGTGAGTGCCGTGAATTGTGTAAGACTGATGATTCATGGACGTATACCCCTGAAACAAACAATACAGGGGCGCCTGGGTGGCTCAGTGGGTTAAACCTCTGCCTTCGGCTCAGGTCATGATCTCAGGGTCCTGGGATCGAGCCCTGCATCAGGCTCCCTGGGGAGCCTGCTTCCCTCCCTCTCTCTCTCTCTCTGCCTGCCTCTCTGCCTACTTGTGATTTCTGTCTGTCAAATAAATAAATAAAATCTTAAAAAAATATATATTATATGTTGGTTTAAAAAATAAATAAATAGACTCTATTCTTAAAACAGTTTTTGATTTACAGAAAAATTGAGAAGATAATACAGACTGTTCCCATATATTCTGATACCCAGTTTTTCTTATTTATTAACAACTTGACATTAATATGGTACATCTGTTAACCAATATTTGATAATAATGATACATTATTATTGATTAAAGCCCATAGTTTTATTCATATTTCTGTAAGTTGTTCCTAATGTCCCTCTTTTCTTCTAGGATCCTTTCATATTACATTTAATTCTCATGTCTCTTCAGACCCTCCTTGGTTGTGATAGTTTCTCATACTTAGCTCATTTTTGATGACCCTGATGGTTTTAAGGAATACTGGTTAGATATTTCGTAGGATGCATCCTGATTAGAATTTATCTGATGTTTTTCTCATGATTAGATTGGGATGTTGGGAGGAACAGATATAAAGTGCCATTTTCATCACAGGTCATATCAAGAATAATTTCTAGAAACATGATTTATCACTCAATGTCAACCTTGATCATCTGTCTTAGTAATAAAGTTTCTTTACTTTAAAGTTACTCTTTTTGTCCCCCTTTCTCTACTTTACTCTTTGGAAGGAAGTCACTATATGCATGCTCCATCTACTTGAGGACAAAATATCTATATAAATTATTTGGCATTCTTCTATCCAAGAGATATATCTCTTCCTGCACTCATTAATTTGTTCATTTATTTGTGTCAGTATGAACTAATGGATATTTACTTTATACTTTGAATTATAATCCAGTACTACTTTATTTGTTGCTCAAATTGTTCTAGCTTTGGCCGTTAGGAGCTCTCTCAGTTGTCTTCTGTGTACCCTTGATGTACCTTAGTCAGTGTGAGGGTTAGTTTTTGCTAAGCTCTTACTTTCTGGCTCTACTAGATGCACCTAACTTGTCCTGCACGTTTTCTGCCCCAGTCCTAGAATCAACCATTTCTCTAAGGAGCCCTGATACTTTTTTAGTGAACGGTAGTAGAAACCAAGCTCAGGGTGGTAGGTGTGCTTGTTCCTAAGCGGTGTCATTTCTAAAAGATGGCATATTTGATGGATGATGGCTTTTTCATTCAAAAATTTTTCATTTTGGTTTTTTATTCTAAAGACAGTTTTTATTTCTAATGGTTATCTTTTCAACACTTCTGAAATAATTATATAATTATGACATTATTTTTGTTTTCTAAGCTATTTCAGGGGGAAGCAGTCTAACATTAAGAGCGTGGCTTCTAGAATTATATTCACTAGGTTCAAATTCTGTCCCCACAGCTTAGTAACTTGGTGAACTTGAGTGTGCCTCAATTTTCTCATCTGTACAGTGGGTATTTTAAAATTATCTGGATGTGAAAGTTAATGAGATAATATCTTTTAAGTGCTTTTAACAGTACCTACCACATAGGAAGCATTTAAAAAATTTTAACTGTATTTAAACACTGGTTCTATAAGGTTACAGAAAGGAAAATTACATCAGAGTGTTACATTTAAAGTAGTCATCTTTTCAGACTTTTGAAGATTACTTGAGGGATTTTAAAGTTAGGGTGATTATTCTTTCTTGTTTACCTAGGATGGCCATCCGGGAATATGCCTCTCGGTGCTGGCAGGAGGAGTAGCTCTCCCCTTTTCACTTGCTTAGAGTTTTTGGTTTGGATGATAAGTTATATAGTTACATTATTTATAAGGCTTATAAAATTATGTCACCTGCATCTAACCAGAGTTGCTGTAAATGAACAGAGCAGGCTGGGGGCAGACAGGTGGGGGCTAGGAAGGAAGGCGCAATCTGCAGAACTGGGAAAACTGAAAAAGGTAGGGCTAAAATGACCATAACTGTGAAATCCTTACCAAATTAAAATGATTATAGAGTTTTTGAAGGCTTAATTGCAATGGTGAAAAATACAAGTGAACATGTCAGTAGGCAAACATTGCAGGGCCACTGCTTTTATTTGAAGTGTGCTTCAAAATGGTCTTTCATCGTTTGCATTCCGGAAACTTGGTCTGGGAAACAAATAATTTTTTTTTTCTTTTAAGACTGTTTTAAAGAAGTTATTCATATACGTCTGGATGAACTTCTCCATGTTTTAAAATCTGTAATGAATAAACATCAGAACCTCAATTCTCTTGATCTTCAAAATGCTGCAGAAATGCTTACTGCAAAAGTAAAAGGTAAGAAAGATGTATTAAAAGTCTGTTGGTAAAAAAAAAAAAAAAGTGTTGGTGTGGGCAGAAAGCGTCTAAGTAATACATTTTGGTCCATAATGAGTACAGTGCCACCTCCCCACATGGCATCAGTATGCATATAAGTAGGAATTATGTATACTTCAGTATGTAGATATTCCCATTAGGTCACACCTAAAACTCTATTCCTTTCAAAAATTAAAACTGCATTCAGCAGGAAGGAATTTGAAAATAATGACTGAAATAAACTAAACAACTGATATTGAAAATTTCTGAGTTTTTTGAGAGTGCATGCTCTTTTGAAGTAGGTTATTAGTGTACAAAGATCTTTGTTTTGTAAGGACAATTGTTGCTGGAAAATGGTCATTTGTAGTGACTTCGCTTAAAAGAGGGAGCCAAACAAAGAAAAAGACTTAATTGGAATCTTTTTTTTTAAGGTAAAAAAATGAAACTAAAATTATATATGGATGTACAGACACACATACACACACGTATGTTACAGGTGCTAAAGAATCAATGATTGGGATTTATCCTCTAATGAAATGACTTGCCACCAAAAATATTTTATTTTATTAGAATCTAATATTCCAGACTGTAGTGTTTAAGAAGGATTGAGGTGCAGCAAGTATTTGAGAAGAATGAGGCAGGGGGTTCAGTTAGTGAGATGGTTAGAAATAAGGGGCGGGACGCCTGGGTGGCTCAGTTGGTTAAGCAGCTGCCTTCAGCTCAGGTCATGATCCCAGCGTTCTGGGATCGAGTCCCACATCGGGCTCCTTGCTCAGCAGGGAGCCTGCTTCTCCCTCTGCCTCTGCCTGCCATTCTGTCTGCCTGTGCTTGCTCTCTCCCCGCCCCTTCTCTCTGATAAATAAATAAAATCTTAAAAAAAAAAAAAAGAAAGAAAGGGCTGCATGTGGGCTGCCAGTCTGATCAAAGAAGCTGGAGTGTGATGGAGGTGGAGTGTAGTTGTTATAGAAGAGGAGATGGGTGCTGGTTTGATGGACAGGACAGGTGGAATATTGAGGATTAATGTGAAGTTTGGAGTTGAAGATAGGGACTTGAAAGCTGTTGGTGTATCGGTGATAATGGAAGAGGGCAGCTCCAATCCACAGTTTGCAGAGTAAGTGTAGGCTGAGTGTGAGGTCCCAGGGATGGAGAGAAAATAGAGGAGCCTGAGAAACACCTAAGAAATAGGGAGATGGTCTAGAGAAAGATGTCATGGAATTTTAAGAGTGTGAGGTTCTAGAAAGGGATTGTCAGCATTAAATGTCACTGATAAGTAATCTGAATTCAAGCAAAGTAACTATAGAAAGTGACTCACCAGGGGTTGAATAAAGAAAGGAAAGGATTCTTTGGGGAGGGGAATTACCTGTTCCGAGTCCGGTGGGCATTTCCTGGGTTAGGGTGGGTGGAGGTTGGGGACTGTGATCTAGAGCACTTTTGTAAGAAATCTGAATGTGAAGAACTTAATGCAGTTGGGGAACACATACTCCTATCTAGAGAAAGCCAAGGGCAAGTAAGTGTCAAGGGCTGAGGCAGGAGAAGAAAATAAAAACTTTGTCAATAATATATGGTCCCTATACCTGAGAACCACTTCCTCTGCTTTTTTGACGTAGATTTATTTTGCTTGAGTGGTTCTTTTTCCTTGTTTCTTTTTCTGTATTTCAAGCATTAAAAAACATGTAGATGACTTTACATGGGAAAAATGAATAGTTTGTTGTGACTTTTAAAAATGTGCTTAGTAACCAAATTTGTTTTTAAATAGCCTGTTTATAAGTGCCGTTTAACTTAGGGAAATTTGCGTCTATAGATAGTAAAATTTCCATGCTTGGAAATAGCGACCACAGTTCATTCAATTGTTGTCAGTAGCTATTGTGTGCAGTCAGGATGTCCTGGGGAAGGAGTATGCCTGTGTATAGTTGGTGTCCACATTCCAGAAACAAACGAAGAAAGTGGCCTCTCAGCTGCCTTGGAGATCTTTTTTCCTTTGAGGTAAAGCTATCTTTTGAATATTATCTCCCACTAGGACTGTCTTTACCTTTGGGATTATTGTTACCATCTTTCTTTTGTGTTGGGTGGAATTTAAAAGATTACTTTGCTTATTCTGTTTTAGTAAGGCTGCATGAGACCAGAAAATTTTAAAAATCGTTTTTTCCTTGGTGTATTTTTATGTTTTTAAATAAAACCTTTCCTCCTTGCTCTTATTGTTGAGACCATCTAAGTGAAAGGAGTTTAAAAATGAAAAATATCCAGTGACCTGAAAAATCGAGGTCAAATTAGAGCTTACTTAATTTTTTCTTTTAATGATTATTTTCAAACCCTGGAAAGACAAGGGGGAGGCAGAAACCATTTTTGAATCTCTGTTCTTTGGCAGTCTAGATGTTTTACATATGCTGTCTATTTTAATATTTTCAAAAAACCTATTAAAGTGCATTTTTATTTCTATTTTAAATGGGGAAAACTCAAAGAAAAAAAAGCTGTTATAACTTGGGATCAGAAAGCTGTCTGGAATGTGAAGATCATTTTTTCTTAAATCCCTGATTGCATTTAAAAAATAAAGATGACATGACTTGCTGAGGAGGACATCTTAACTGTCGATGCATTTGGCAAGTATACTAAGACATTTAAAAAAAAAGATATACAGAATGACTTTAGAATCAGGGAGGTATAATTTTGTTTGTGCTACTGCAGGATGAATAAAGTCTGTCCACTTCCTGTACATCATAAATACATTGGAATAAAATTGGAATCTCTCACTCCTCTTATTTTTTAAGTATGGAATTTACCTTTTTGATAATTTTTAAAGAAAAATTTTAAGCTTTAAATCAAATTAAAAACTTTAAAAGAAAAAGCTTTACTCATTTATTCTGGTAGTGATTTGTATTTCCTGTGTCTCGTCCTGTTTCCAGGCAGGAAGTTAAGTCTGACAAAATATTTGCAATATGGTAAGAGAGATACAGCTTATTTTTGAAGTAGATAAAAGACATCTTCACTCAGGAATTTATTATGTACTTAAGTATTTGTGTTTTCACTATTTACATTTGTTTCGGTTAGTCTTGTTTGTAATTTAAATTAATATGACTGTTCATTTAGGTTTCTCGTGTTCTGTATTTTGCACTATATTTAAAAACTGAGAAACAAAAGAGAAAAATGAGCTTTGATTATGTGTCTGAAATTGTAGGAGCTTTGTGTCTTCTTTCTGTTTTGAAAACTTAAATTTTTAATAGGCAGTACATTGAAATGATTCGTAATGCAAATGGCATAAAAGAGTATTCAGCAGTGAAGTGTCTTTCCTACCTCAGATGCTTGGCTACCCTTTCCTTTACCTAGATAAGCCGCAACTACTACTGGATTTTTGTGTATCTTTCTAGAGACATTATTTTATGTAAACAATACAATATGTTCTTTTTTTTACTCTCCTTTTTTACCGAATGGTAGCATTCTGCTCCTTGCTCATTGTTCTGAGTTATGTTCTGTACATAAAGGGTTGCCTAATTCTTTTGTTGGAATTTGTTCTGTTTTTTTTCAAAGGTGCATGGTAATCTGTTATGCTCATGTGCTATAATTTATTTAACTAATCACTAATGGATATTTGGATTGTTTCCATTTTTTTTTTTTCTGTTACAAATAATGCTTCAATGAATAGCCATGTTCATTTGTATTTATTTTCTTTATATTGCTAAATAACCTCTGTGGGAACTCTGCCATTCTGATAGCAGTGCTGAGAAGGCTGATTTATTGCACCTTTGCCAACAGAGCTGGTTACCAAGCTTTGTAACCCAGTCTAATAGTAAAAATTGGCATCTCAGTGTAGATTGATTTGCATTTCCCTCATTTTGAGTGCAGTTGAATATGTTTTCATGTTTTAGAGCCATTTGTACATCCTTTTATGTGAGTTGCCTCTTTACCCTTTTTTGTGTGTGTGTGTGTGGTTGGTCTTTTTTTCTAGTACTGATTTATAGAAACTTTGTATAAGTGAAATTAGCCCTTAATCTTTGATATAAATTGCATATTTTCTTTATCTTTTGATTTGCTTATGGTATTTTATTTTTGCATTTAAATGTATCTGTCCTTTTTATGGTCCTTGGGTTTTAGGTATTAGGAAGGACTTTCCCACTCTGAGATTATAATAGCATTCTACAGTGTGTTTTCATTTAATGTTTTCCTGGTGTCACTTATTAAATTAAAGTCCTTGATACATTCTAGATTGTCTACATGTCTAGCTTATTTATCAAATAATTCTTTTCCCCACTGATCTGAGATGCCATTTTTATCATAAATACACTAAACTGTCATATATAGTTATATCATTTGGGACTTACTTTATGCCCCATTGATTTGTTTAGTCATGTGCCAATACCACACTATATAAAGTTGTATAGTATGTTTTAGTATCTGATGGGGTAACTCCTCTTCCCGTTACTCTTTTTTTTCAGGATTTTATTTTTTGATCAGGACTTTTGAATTGGCTTATATAATTCCAAAAAAAAATCTATTTAAAAAAATCTATTGGTATTTTGAGGATGATGAGTAAAATTTATGATTTTATAAACTTACAATTTATAAATTAAGGAGAAGTTACATGTTTAACATTTCTGAGACTATGGTATACATTTCATTTCTTCAGGTTGTCTTTTGTGTTTCTCAGAAGCAACTTAAAGTTTTCATTTTGTAAGCCATACTGCTTTTTGGTCTTTCCCCCTATGCATATGATGAAAATTTGTCTACATTTTATCTTTTAATTCATTGGTTTGCAAACTGTAGGTCCTGATGTATGACATCAAGTTAGTGGATTGTAACCAGCATTTTTAAAATACAAAAGAGAATAGAAAAGAAAAATCAGAATGCAACACTCATTATATAAGACTTAAGGATGTTTTGAAACTTCAGAGGTGTTATGTAACTAATAACTATTGTATGTGTTTGGAATACTTGGTCATGATATAATATGTATTTCTTACTGAAGGTTGTGGTCAAAAAAGTTTGAAAGTCACTAATAGATGGTGTGTTTGAAAGCTACTCATGTGATTTCTTAAAGCGATACTTAATATGTCTTAGTACTTAGTGTTGTGACTTAATTTGGAGCTCAAGGGAGACAGTTATTTAAACCTTGAGCAAAATTTTGATGTCATTTTGAAGAATGGCTAATAGGGAGAAGGGAGTGGACACAGTAACACCAATTAGCAGGTTGTTAAATAATCCAGACTACAGGTAAAATGTGGCCTTTTGAACTGAATGGCAGTGGGAATGGTAAGGAAGAAATATTTTAGAGGTATTTTAAAAGCAAAGGTATAAGCTAAGGAATGTAGAGAAAAGAGTAGGCTTGCAGGGCAGAATGGAAGGGAGGATAGGGTTCAGGTAGGACATGTTGAGGTTGTAATGCTGGTGGGGGAAGCCTAGAAAGTAGGAGAAAGAATATATCAAACAGACCATTGGAAATGTGGATCTGGAGCTCAGAGGTGAGAACTAGAGAGGTACTTTAAGGATTCATTTCCTTCAAAGGTCTGATAAAGTGGATACAGTTCTGTGGAGATAGTGTATAAAGAAGAAAGCCAAAGAGAACTGCAGGCTGGGTGGGGACGACTATATAAAGTAAGATTGTCAATAGACAGATACACAGAACATGACAGCACTCATGTTACTGTCTACCAAGCACTGTACTCTGGGTGGTTTACATTTGTTTTCTCAGTCATTTCTTTCAATGATATGCTATTTTACAGATGAAGAAATTGCAGTGAGGTGATGTATTCAGAATAACACCAGGAGTGGTAGAGATTATATACAAACTCCGGTCAAAACTCTGAAGCCCCACTTCTTCTAGTTACTAAAACACATTGCTTCTAAGAGTGTAGAATACTTTGAGATGGAAGAAAGTGGTTAATATTTGCAATAATAATAGCAGACATTATATACCAGACACCATTAAACTCTGCATGGATTATCCCATTATTCCTCACAGCAAATTTTTCAGGTCAATACTGTTATTTCTCAACCTTATTTTGCAGATAAGGAAGCTTGGGACATAGAGAGGTTTGTCCAAGATTGTATGTGTATTAAGTGGTGGAGCTGTTGAGAGTTGTAGAGTGGACAAGTAAGATGAAAACTCAGAAGAAGAAAAAAGGTCTCCAAGTTTGACTAATATGTTTTTGTTGGCAGTGTTGTTAAGTGGTGTTAAGTGAAAATAATAACTAACATTTATTGAGCATTTTCTTTGTAACAGGCTCTGTTTTAAGTTAATTCAACTTTTATAACTGTTCTCAAAATACATATTGTTGTCCCCACTTTATAAATGAGGAGACTGAGGCACAGAGCAGTTGCATTAAGTCCCTGGTAGGGGACAGGATTTAAGATTTAACCTAGACAGACTGGCTTCAGAACCCATCCTCTTAATCAGGCTGAGCAGACTATTTCTGGTGGCTCAAATCTGGCCTGCTGCCTGTTTTGTAAATAAAGCTTTATCAGAGCACAGCCACTCTTACTTATTTATGTATCACCATATCTCATTTATGTATGGCTCCTTTAGGAATAGTTCCAGCATACCACGTGTCTTGAAAAGTCTAAAATATTTGCTTTCTAGCCCTTTACGCAAAGTTTTTCAATCTCTGATACCCATTAGACTGGATGAAAAGCCAAATCCTGGTGAATTTAGTCATAACCTATTTATAGAGGTTTGGCAGTTAAAAAACAGTGTGGGGGGAGTTAAATTGGATGGTAGCTTTAAGAGGAAAATATGGTGAAATGAAAGTTTTTTTTTACAGAGGAAAGATTTGAGTATGTTAATAGTGTGAGAAAAAGTGTCAATTGAGTGGGAGATAATAAAACTATGGAGGGAGGTGGCACAGGATTTGGAGAATGCAGGAGAGAGTGGAAAGATTTATTACTGGAAAGGAGCCAAAGACTTTTCTTTGAAACACTGAGCAGAAGCAAAAAAGAGAAAAGATACTAGGAATATAGGGCTATTTTGAATTGGAGGCAAGGGCAATAATAGTAATTTTCATTCGATAGCTGTAACGTCATTCAAGTAAGGATAAAGGAAGATGGGTCAGATAATTGTCATTTGGGGATTCGCAGTTACTGCTTTTTAAATCTCCCAGTCATGTTTAGTGCTACAGAAGATATAGGTAAGAAAGAAGAAGAATAATTGTAGAATTTGCTGTAGTGTTATAAGGTATTTTTTTTTCTTTAAAGTCTAACAGGTTAAGGTTAGGAAATAGAAGTAGGCTTTACATTTTTGCTGGTCATAAGTTATTATAAATAGACATTATAAATTACTATTTAAAGGTGACTTTCCAGTGAGGTTTTTAAAACAGCTTTGTTGAGGTATAATTGATATTCAATAAAGTACATATATTTAAAGGATCCCATTTTATCAGTTTTGACATAAAAACCCTTGTGAAACTGTCCCAATCCAGGTAATGGGTGCCCCTTAGTACTCCTTCCTTTCTGTCCCTTCCTGTGGCCCCCTTTCACTGATTTTGGTAGGTGGTATTTTCATTTTCATTGTGTTCAAAAGACTTTCTAATTTCCCTTTTTCTTCTTTGACCCATGGGTTATTTAGAAGTGTGTTAGTTTCTT
Organism: Mustela nigripes; assembly: GCF_022355385.1. Lineage (NCBI taxonomy): Eukaryota > Metazoa > Chordata > Mammalia > Carnivora > Mustelidae > Mustela > Mustela nigripes. The sequence continues at coordinate 80,145,073 of NC_081570.1, read as the reverse complement.
GGTATCTGGGGATTTTCTAGAGATTTTCCCATTATTTCTAATTTACTTCCATTTGCTCACAGAACATCCTTTGCCTGATTTGAATTCTTTTAAATTCATTTTGACTTGTTTTATGAAATGGTCTATCTTGGCAAATATTCATTTTGTACTTGAAAAGACAGGCATTCTGTTGTTAATAGATGGAGTGTTCTACAAATGTATCTGGCAGAGGAGGCTGATAGTATTGTTGAAGTCTTCCGTATCCTTACTGATTATCCATATATATGTTCTGTCAGTTATTGAGAGAGGGCTATTGAAATCTCTGGCCATAGCTGTAAATTTGTCTATTTCTCATTGTGGTTCTATTAGGTTTTGCTTCCTGGATTTTAAAGTTGTTTATTAGGTGCATAAATGTATAGATTTGTTATGTCCTCTTGATAAATTGACTTCTTCATTATTACAAATTGACCTTTATCCATAATGGTTTCTTTTACCGGGGAATCTACTCTCTGTGGTTTTGGGCAAGAAACTGGGGCTCTTGTGAGCTTACAGTATTCATTTATCTGTCAAGGTTCTTATCTTTAGTTGCCTTATAGCCAATGTCTTGAAAATGTTTGTTTCCTATATTTTGTTTGAGTTTCTTTCGGTTGTCTCAGGCAGAAGTGTAAACCTGTATTTCCATCGTGGCCAGAGCAGAAGTCCAAAACTTGCTTTAAAATTATTTATGGTGGTTCTTAAAGTTTTTCTTTTTGTTTGTATCAGTGATATTTAGAAGAATCTGATGAAAGATGTGGCTCTTAGCCCCTCATACCTACAAATGCTTATCGATATAAAATCTTGATTGTAATTTCATGAGGCTTAGAGGCCTGAGGCTTCCTTCATCCTGGCTTAGGAGTTCTTGCTTTCCAGCAAGCATTTTCAACCCTAGTTGTACACTAGAATCACCTGGGAGACCTTTTGAACAAATACCTCTGCTCCACCAGACTTGTGAAATTGAATTTTTGGTGGTAAGACCCAGATTTTTGTTTTTAAGACTCCCTAGGTAATTCTGCTGTGCAGCTAAACTTCAGAACAACTTGTTTTAAAGTAAAGGATAGCTTCCTCTTCTCTTGGTCTCTCTACCTTTCCTTTATTGGCAAGGATCCTACAGAGGATGGGATACAGGGAGCCAATTGCTCCTTAAATTCACCCTGAGTAGAAGGGGTTACTTTGAAAAAAATTGCCAATTCCACCTTCAGATTTTTTCTTGATAAATTGTATCTGGGCTTTTAACAAAGATGCATAGAGAAGAAATTAAAATAAGAAAACTTTTTCAGTTATATTTCACAGTTTGCTTCAGCAAAATGTTAGACATTTAGACAAAATGTTAGACATCCCTATGGCAAACAAGAGAAGCAATATATCAATTAAAATGGATCTCAGAGCCCAAGAGCCTGTAAGAAATAAGGCTATAAATAGGAGCTTAAGTATTCTCAAGCATTGGGTGTTTATATGATATGTGATATATATTGTATATAAGATTTATGATATGTCAAATGTATATGACTTCAATTATTGGTAATTCATAGTGAAAAATATATTTCACTTGACCAAAGTAGGCCATAGTGCATTTAACTATTTTTACAAATGCCATAAAGCAATAAGCAAGAGAAAATAGCACTGAGTGCTCTTAATGAGAGGTCTGATGTAACATGGACTCTGTGACTCTGAGACGGATTGATTTCATGTTGCTTCACCTTTTAGATATGTCAAATTATGTAATGCGCAGAGTAGTAAGTTTGGAATGCCAGCCACTTGTATGCAGGCCAGTTCTTTTGTATGATTTCTTTAATGAAGAACTTAAACATTGTATTTGTTTTGTGTGTTAGGCTTTTCAGTTTCCTAATCTTCTAATGCTTCTAGAAGTAATAGTGAATTTTAAGAGATAAAATGACTTTGTATAAATCTAGTTTAAATTATTTTCTTCTTCATTTATTGTAACCAATTTTTCCCTGTAGCTGTGAACTTCACAGAAGTTAATGAAGAAAACAAAAACGATCTCTTCAGAGAAGTGTTTTCTTCCATTGAGACCTTGGCCTTTACCTTTGGGAATATGTAAGTAGAGGACTGTCATTTAAATTTGGGCCTGGGTATCTCAAGATAGGTTATATAATTCAGTAGATACATGGAAAGTAAAGTATTAAAATACAAAATATTATCACAATACTGGAAAGAATATGTTCATTATTTCATTGTTGTTTTGTTACTGTATTTGACAGTGTCTGTACAGTTGATCGGAAGCAACATCCATTTGCAAGTGACGATGTGGTTTATGTGAATAGATTCCTAGAGTTTATTTCTAAGGTTCTTGCTTTAAAAAAAAAAATGTATTCTGGATGACATGTTGAATGTGAAGCCTGTAACTGAGCAATGAAATGACTTGTCTTATTATTTCTATTTCTTTCTTTCTTTTTTTTTTTTTTAACTTCCCTGGATAGCTTGACAAACTTCCTTATGGGAGATGTAGGCAATGATTCATTATTGCGACTGCCTGTTTCTCGAGAAAGTAAGGTAGGCCAAGTTTGTGTGAAAGCAGAGACTTTAATATTTTTAACTTAATATTTCAATAATTTCAACATTAGTCTTTGATAATTTTTGAGTTGAGCAAGAAAAACAGATCAGTTCATTTTAATATGATAATTTATGGTCAGTTTCTGGAGCAAAAATTTAATTATACTTTTTAAATGGAGCTATCATTTTAAAAGAATATATCTGATAGTTTTATGGTGTCCTCTGTAAGGAATCTATATGTCATAGGATCCAAATTTTAGTAAGTAATTCTTAACCATTTTTCTCCCCTAACATTGTCACAGTTCTCAAAGACTGGTGGAAACTTAGAAAAATAACACAAGAAGTAAAGAGGGTGTTAATCCTTTCACACATTCTATAGTTTGTTACTGTGACATATTTATTAAGAGGCTGTAGGTCTTAATTCTCCCTAAGAGCAGTATGTCAGAGGATTATAGTTCCAGTTTCCAGTTTATTTTTTTTTTAAGATTTTGTTTAAATATTTGAGAGAGAGAGAGCAAGAGAGAGAGCATGAGCGGCAGTGGGTGGGGGACAGGTAGAGGGAAACGGAGAGGCAGACTTCCCCAGCTGAGCAGGGAGCCCAAAGAGGAGCTCCCTGGGATCATGACCTGAGCCAAAGGCAGTCACTTAACCGTCTGAGCCACCCAGGTGCCCTCCGACTCCCAATTTAAAGAAAAACTGTTCTGAAATAATAGAACATGAGGAATGTTTGTAGAATATTGCTTTAAAGGTTATAGTAGTAATATTTTGATTTGACTGAAATATTTTCACTAAATGCAAGCTATTTTTAAAAACTGCAGTAGGGACATGCACTAATAGTTTCTTTTCAAAGATGTTCCAAATCCCAAAGGAGTTGGACAAATATTTGAAAACCTGCCAGTTATTTCTGTTATATCAAAATAATGTAAAAACTGCAGGTCTTTCTTAAAATGATATAAAATATGAATGGTTAATTGAAGCATTTGTTATATGTACTATAATATTGAGAAAACAATTGACTATTTCTGAAGTTATCCATTGACGAATCAAGGATAGTGTATAAATCTTCATGAAGAATTTTAAGATCCTTAAATATTGTGTTATTTATCATTTCTCTTCAATTTTTTCTTTTCAAACATACTACTAATTCAGAAGACGGAATAACATTTTATCTGTGACAAGGCTCTGAAGAACTAAAATTTTAGGTGTGAATCTTATTTCCTATTCCTGTTGGCTCTATTGTGTGCACATACTACACTAATTCCTAATAGGAAAATACTTTTCCTTTCTTTTCTTTTGCACCTTATTTACCTTTTTACAATTTTTAATTAATCCGAGAGATAAAGCTTTAAAAGTCCATGATAAATAATGCTCCTGTGGTTTGAAGAGTTTGAAAAATACTTTAAATAATAATTTCCATTTATTTAATAGTGTTTATTATGTACCATGCCCTGTGCTAAGCCTATATCATCTTAAGCCTTAAAGTAGCCTTATGAAAGTAGTGTTCATATCCCCATTTTTACAGAAGGGCAAACCAGAGTTAAGTAAGCCCTAAATATATAGTCCAGTGTCATATAGCTACTAAGTGATAGAGCTGGACATCAGACTCAGGTCTCTGATTCCTTTTGCATTGAGTCCCTGTGTTGTCCGTGTTGCCCAGCCAAACAGATCTCACAATGTTGGTAGATATGTCTAGTAAGGTAGTCACTTACCACATGTAGCTCTTTAAGTTAATTAAAATAAATAAAATTGGGGTGGCTGGGTGATTCAGTACTTAAGCGTCTGCCTTCAACTCAGGTCATGATCCCAGGGTCCTAGGATCAAGCCCCACATTGGGCTCCCCGCTCAGTGGGAAGCCTGCTTCTCCCTCTCCCCCTCTGCCTGCTTGTGTTCCCTGTCTCATTGTCTCTCTCTCTTTCAAATAAATAAATAAAATAAATAAATGTTGAAAATATACTTCTCATTTTATAATCATCATTACATTAGCCACTTTTCATATGCTCAAATAGCTGGACAGTGCAGATACAGAACATTCCCATCATCATAGAAAGTTCTGCACTAAGTTGTCCACTAGACTTTCAGAGAAATGCTTATCGAATGATAAAATGGTAAAAGATGGCTGGAAGAAACAGGTCTTTGTCTTCAGTTTAAGTAACTTCCTGACTAATATTTTTGAAATCTGTAGAATTTTAGTTTCAAATGTATTTATTAATGCTGTTAGTAAACAATGAGGTCATTTATTCTTGAATCTTGAGAACTGCAGTTGTAAAAAAGTATGTAATTCTTACAAGATGTGGCATTTAAATAGATTACTTGGGCCCTTTTGAGTTCTAAATACTTGAAATTCTTTAACAGGAATTATGTCACATTAACAAATTAGAGTGAAAAATTTCTGAAGCAAAGATCTGTTATCTTCTGCTCTAATCTTAAATTTGTTTTCTTCTATGTTGTAAGTCTTTTGAAAATGTTTCTGTGGAATCAGTGGACTCATCCAACGAAAAAGGTAATGCTTGAGGTACTTACAATCTTAGGTTTTTGCAGTTCCTTCCTTTCTTTCTTTCTCTCTTTTTTTTTTAACCAATCCCCAATTTCCTGCAGTTACTTTCAATACATGTTTTGGATTATTTAATCTCTTCTTGCTCAGTAACCTGAAGTATTCATTTTTAACACAAAATGTTGTGTAAAATTTTGCATAAAAACTTCAGAAAAAAGACCTGCCAGAGTAGATAGTAGATAGGTTATATAGAGATGGATCAAGAATTACATAGGGTTTATAACTTGATGAATAATAGAAATATATATTAGGATAAAAAATATAATTTGAAACCATTTTAAGTTTAAACTGTGACCTTTGATTCTAAATTTGTCACTTGTTTTTTTTTTTTTTTTTAACAGTTTTCATTGAAGAACATCTTAGGATTTGAATTCTGCTTTGTTTAGAGTTATGTGCTGATATTTGATATGTACTTGATGTTTTTATTTTCAGGAAATTTTTCTCCTATAGAACTAGACAGTGTGCTATTGAAGAACACGGATTCTGTAGAATTGGCTTTGTCTTATGCCAAAACATGGTCAAAATATACCAAGAACATAGTTTCATGGGTTGAAAAGAAACTTAACTTGGGTGAGTTGCCCTTTGGGGCATCTGATTAACTTTGGAGTGTAAGAACTAGATTGTTTGCAATTCATTTTGTATAGGCGATGACTAATATGATTCCAGATTAGTAGCTGCTTCATTATAGTGAATAAAATCATTGTCCATTTTCTCTTAAAATAGGAAAGACTCCACTTACAATAAATGTACTTATTGAACATTACTGCGGGCCAACCACTTGATCTGGGGACACAAAGACAAACAGTATACTGTCTTTGCCTTTAAAGAAGTCATACTCCAGTGGGCAAAAAGAAATGCAATCAGATAATATGGTTAAAAGAAATAAAAGCAACAATTATCTGTATGAGCACCGGCCATGGAAATATTTTAATAGCTAGTATTTTCCCAGTGTTTTACAGTTGACAAAATACTTTCATATCCTATACCTCATTTAATCCTTACCAAAACCCTGGGAAGAAGGCAAGAAAAGAACTATTCCCATTTTACAGCTCAGACAAACAAGACAGGTGATTTGCCTAAGGTCAGATAGCAGATTTGTGTAGGATTATATGGCACTAACTGGAAGAATATGGGATTTGCCCAAATCCTGTGTTCTTTCTACCAGAATTATTTGCTATAAGTAGAGATGCCCTTCAGAAGCACCTGACTAACCTTATAAAAGGGCAGTACACAGACCTAGGTCCCATCTCCAAGAGAAGTGAAGCCAATGTATTTTGCAAGTTTCCTAGTTGGTTTTGATGAGCACTTTGGACGAGAATCATGGTATCCTATAATGTAAGCTAGTGTGTGTGTTCACTCTTTAACTTGGAATCACAAATAATTTTAGAGTATGGAGGGAAAAAAGAAGTTAATTTACCTTCTGATGCTTTCTTTGACCTTTTCAGAATTGGAGTCCACTAGAAACGTTGTCAAGTTGGCAGAGGCAACTAGAAGTAATATTGGAATACAGGTGAGTGTTCAGTGACCACCTAGGGTATTGGACCAGGAGGTTAGCTGGATGAGCTCATGGTAGTGCCTTATGAAGTCAGAGACGTGTGTACTAAATACAGGGAAGAAGTGAGATGCTAGTGCTGGGCGAAATAAAAGCCTTTGAAACTTAAGGTGGAGACCCATTATGAAAAAAATTGGAGTATTCACAATTTTATACAAATGTTGATTGTTTTGTTAGCCACTAGTCTCGCCTACCTAGTTTTATAATTAATATTCTTCAGTATCTTTCTCATATAGCCATCTTTATGACTAGTTATCTGTCTGCAGAAAAATGTCTAAACTTAAAATTTCTCCCTCTGAAGAGAATAGTTGGGGGGGTCTAGAACTCTAGTACTATTTCCATTGAATAATTTATTTTTCAATTTTAAATTCTAGGAGTTTATGCCACTGCAGAGTCTGTTTACCAGTGCCCTTCTTAATGATATAAAGAACAGTCGCCTTTTACAACAAACAATTGCAGCTCTCCAAGCCAACAAATTTGTGCAGGTAAAAATTTCTATGTATAATACACTTTTTTTTTTTTTTTAAATAACAGCATAGCTTTAGAAAACAGCTTTTTTTTTTTTTTCTTGTTTTAAAATACCCTTGACAGCCTCTACTTGGGAGGAAAAATGAAATGGAAAAACAAAGAAAAGAAATAAAAGAACTTTGGAAACAGGAACAAAATAAGTTGGTGAGTATTATAATGGAGTTTTATTTACCTGCTTGTGAACATCTGAAATCATCTCTAGTATGTAAGCATCCACCCTGGAGATGCATTCCTTTGTAGTTTTTCTAAAATGCTATTTTAACTATTTTGTTGAATATGCTAATGAAACTTATACATTAGGGTTTGTTTCTTATTCTGTATTTAATACTTTTTCCCCCCTATATAGCTGGAAACAGAGACTGCTCTTAAAAAGGCAAAATTGTTATGTATGCAACGTCAAGATGAGTATGAAAAGGCAAAATCTTCCATGTTTCGTGCAGAAGAGGAGCATCTGTGCTCAAGTGGTGGATCGGTAAAAAATCTCAACAAGCAGCTAGAAAAAAAGCGAAGGTTGGAAGAGGAGGCTCTTCAAAAAGTAATCATCTTTGTTGTTATTTGCAAGTTGAATTAGCAATAATCTGCGAAGGCTTTCGTTCTCAAGTGTTAGTATGCATCAGGATTGCCTGGACGGCTTGTTAAGACAGGTTACTGGGCCACACATCCAGGATATCAGATTTAGTAGCTCCAGGGCTGACCCCAAACAGCCTGTGCTTCTAACAGGTTTCCAGGTGGTGCTGCTGCTGTTGGTGATCGGGATCCACACTTTGAGAACCAGTATGCTAAGAGATCTTTGCTTACCTTTAAAATCTTTGATTTTGTTTCTGAAAAAGTATCTTAGAGAAGGCAGTAGTTTAATATTTTTTACTTCATTGTTCAGGAAGTTCACTTTTTAGGCAACTGGATGTATGTGTGTGCTCGTTCTAGTACCTGATAGCAAAGCTAGGCTGGAGCTTTATATTGCTTATTTTGAAATATAATTTGATGAAATCTGTAAGATTATATAGAAAATGATAAATAGAAAAGACATTCATTTTGTGGACAGTATACTAATTGTAAATCCAACTTGACGACTATCCTACTTGACTATGCCTTTGAGTCGCTGACCAGAACAGATTGTTATCTTTAGAAATATTCTATTTAAAACTGACTAGTTAATTTTTATGCAAAAGGTCTTTTCAATTATTTCCATTGAGTTTTATTATAAGTATTTGTTTTAAAATATAAATTCTAGTGATCAGTGTTATTTTTTTTCTGTGATATTCTTGAAGGTAGAAGAAGCAAATGAACTCTACAAAGTTTGTGTGACAAATGTCGAAGAGAGACGAAATGATCTGGAAAATAGCAAAAGAGAAATTTTAACACAACTCCAGAAACTTGTTTTTCAGTGTGATCTTACCCTTAAAGCTGTAAGTATTTTGTTCAGTATTTGGAAGGCCAGGGGCAAAAAGGGTCTAAACAATTGAGGAAGGGAAAAGGGTTCTTGATGAGTCAGGATTCTTCGGGGATTTAATTTCTAAAATTAATGAAACATTTGGAGTTTGGAAAACTGACTTTCTGCTTTTAAATAGTGGTAAATGGTTTGAGTTACATTTTTTTTCTGGTCCCCCACCCAGTGGATCAGTGATTTGTCCAATTAAAGTTTCGAGAGTTTGAAATTGCCTCTAAGCCACTGTCTTTCTTGGCTTGGTTGACAAAATGGATTTGATTGTTGAAACTTCTGTCAGCACTATGAGATCTATTCTTTAGAATTTGAGTAAACTAAATATTAAAATTGAACCTAGGAATTTATTTAGGAAAAAAGCATTCTGCCCTCAAAGATTTTCATTTGCCTCTTTAAAATGACTTGTATAAAAAGTTTATATATAAAATATATATATAATATCCTTTTTATATATAAAATATGTATAAAATATCTTTTTTTGATGTACATTTCACAAGTTTTAACACGTATAAATTTGTGTAGCCAGGACCATCACAGTCAGGATTCAGAAGAATTCCATCACTCCAAAAAAGTTTACTCTCTCCCCACCCCTAGCCCCTGGCAAGTGTTGGTATGTTCTCTGTCTTTATAGCTTGATCTTTTCCAGAGTGTTATATAAATGGAATTCTATGTGACTTGGAGACTGTCTTCTTGTACTCAGCATAATACTTTGAGATTCTTCAATGTTATGCCTGTATCAAAAGTTCATTTCTTCCTATTGCTGAGTAGTATTCCATTATATGAATATACCATAGTGTTTATCCATTCATCAGACATCTATGTTGTTTCCAGTTTTGCGTGATTGTGCATATAATTCACATATTATATTGTGAATATAATTCAACTGCTATGAATATTTGTCTCTAGGTTTTTGTGTGAATGTAAGTTTTCATATTTCTAGGGTAAGCTCCTAGGAGTGAGATTACTGGATGTTATGGTAAATGTCTGTTTAACTTCATAAGAAATTGATAAATTGTTTTCCAGAATGGCCATAACATTTTCATTCTAACCAGTAATATATGAGAGTTCCGATTGTTCTGCATCCTTGACAATACTTGTCGGTTGTTGTTAAATTTTAACTGTTCTAATATGTGTGTAGTGGCAGTTGTTTTAATTTGTGTTTCTGGAGTGACTAATGATATTGAGCATCTTTTCAAGGACTTATTTGCAGTCTGTATTTTGCCATTTTTAAAAATTGAGTTGTTCCCTTATTATTGAGCTTGCATATTTTGTCTTCCAGTCTGAAACTTTTTATTTTAGCAGTTTGTTTCAGGGAATAAAAGGTTATAATTTTGATGGAATCTAACTTATCAATTTCTTCTTTTATGTGTCATGCTTTTCACATTATTTCTAAGAGAGTTTCAGAGTCACAAAGACTTCTATGTTTTCTACTAAAATTTTTATAGTTTGACATTGATGTATGATCTGTTTTGATGTAGTTTTTATATAAGTTGTGAAGTATACATTAAGGTTCATTTCTTGCATATAGATGTTGTGTTAAAATTATGCCTGTGGGATTTTAATGTATGGAGGTGACTGAATGCTGACATGGAGAGGTCAATGTTACTGAAAGATGAATCACTTACTTACATTTGCCAAGGGAAGGGGATGTGCTGTACCATGTAGGGCCAAAGAAGTACCAAAGTACTCTTTGGTGAAGAGAGACAGGAGTGAGGGGAAAGCTGAGTACAGAGCCTTACTGGGGTTTCCAAGGGGAAAACAAGGTGGGGCAGGAAAAGCAGTATAGGATTGGCTAGTTTGATGGTCTCTCTTTGCTTAGTACCTGGCCCTGGGATGATTTAGAGCAGGAGACAGTAACAACTTGGTATGGGAGAATTAGATAATGAGGTTGTTTGGGTAGCATATGAAAGACATTACCCCACTACTGCCCACCCCTGTGCTAAGAATTGGTTAGCCCTGGGAGGAGCAGACTTTCCTCACCCAGAAAACTTTTTAAGATGTCGAAACATTATAAAATACAAAAAATAAAAAACATTATTGGGACGCCTGGGTGGCTCAGTTGGTTAAGCAGCCGCCTTCGGCTCGGGTCATGATCCCAGCATCCTGGGATCGAGTCCCACATCGGGCTCCTTGCTCAGCAGGGAGCCTGCTTCTCCCTCTGCCTCTGCCTGCCATTCTGTCTGCCTGTGCTCGCTCGCTCTCCCTCTCTCTCTCTCTGATAAATAAATAATCTAAAAAAAAAAAATTATTAATACAGGTGTCCACTTGTTTCAGTGCCGTTTGTTGAAAACATTGTGCCATCTCCATTGATTTGTCTTTGCATCTTGGTCAAAAATCAATTGACCATATTTTTATAGGTCAATTTCTAGATTTTCTCTTCTGTTCCATGGGTATATGTGCTTGTCATGCCCAAACTCTACTACTGTGTTGATTACTGTTTTATAGCAAGTCTTAAAATCAGATAGTGTGAATCTTCAACTTTTTTTCCCCAGAATTGTTTTGAGTATTTAAGATCCTTTGGCCATAAAAGCATTGGAATCACTTGTGGTATCTACAAACAAATCCTGCAAACATTCTAATTGAAATTGAGTTAAATCTTAGATCAGATGGGAAGAATTGACTACATATGTAGCATCTTAACTCTATAGAGAAAGTTGTTCAATCCATGAAGAGAGTATGTCTCTCCATTTTTTAGATACATGATATTTTTTTCATTTCATTTTATTTCTTTTCAGTGTTCCAGAATTCATTTTTTATGCACCACACCCAGTGCTCCATGCAATATGTGCCCTCCATAATACCACCACCAGGCTCACCCAACCCCCTACCCCCCTTCCCTCCAAAACCTTCAGTTTGTTTCTGAGTCCAGAGTCTCTCATAGTTTGTCTCCCCATCTGATTTCTCCAAGCTGATTTCTAGATACATGATATATTTTTAATCAGCACTTTGTAGTTTTCAATGTAAAAGTTTTTCACATGATTTGTTAGATTTAAACCTCTGTATGTATGTATTTATTTGGGCAGCTATTGTGAATCAATAGATAAATAGATAGATAAATACATACCACATATAATTTATGTGTGTGTATCTGTGCACACATATTTCTTTAATTTCAGATTTCAGTTCGTTATTAGTATTTAGGAATACAAGTGATTTTTGTATGTTAATCTTGTATCTTGCAAACTTGCTAAAACTAAATAGTTCTAGAACTTTTTTGGTAGAATCATTGGGGTTTTCTACATAGAAAGTCATGTTATCTACAAATAGGGACAGTTTTATTTCTTCCTTTCCAATCTGTATTCCTCTTATTTCTTTTTATTTCTACCTTGGTAGAGCTTCCAGCTCATTATTGAATAGGATTGGGTAAGAGAAGATATGTTTGTTCTATTCTGAACTTTAAGAGCAAAGCACTTAGTCTTTCACCATTACATATGATGACAACTAAAGGTTTTTTGATGATGCCCTTTCTCAGATAAGGAATTTCCCCCTTTTCTAGTTTGCTGATGGTTTTATGATAAAGATGTTGTTTTGTTTTGTTTTTTCCCACTGCTGAGAACTTTGGGGTTGTTTGTTATTGCAGCACAAGCTAGCAAAACTACTTCAGTATATAACTGAATATGTATGTACATATATTCTTTAGTCCTTTATATACCATATACTATGTCATGTGTACCTAAATATGATAGAGGAACATCTTTAGAGCAAATAATATATTGCTACAATTTATGCAACTTTTACTAATTACATTATTGTAAACACTTATAATTGTGTCTGCTTTTTTTCAAAAAAGATGTTGAATTGATCAAGTGATTTTTTTTTACATCATTTAATTGATGTGATAATACAGTTTTTCTTTTGTAGTCTATTAATATGATGGATTGCATTGATGTTTGAGTGCCGAGCTGGTCTTGCATTCCTCGATAAGCTGCTTTTGGTTGTGATGCATTGTTCCTTTATATAGTGCTGGATTCGATTTGCTAATATTTTGTTGAGTATTTTTTTTCTTTTTATTCTCTGTTAATAATAAGACATTAGTATGGTTTTTTTTTTTTCCTTATACTATCTTTATCCAGCTTAATATCAGGGTAATTCTGGCCTTATAAAATGAGTGGGGAGGTGTTCTTTCCTGTCAGTATTCTGGAAGAGATTGTGTAAAATCGGTGTTATTTCTTCAGTTGTTTGATGGCATTCCCTGGTGAAAGCATCTAGGCTTGGGGGTTTTCATTTTTGGAAGAATTTTTACTATGTATTGAATTTCTTTTGAGAATAAGCCTATTTGAGCTAATTATTTCTTTTTGGGTGAATTTTGGTTGTGGCTTTCATGGGCCTTCGTCCCAGTTGTCTAGTTTATGTGCACAGAGTTGTTCATAGTTTTACTTTATCCTTCAGTGACTCAGTAGGCTATACTGATATCCTCTCTTTGACTTGTGATACTGGTAATTTGTACCTTTTCCCTTTGTCTCTCTGCTTAGTCTGGCTAGATAGAGATTTATTATTTATTTTACTGACCTTTTTGAAGAAGTAGCTTTTAATTTTCATTGGTTTCTCTATTGTTATTTTTAAATTTTTATTTATTTCTGTTTGCTTTGGGTTTATTTTTCTTTCCTTTTTAATTTCTTAATGTTGGAAGCTTAGAGTGTTCATTGAGACCTCCCTGCTTTTTGTTTTCTTTTTTTTCCTAAGATTTTACTTATTTATTTATTTGAGAGTGTGAGTGAGAGAAAGAGACCATAAGCAGGGGCAGAAAGAGAGGGAGAAGCGGACTCTTTTGCTAAGCAGGAAGTGTGATGTAGGGCTTGATCTCAGGACCCTGGGATCATGACCTGAGCTGAAGGCAGAGGCTTCACCAACTGAGCCACCCAGGTGCCCCGAGACCTCCCTGCTTTTTTTTTTTTTTTTAAAGATTATTTATTTATTTATTTGACAGAGAGAGATCACAGGTAGGCAGAGAGGCAGGCAGAGAGAGAGAGGAGGAAGCAGGCTCCCCGCTGAGCAGAGAGTCCGATGCAGGACTTGATCCCAGGACCCTGAGATCATGACCTGTGCTGAAGGCAGCGGCTTTACCCACTGAGCCACCCAGGCGCCCCTCCCTGCTTTTTTAATATAAATATTTAATCATTTAAATTTCTCTCTAAGCACTGCTTATCTATATCCCACAAATTTTGAATTTTATATTTCTATTTTTGTACAATATTAAATATTTCCTAATTTCCCTTGAGACTTCATTTTGACCTATGGATAGTATAGAAACTGACTGTTCAGTTTCCAAGTATTTTAGAATTTTCTGGTTAAATTCCTGATACTGATTTCTAGTTTAATTCTGTTATGATGAGAGAAATATTTTATATAATTTCAATTTTCATTTTGTTTTGTGATTCAGCATATGGCCTATCATGGAACATTCCATGCATATCCTTTTAAAATGTCTGTTCTGCTCTTGTTGGCTGGGGTACTTTGTAAATGTCAGTTGGTTATTGTTGGTTTATGGTGCTATTTATTTCTTCTATATCCTTGATGATTTACTTTTTTCTTCCATCAACTACAGTGAAATGAGGAGTTCTTTTAAGTTTTTATTTAAATTCCAGTTAATTATGGGGCACCTGGGTGGCTCAGTGGGTTAAAGCCTCTGCCTTCGGCTCAGGTCATGATCAGGGTCCTGGGATGGAGCTCCGCGTTGGGCTCTCTGCTCGCCAGGGAACCTACTTCCCTTCCTCTCTCTCTGCCTGCCTCTCTGCCTATTTGTGATCACTGTCTGTCAAATAAGTAAATAAAATCTTTAAAAAAAAAATAATTTCCAGTTAATTAACATACAGTGTATTATCAGTTTCAGGTGTACAATACAGTGATTCAGAACTTCCATCCAACACCCATTGTTCATCACAACAAGTATATTCCTTAATCCCATTCCCCTATTTAACCCACCCTCTACCCATTTCCCCTCTGGTAAACAGTTTATTCAGAGAAAGGAGTTCTGAAGTCTTCAACATAGTGTATATTTTTAATTGTCAGTTTTTGTTTTATGAATTTTGAAACTCATTTGCTGTGTATTAATAATTGCTGTATATTCTTGGTGAATTGATCCTTTTAGCCTTATGAAATGTCTTTTTCAATCCTGGCCATTTTTTTTTTTTAAGATTTTATTTATTTATTTGACAGGCAGAGATTACAAGCAGGCAGAGAGGCAGGCAGAGAGAGAGAGGAGGAAGCAGGCTCCCCACTGAGCAGAGAGCCAGGACCCTGGGATCATGACCTGAGCCGAAGGCAGAGGCCCTAACCCACTGAGCCACCCAGGTGCCCCCAATCCTGGCCATTTTTATTGCTTTTTAGTCTTTATTTAATACTGATAGAGCTATTTCAGTTTTCTTTCTCTTATTTTTATTATGGTATATTTTTTCCATTCTTCTACTTTGAGTTTTATCATCATATGTAAAGTGAATTTCCTTTTTTTTTTTAGGATTTTATATACTTGACAGACAGAGATCACAGGTAGGCAGAGAGGCAGACAGAGAGAGAGGGAAGAAGCAGACTCCCCAATGAGCAGAGAGCCCAAAACGGGGCTTGGTCCCAGGACCCTGAGATCATGACCTGAGCCAAAGGCAGAGGCTTAACCCACTGAGCCACCCATGCCCCTAAAGTGAATTTCTTATATAACATATAGTTCCATATTGATTTTTTTAAAATCTGTTTTGATAATCTCTATCTTTTAAGTGAAATATTTAGATAGTTTATATTTAATGAAAATGTATGTTCAGAATTAGGCCTACTTTTCTCTTTTTCTGTTTGTACTTTATGTTTTCCTTCATTTGTTTCCCTTTTGCTGTCTTATATTGGATACTTTGATAATTTTTTAGAATTATGTGTAATTTATATTACAGATTTAATTTAATCTATTTTTATTTATGTGTTAGAGTTACATTTTAATTTACCTAACGTGCTTATTTGCGTTTTATTATCTACATTTTAATTTCCTGGGCTTTTGACTGTATGTCTTTTTACAGGGTTTTTTGTTTGTTTGTTTGTTTGTTTTAATGGTTGCACTAGGGCTATATTTATAAAAACTTTTCACTGGCCTATTTAGAACTAACATTTTACCCCTTCAGGTGGAACGTAGAAACCACATAGTCTCACCATATAAGTCCTTTTTACTTGTTTTGGGTTGTAGTTGGTATGTGTATGTTCTAACTATATACCTTGAAAACCTCACCAGACAATTTAAAATTTTTGTGTTCAAAAGTCACATGTTTTAGAAAAGAGAGGTCATCTTTTTAAATTACCAGATATTTACTATTGCTGTTTCTACTCTTCATTTCTAAGGTTCTTTCCCTTTGATATCGTTTTTCTCTTTTCTAAAGAATCTCCTTTAGCGGGGCGCCTGGGTGGCTCAGTGGGTGAAGCCACTGCCTTCAGGTCATGATCTCAGGGTCCTAGGATCGAGCCCCGCATCAGGCTCTCTGCTCAGTGGGGAGCCTGCTTCCTCCTATCTCTCTCTGCCTGCCTCTCTGCCTACTTGTGATCTCTCTCTGTCAAATAAATAAATAAAATCTTAAAAAAAAAAAAAAGAATCTCCTTTAGCATTTCAGTTACAGTATGTCTTCTGGTGGTGAATTCTGTATTTCATCTGAGAATGTCTTTATTTCATCTTTATTCCTGAAGGACATTTTCCTTTGATAAAGAATTTTGATCTTTTCTTCAACACTTTAAAAATGTCCTTCTGGCCTCTGTGTTTCTAATGAGAAATCCATAGTCATTTGAATTTTTGCTTCCTCAGTGTGGAATGTGTTGTTGGTTTTTTGTTTTGTTTTTTGCTTGCAAGATTTTTTTTCTTTGTCTTTGATTTTCAACATTTTGATTATAGTTTACAGTTTACTTGGGTATGAATTTTGTTGAATTTATTGCTTGGGGTTCTCTGAGCTGCTTAAATCTGCAGGTTTGACTCTTATAATATTTGGGAAGTTTTCAGCCATTGTTTCTTCAAAAATTTTTTATAGCACTCTGTCCTATTGCTCTAAGACTCCAGTGTCTCAAATTTTAGACCTTTGTTTTTTCTCTACGGGTTGGTGAGGGAGGTGTCTTCCCTCCCCCTTAATCTTTTCTCTTGATTGTTCTGTTGATCTGTCTTCAAGTTCACTGTCTTTCCTTTGTTACCTCTATTTTCCTATACAGTCAAAACAGTAAATTTTTCTGTTAGAGATATTTTATTTTTCTGTTTCTTTTGTATATCTTCCATTTCTGTGCTTAGACTTCAGTCTTCCCATGTTTTAAGATTATTTGCTCTTACATATTTAGACTGTCATAATAGCTGCTTTAAAAGTCTTTATCCGATAATCCAAAAAGGTGAGTCATCTCAGGGTTAGTGTCTGTTTATTATCTTTTCTCTTGCGTGTTGATGAGATTTCCTGGTCCATCATGTAGCAAGTAATTTTGGATGGTATTCTGGACTTTTCTGTATTACTTTTTATGACTCAGGGTTGTCTTTCTAACCTATACTGAGTGCTGATTTTTAAAAAAATTTTAGCAGGCATTTGATCGAGTTATGTTCACTCTACAGCTCCTAAGGAGTCCCTTCCAAGTCTTCTAGCTGTGAAACTTAGCTAACCTACTTTGCTGCTATTGAGGGCCAAGGAAGGAAAGGATAAAGACATAAAACAATAGGAATTTCAGACCCCTCACTCTTTAGATCCAGTTTATCTGGTCCTAGAGAAGAATTACCCTCAAAGTTATAGATGTCTATTTGGCTGCTACTGCCATCAGTGCCACAGCACCACAGTTTAGTGCGTGGGACTTGCTCTGGGGCTGGAGGACAAGAGAAAATAAACAGAGAAAAGACACCAGAGAGTCCCCCCGCCCAAACTCTTTCAGTTACATGTCTTTGAATAGGAGTTCAGTATTGCCTGGGAAACAGTAGGAAAAGAAATAACAGGAAGCATACCCCTGGATTGCTCATACCTCAGTTTGTTGTTTCTGTCCACAATCTGCCTGCTGCCATTTATTTTCCAGAGTTCTCAGCAAGTTGAGAATTCGGTGGGAAACGGCGGGGCGGGGAGAGGGGGTAAGCCTATTCCATTTGAATCAGAAAGTATCCATAAAATGTTTCTAAGTATTTAAAATTGTATCTCATTTGTTTACCAAATTCTGATTAATGTGTGATTAATTTAAAGAGCCAATTTTAGCAAAATGATTTAAAAGAATTATAAAAAAAAATCCCAGGATTCAAAGTTACATTATGAGTTACTTAGGCCAACCTTTACATTTGACAAGCCCTTTTCACCTCAGACAATAGCTCATGAGAGCTAAGATTGATATGTACCTGCCAGTGTATTAAGATCTTTGCCTACATTAACTCATTTCATTTTCACACAATCCCATTAGGTAAATACAACTGTTTTTAGCTCCATCTTATTGGTAAAGAAACTAAAGTTTAGAAAACCTGTCTTCTCAAAACATGGTCCTTGGGCCTGACACATTATCCTTACATTGGGAGACTATGAGGAATGCAGAATCTTGGGTTTCAACTCAGACTTTTTGAATCAGAATCCGCATTTTGAACAAGAATCCCCCACATGATTCATTTGCACATTAGCTTTTTATGAAGGATTTGCTTAGAGAAGTTACAAATAACTTGATCAAGGTCACCCAGCATGTAAATTGGGTAGGGTAGAACTTGATTGAATGACTTCAGAACCTGTGCTCTTAAATACCATGCTGTCTTGCCAAATGATTATTTAGCCTGTGTGTGACAACTCCAAAATTAATATAAGTTTTATATTGAGCTAAAAGGAAATCTGTTTCTTGTGGACCTTTCAAGTTATACCATATTCCTATAATCCCTTTTCTACAAAATGACACTTTAACTGTTTAAAGACAATTATTACCTTCCTTTCCTGAATGTTTTTTTTCAGATTACACACCCCCAAATCTGATTTTTTTTTTCATATAACATGGTTTTAAGCTCTCTTACAAGGTATAATCTTGCTTACATACCTCTTAAAAATGATGCTGTTTGGTGATCCAGTGATTATGATTTCCTTTAATTTTTTTTTAATTTTTTATTTTTGATAAACATATATTTTTATCCCCAGGGGTACAGGTCTGTGAATCACCAGGTTTACACACTTCACAGCACTCACCAAATCACATACCCTCCCCAATGTCCATAATCCCACCCCCTTCTCCCAAACCCCCTGCCCCCGGCAACCCTCAGTTTGTTTTGTGAGATTAAGAGTCACTTATGGTTTGTCTCCCTCCCAATCCCATCTTGTTTCATTTATTCTTCTTCTACCCACTTAAGCCTCCATGTTGTATCACCACTTCCTCATATCAGGGAGATCATATGATAGTTGTCTTTCTCTGCTTGACTTATTTCGCTAAGCATGATACGCTCTAGTTCCATCCATGTTGTTGCAAATGGCAAGATTTCATTTCTTTTGATGGCTGCATAGTATTCCATTGTGTATATATACCACATCTTCTTGATCCATTCATCTGTTGATGGACATCTAGGTTCTTTCCATAGTTTGGCTATTGTGGACATTGCTGCTATAAACATTCGGGTGCATGTGCCCCTTTGGATCACTACATTTGTATCTTTAGGGTAAATACCCAATAGTGCAATTGCTGGGTCATAGGGCAGTTCTATTTTCAACATTTTGAGGAACCTCCATGCTGTTTTCCAGAGTGGCTGCACCAGCTTGCATTCCCACCAACAGTGTAGGAGGGTTCCCCTTTCTCCGCATCCTCGCCAGCATCTGTCATTTCCTGACTTGTTGATTTTAGCCATTCTGACTGGTGTGAGGTGATATCTCATTGTGGTTTTGATTTGTATTTCCCTGATGCCGAGTGATATGGAGCACTTTTTCATGTGTCTGTTCGCCATCTGGATGTCTTCTTTGCAGAAATGTCTGTTCATGTCCTCTGCCCATTTCTTGATTGGATTATTTATTCTTTGGGTGTTGAGTTTGCTAAGTTCTTTATAGATTCTGGACACTAGTCCTTTATCTGATATGTCGTTTGCAAATATCTTCTCCCATTCTGTCAGTTGTCTTTTGATTTTGTTAACTGTTTCCTTTGCTGTGCAAAAGCTTTTGATCTTGATGAAATCCCAGTAGTTCATTTTTTCCCTTGCTTCCCTTGCCTTTTGCGTTGTTCCTAGGAAGATGTTGCTGCGGCAGAGGTCGAAGAGGTTGCTGCCCGTGTTCTCCTCAAGGATTTTGATGGATTCCTTTCGTACATTGAGGTCCTTCATCCATTTTGAGTCTATTTTTGTGTGTGGTGTAAGGGAATGGTCCAATTTCATTTTTCTGCATGTGGCTGTCCAATTTTCCCAGCACCATTTATTGAAAAGGCTGTCTTTTTTCCATTGGACATTCTTTCCTGCTTTGTCGAAGATTAGTTGACCATAGATTTGAGGGTCTATTTCTGGGCTCTCTATTCTGTTCCATTGATCTATGTGTCTGTTTTTGTGCCAGTACCATGCTGTCTTGATGATGACAGCTTTGTAATAGAGCCTGAAGTCCGGAATTGTGATGCCACCAACGTTGGCTTTCTTTTTCAATATCCCTTTGGCTATTCGAGGTCTTTTCTGGTTCCATATAAATTTTAGCATTATTTGTTCCATTTCTTTGAAAAAGATGGATGGTACTTTGATAGGAATTGCATTAAATGTGTAGATTGCTTTAGGTAGCATAGACATTTTCACAATATTTATTCTTCCAATCCAGGAGCATGGAACATTTTTCCATTTCTTTGTGTCTTCCTCAATTTCTTTCATGAGTACTTTATAGTTTTCTGAGTATAGATTCTGTGTCTCTTTGGTTAGGTTTATTCCTAGGTATCTTATGGTTTTGGATGCAATTGTAAATGGGATTGACTCCTTAATATCTCTTTCTTCTGTCTTGCTGTTGGTGTAGAGAAATGCAACTGATTTCTGTGCATTGATTTTATATCCTGACACTTTACTGAATTCCTGTATAAGTTCTAGCAGTTTTGGAGTGGAGTCTTTTGGGTTTTCCACATATAGTATCATATCATCTGCGAAGAGTGATAATTTGACTTCTTCTTTGCCGATTTGGATGCCTTTAATTTCCTTTTGTTGTCTGATTGCTGAGGCTAGGACCTCTAGTACGATGTTGAATAGCAGTGGTGATAATGGACATCCCTGCCGTGTTCCTGACCTTAGCGGAAAAGCTTTCAGTTTTTCTCCATTGAGAATGATATTTGCGGTGGGTTTTTCATAGATGGCTTTGATGATATTGAGGTATGTGCCCTCTATCCCTACACTTTGAAGAGTTTTGATCAGGAAGGGATGTTGTACTTTGTCAAATGCTTTTTCAGCATCTATTGAGAGTATCATATGGTTCTTGTTCTTTCTTTTATTGATGTGTTGTATCACATTGACTGATTTGCGGATGTTGAACCAACCTTGCAGCCCTGGAATAAATCCCACTTGGTCGTGGTGAATAATCTTTTTAATGTACTGTTGAATCCTATTGGCTAGTATTTTGTTGAGTATTTTCGCATCTGTGTTCATCAAGGATATCGGTCTATAGCTCTCTTTTTTGGTGGGATCCTTGTCTGGTTTTGGGATCAAGGTGATGCTGGCCTCATAAAATGAGTTTGGAAGTTTTCCTTCCATTTCTATTTTTTGGAACAGTTTCAGGAGAATAGGAATTAGTTCTTCTTTAAATGTTTGGTAGAATTCCCCCGGGAAGCCGTCTGGCCCTGGGCTTTTGTTTGTTTGGAGATTTTTAATGACTGTTTCAATCTCCTTACTGGTTATGGGTCTGTTCAGGCTTTCTATTTCTTCCTGGTTCAGTTGTGGTAGTTTATATGTTTCTAGGAATGCATCCATTTCTTCCAGATTGTCAAATTTATTGCCGTAGAGTTGCTCATAGTATGTTCTTATAATAGTTTGTATTTCTTTGGTGTTAGTTGTGATCTCTCCTCTTTCATTCATGATTTTATTTATTTGGGTCCTTTCTCTTTTCTTTTTGATAAGTCGGGCCAGGGGTTTATCAATTTTATTAATTCTTTCAAAGAACCAGCTCCTAGTTTCGTTGATTTGTTCTATTGTTTTTTTGGTTTCTATTTCATTGATTTCTGCTCTGATCTTTATGATTTCTCTTCTCCTGCTGGGCTTAGGGTTTCTTTCTTGTTCTTTCTCCAGCTCCTTTAGGTGTAGGGTTAGGTTGTGTACCTGAGACCTTTCTTGTTTCTTGAGAAAGGCTTGTAGTGCTATATATTTTCCTCTCAGGACTGCCTTTGTTGTGTCCCACAGATTTTGAACCGTTGTATTTTCATTATCATTTGTTTCCATGATTTTTTTCAATTCTTCTTTAATTTCCCGGTTGACCCATTCATTCTTTAGAAGGATACTGTTTAGTCTCCATGTATTTGGGTTCTTTCCAAACTTCCTTTTGTGGTTGAGTTCTAGCTTTAGAGCATTGTGGTCTGAAAATATGCAGGGAATGATCCCAATCTTTTGATACCGGTTGAGTCCTGATTTAGGACCGAGGATGTGATCTATTCTGGAGAATGTTCCATGTGCACTAGAGAAGAATGTGTATTCTGTTGCTTTGGGATGAAATATTCTGAATATATCTGTGATGTCCATCTGGTCCAGTGTGTCATTTAAGGCCTTTATATCCTTGCTGATCTTTTGCTTGGATGACCTGTCCATTTCAGTGAGGGGAGTGTTAAAGTCCCCTACTATCATTGTATTATTGTTGATGTGTTTCTTTGATTTTGTTATTAATTGGTTTATATAGTTGGCTGCTCCCACATTGGGGGCATAGATATTTAAAATTGTTAAATCTTCTTGTTGG
Organism: Mustela nigripes; assembly: GCF_022355385.1. NCBI lineage: Eukaryota > Metazoa > Chordata > Mammalia > Carnivora > Mustelidae > Mustela > Mustela nigripes. The sequence goes on along the minus strand of NC_081570.1, from coordinate 80,122,652 downwards.
ACAGACCCTTTGAGTATGATATAGTGTCCTTCCTCATCTCTTATTATAGTCTTTGGCTTAAAATCTAATTGATCTGATATAAGGATTGCCACTCCTGCTTTCTTCTGATGTCCATTAGCATGGTAAATTCTTTTCCACC